>NW_025110909.1:2285000-2781251 GCF_015476425.1 Leptopilina heterotoma
GAAGTTAGTTAGTAAGTTAGTAACTAAGTTAGTAACTAACTTAATAATTTACTATTCTCCCTGGAGAAGCTAAATTCGTTGAATTTTTACAAATCGTTTATTTTGGTGTTTTATTTAAAGTAAAATTTCATTCATAGTTAAAAATAACACCGAAATAGATTATTTTAATCCTTTCTGGTGTTAATTTAATCCTAGAGGGATTAAACTGTTGCAGATTATTTTAATCCATTCTGGTGATATTTTAACACCTCACGTTTTACTGTGCTTTATGTTCTAAAATTTCTAATTTTTTTTAAAAATCGATGTCCGCCATATTGAGTCCGCTATTTTGAATTTTAGAATTCTGACCCCGGATTCGTAAATAGCGACCCCGAAAACCCCTAGATAGCGATAAAAAAGATGATAAATTGTCATCCGCTATATTGGATTTGCCATTTTGAATTTTGTAATTCTGACATCGTATTCGTAATCAGCGACCTAAAAACCCGTAGATAGCGATAGATAGGACGATATAAAATTTTTTTTTAAATAGTCATTCGCCATATTGGATCCGCCCCCGCTCAGTTCCCTAGAATTTTTCCACACGGCCCCAGGTGCGAATTTAGGTTGGCCGCCAGAGTTTGAAGGTTGGCCTAACTTTGGCAAGCGAAGTTTTGGTTGCCAGAGTTTGCCCAACTTTGGCAAGTACTAGTGCCCACAGTTGGCCCGACTTTTCAAGCCAACCATTAAATGCAGAGTTTAACCAACCGTCGGGCCAACTTTGGCGACAAAGGTTGGCACAACTCATCTAAACGTCGTTCAAAAGACTTTCAGTTTCGGTTGGCCGAACTCTGGGCTTCGGTTGGCCCGACGGTTGGCAAAACTCAAGAAAAGCAGTATAATTGACTTATAGTTTTTTGGTCGGCCGAACTCTGGGCCACGGTTGGCCCAACGGTTGGCAAAACTCTAGAAACGCAGTTTCATTGACTTAAACTTTCTTGGTCGGCCAAACTCTGGGCCACGGTTGGCCCGACGGTTGGCAAAACTTTGTGAAACGCAGTTTAATTGACTTACATTATTTTGGTCGGCCGAACTCTGGGCCACGGTTGGCCCAACGGTTGGCAAAACTTTGTCAAATGCAGTTTAAATGACTTAAACTTTCTTGGTTGGCAGAACTCTGGGCCACGGTTGGCCCGACTGTTGCAGCTTTAATATACATTTTGCGTTATGCACTCCCATGTGAGTGTAGCGTAGTGGTCAGTGTATAAGTCTTCGGTGCGTTAGGTTAGGGGTTCGATCCCAGAGAGCGTTAGATATTTTCGAAAATGTATGTATGAGATTTTGTTTAATAATAATAGGTAAATGTTATATCTGATGTTCCCGCTAATAATAAACTGTTAATTGTTTAAATAATTTAGTTTTTTAATAATTTTTTACCTTTGGCTGTTGAAGTTGGCCAAACTTTAAAAATTGTGGTTGGCCCAACTTACGCATCTAAAGTTGTGCCAACTTTGGCGTCAATCTTTGGACCAACCATTGAAGTGTATAGTTGGCACAACATATGCATTTTAAGTTGGGCCAACTTCCTTATGAGTTGTCGGGCCAACCATCGTCGCCATTAGACGGCGAACCGTTATCATCTGTATGGTTGGCCCAACCTCTGGCACGAGAAGTTGGACCGACTTTGTAAAAGTTGGCGCAACTATGGGCCGACAAAAAAATCGCGCCTGGGGGTTGTATCTTCTTTTATTTCCGAGATATGATTGAAAAAGTGATGGCATGTTTTTTTATTTAGTCGCGTGTAATCGTCCTGATACTCGTGGACGGTAGTGTACATCTGGGAACAACCTTCATGTTACACAAATGCCAAAAAATATTTCAAGCTAAACCTATTGGTCCAATATAATGTACACCTAGATGCTTTAATGCTTTCCTTCCGGTTTACGACGTTTTAAAAAATAGTGACACATATATCAAAATGTTGTTAGTTCATGACGTATAAACAAACTTATGTCACGACTAATTATTATTTTATTTTTATTATTTTTTTATTATTATATTTTCTTGACGTTCAAGATCAGCATGCTTTTAGTACCTACTCAACGAACTATTTTTCAAATTCAACTTGAAACTTATAAACATTTATATTTAAGATTTTTGCCGGTTAAATTCAATTTTTAGACAACTCTGGCAGGGCATAATAAAACTTAACATCCTATTATTCCATTTGCAAATAAATTTCTTATTAACTATTTTAATATCTATTTATATTTAATATTTTACAGAATTTATAACAATGCCTTCAAGAAAAACAAAAAGTCCTACTTCAAGAGAGAAACAAATGGAAACAAGAGAAACTTGGTCTGGAAAAGTTGACTTTCTTTTATCAGTTATTGGGTTTGCGGTTGATCTTGCTAATGTTTGGCGTTTTCCATATCTTTGCTACAAAAACGGTGGCGGTGAGTTATTTTCGTTTATTCCTTATAAAATATGGTTATATATATATATAAAATCAGACATTTGTCTGTACATTACTTAGAATTTGTAAATTCATGTTTAGTTTTTCTATTCGAGTAGTAAGAATTCAAAAAATGACAATAAAAAAAATTTTGTACGTATATATGTGTGTATGTCTGTCCACAATATTTTGTCCGCTAATAACACAAAAACGGCTTGACCGATTAAAACGAAACTTTGCAGTCTCTTAGGTATTAGTCTAACTTAAAATCTTAGCCATATCCGATTAAAAAATATTAAAAGGAACAAAAGTTATAACTTTTTTAACAAAATTCAAAAAATCAAAAAAATTCAAATTTTTAAATTTTTTTGTAAAATTGATGTGACACTTTCTGTAGCTACTTTTTAATAAAAGTACAACTAATTTTCACTATAAAAATGAAATATAAATATGAAATCCAAATTTTTAAGCCAAAATCATATTTTTGATTTTCGTCAAAATTTTTTTGTTGAATATTGTTTAATTTTTTTTTATGTTAGTATTGATATCGGTTGATGTTTTTAAATTTTAAATTATGTTTATTATATTTATTTTATTAACAAGTTTAGAGTCATGAAATTGATGACTATTACAAATTTTCTAAAATCAATGAACGTGAGCGTGCAAACAATTTCTATATTGATATTTTAAGGTTTAAAGTTTGAAAATTATATAGTATGCATTGTCATATTTAACGTGGAAAATTAAATATATTTTTATCCCACATGCACAAAAATGGCGCTTTCTGATAGCAGATGGCAGGGAGGAAAGTCATTCATTTCTTCGACCGTATGAAAATGGCGGCCGTTTTCATACAAGTCGAACAAGTGAATGACTTTTACTCCCTGTCGTCTGCTATCTGAAATTGCCACTTTTGTGCATTAGGAATAAAAAATATTGTAAGTAACACGAGAATAAAGGCAGCCAATTTCTTTACGATGATTTTTGTGACACGAGTGGAGGTCTCGAGGCGCCCTCGACCTCCACTCGTGTCACAAAAATCACTGTAAAGAAATGGCTGCCTTTATCCTCTTGTTGCTTAATATACTATTGTTCAATATAAAGGGTACATCAAAAGTGTCAATAAAACTGAAATTTGACTACAGCGGGCACTGGAACATGTAGAAACTCTTTAAGGCGCCATTAGGGCAAATTGGGATTTATAAATAAAATTTTTCTTATTTTTAAATTCTAGAAATGTTTTAGAAATGACTTTGAAAATAAATAACAAATTCCTATTTATAAATTAAAATTTTTCTTCTTGAATTTTAGAAATGTTTGGGGTATGTTGTTGCTCTCCAAAATTCTATACGGGCATTACGCAAAAATGGGTGAATCGATTCAGGAGTTTTGATTAGTTTCCCTATTGAAAATCCCCACACGGAAATCCACATGGAATCCTATATTAAAAACCATGTAAAATATTAGTTCCATAAAGGAAACCATATGGATTCCCATGTAAAATCATATAGGAAATATGTGATATAAAATCCTATATAAAATCTCACATGAAATTCTATGTCGAATCTTATATGAAAACCTATGTCAGATCTCACACACACAGAGAGAAATGTGTTACGAATTTTGCACAAGACATGTTGGTTCGCTTTTCGCATAGACGTCTGTACCTAATTTTGCAAAGGCCGGTGCTAACTTCGCACAGCTTGTGCCTACTTGTGCCACAGTTGCTCAAATCCATGAAAAATCAGCATGGATTTCTTGCAACTTATGCTCATGCGCTAAGAGCAACAGATTTCTCTCCGTGTATAAAACCCAATATGTAATCCCATGTGGGAATTTTCAATAAGGATATGGAAAAATTATATTTGAAAAATGAAAATATATTTTACATGAGATTTGATGTAAGATCGTTACCAGCATTTTTACACATTAAATCAATCAGTCTTTTTGATCAAAATACCAAATCGAGTCAATAAACGTGAAATCGAAAGATTCAAGAGGACAGAATTGACGGTGAAAAAGCAGGATTGGCAAAATGCCCCCATACGGTTTTCACGCGAAAACGTATTGGCAGAAACTGACCGCCAATACTGTTCGTTCTCTTCCAATCCTGCTTTTTTTACTGGGAATAGAAAATCTTTGTCGGTAAAAATTTCAAAACCCTTTGCGATGCTACATTTTGAGATATACTCGAGTTCAAACTTTAACTTTTACATGCGATTATGTTAAAAATAAAAAGTGCCAACCACAAAATCTCGTTTTTTGACATGGCAAAGAGTTTTGAAATATTTACCACATTTAAATATTTACAAAGAAACATTTTCTCAAGATTTGAAGAAAATCTATTGAAAATCAATTTTTTTAACAGTAGCAACCGGAGATATACCTAAATTTTTTTATTTAAAAATTAATTTTTTTTATTAACTTTATTTTTATTTTAAATTACAAATTTTTACCTGAAAAATGTGTGAATTTCATAAAAATCCACAAACAATATTCCGAGATAGTGATTTTTGTTTGTTTACATGATTTAAAATGATTCAAATGATTTAATTTTTTGTTTTGTTTATTCCGAGATATTCAAAATATTATAAAATTAATATTAAAATTCAAAATGGCGTATCTTCAACAATTTTTGGATTTTTTTTTTAATTTTAGGGAAAGAAGTCTTTTATATTTGTATCCTATATATATATATATATATATATATATATATATATGATACAAATATAATAAGACTTCTTTCCCTAAAATTTAAAAAAAATCCAAAAATTGTTGAAGATACTCCATTTTGAATTTTAATTTTCTATAAAAAAAACTTTGAAAATTACTGCAAAAATTCAATAGAATCTTTTTTTCACATTCAATCAGTTTTTGGGTCCATTAATTATTTACACATTCACTTTATTATTTTTGTATTTGTTTTTTTAGATGAAAAGGAAACTTTTTTAGTCTCTGAAAGAAGGTTAAATGAGACTTCCGATTATCGCCCAATAGAACGGCACTGACTGGTTTAAAAGGCCTGAAATAGCCCTGGTTAAAAAACCGGACAGATGTCGGACTAATCCGAAATAATGCGGTTTATGGTCAGGTTTTTGTCACCCGAAATTAATCCGGAAAATTCCGAACTCTATACGGTTTGTGAACAACTAGTGAAACCGGAGTTGGTCCGATGAAGTCCGAAATTAATCAGTTAATTTTAACTAGTGAATCCGGAATTAGTCCGAAACAGTCAAAAATTAGTCCAGACATTTTAGTGAATGTTATTAAAAAAATAATTATACAAGTTAGACATATTAATTATTATTACTTTATGGTACATTCAACATATTTTTCGATTTACCTATCGCAATTTTATTTACATTAACTTAAAATTTCTAACGCTTGGAGATTCAAACCTACACCTATCTAACATTATATCGCACCAAAGTCGAATACACTAACCACTATACCACGCTCGCATGGGAGTTCAAATTCATTATAGAATTTATGAAGTGCCACGAAAAGAAATGACAAGAAACTAACACATCAGTGTTAATTTTAATATTGAAACAAGATAACTAATAATACTAGTAAATTTGAAAAAACAAATTGACTGTAGAATTAAATATTTTATTCACCATAAGTAAATACCCTGAATAAAAAGTCGGACCGTTTTTTATAACTATTGAATCCGTAATTAGTCCGGTTTAATCTGCAGTTAGTCAGATCATATGCGACTAGTAAATGCAGAAGTATTCCGGTTGGTTTAACCAGTGAATCCGCAGCTAATCCGAAACAGTCTGCTTATGGACAGGTTTTTGTCGCTCAGAATTTGTCCGGATAAATTCAAACTCAATGCGGTTTTTGTATAACCAGTGAATCCGGAAATAGTCCGATTTAGTCGGAAGTTAGTCTGATAATACGCAACTTGCAAATGTAAAATTATTAAATCCGGAATTAATCTGGTTTTGGTCAGGTTTTTGTTATACGAAATTATAATTATAGTTTGAATTTATCTGCATTTAATACAAATTGTTTTTAATATACAAATTCAATATTATACCAAAATCATTCCGGATTAAGTCTTTGAATTGGATTGAATATGGATTGTTTTGAATTGTCTGTGGATTGTATATATTTACAAATTCTTATAATAATAAGACTTATTTTCGGACTGTGGTGTTTTGATCAGATATTATTCGGATTGACGCTGACTATTACCGGATTCTTTGCATACAGATTTTGGATTGTTCTATACTTGTTTCGGATTAAATCTTTTAACTGGATTAAATTCGGATTATTGCGGACTGATTTCGTATTATTTACATATTGATTTCGGATTATTTCGTATTTATTTAAGATGAGTTTTTTGACGGACATAATTTCGGATTGTTGCGTAATAATTACGGATTTAATTCATAGACATTTAAGATTACTCCAGACTAATTTTTGGGATTCACAATTTAACTCGGATTGATGTTAGATTAACCCGGATTACTCCGAAATTTTTACCAGGGATATAAATATGATTCGGGTTGCCATCTATTATTGGATTCTTAGCATACATATTTCGGATTGTTTCGTATTTGTTTCGGAATATGATTTTACCACACTAATTCCGAATTGAAGCGGACTAATGTCGGATTCTTTGTGTACAGATTTCGGATTATTTCGTATTTGTTACGGATTATACCTTTTAGTTGGATTAAATCCGGATTGTTGCAGACAATTTTCGGATTCTTAGCATACAGATGTCGGATAGTTTTGTACTTCTTTCGGAATAGGATTTTTCCACACTTAATTTCAAATTGTTGCGGACTAATACCGGATTTCTAGCTTACAGAGTTCGGATTGCTCCGGACATTTTGCGGATTAAGTTTTTTTAACTAGATTAAATTCGGATTGTTGTGGACCGATTCCGTATTCTTTACATATTGATTTCGGATGATTCCGTACTTATTTTAGAAGAATTCTTCACCGCTCGATTACGGACTGAATACGTAGACATTCAGGATTACTCCGGAGTGTTTTCGGATTCCGGTTTTCGTTCGGATTGATATCAGACTAGCGCGGATTATTTTCGTACAATTTTCGGACTAATCCGTACTAATCTGTCCGTATTTAATCCGGAATTAGTCCGAAATTTTTACCAGGGAGGTAAACAAACATTTTCCAACAAAGTTTTCTCTGAACACAGACACTTTTTACAAAATCTACTTACATACACTGAATAAGCGTCTTCTGAATTATAATAACCGAAAAGATTGTTTAAATCCATGCGTAAACATTATTGTAAAATGAAAAATTGAGATGTAATGTAATGCAAAGAATATGACAGCTCGGCCATTGTTCTCGCTCTGCATACTTCTGCCCTCTTCTGGCGATTGGCAATAATCTCTGATGGTATAACCCCAACCAACCATTTTTAACATCAAAGATTGTTACCTGTACAATCAAATTTCAATAATCTTCTGATAGTAAATACTACAATCTAGATAGCTGTCTGTATACGTAGCATTAAAGATGGTCACCCTAACCATCATTATGTTACCCATTGCTATAAATTTCTCTCCGTGTATCTATATATATAAATGATTGAAATAAAAACGCCGCAACATTTGAATATTCAATAAAGTTTAAATAAACTATTTTAGATTTACAAATTAAATGTTAATTTAATTTACATTCAAGTTAAAATTACATTAAAATTAGAAATTGAATGTAAATAAAGTATAATTGAAATAACAAATTAAACTAAAAATTAAATATTTATTACCAAACATATTTTTTGTCATTTTCAGAATTAAATTTTGAATTTGAAGTACAATTAAATTAACTTAATCCGTCAAAAAGTCTTTAGTTTCCAAATCTTTAATATTAAAATTTTAGGATAAGATTTCTTATTTACTTCCACGTGATAAAATGTAATCGATCATATTCGTCAACAATCGTGCACGATCGGTAAAGTTCGACCCATCGCGTATGTTCTTGAGAAATGAAATTCCTATTTTCAATGGGAATCTTCCCAACAGTCAATTTTAGATTATAGAATAGTCAACTTCAACATGAGCAATCTTTTCAGCACTTCGGCTTCTTTCCAAAAAATAGTAATTTTTCTATAGCAGAGTGTAAGATGTAAAATTCGAACTTTTACTTTTCACAATTATTATTGTCAAAGTTCTTTTTGTGAATATCTCTTTTTCCTAATTTACAAATCATATAGATTTTAATAATCATTCCAACTCACTATTGTAATTACTAATAGTTAGTTTTTATTTACTCTCCCTGCGCACAGCAGGGTTCGAGGATCCTTTTACAAAATAAATTACAAAATCTTACAATTGATTACATATATCCTTAACCTAATTACAATTTTTCAACCAACACGCAACCTAACCTATTCTCATCACACTCATCCACTCAAAATCCACTCAAAATTCGCCAGTGCCAGGGCTTCCGTTTCCAGTTCCCTTTGTCCATACTGACTGATTCCCCATTAACGCCCCACCCCTTTAAATCCTTAACCTCCATCTTCATTCCTATCCTTCTTCATTCACCCGATCATCTATTCCAACCTCAAGCACTCGTCCATTACATTCTCTCACGCACCATTTTACCCCATCCACCCACACACATTCCCTACCCATTCTTACTTCTCTTCCATTCCTTCTTTCGATCCATGCCTTCTCTCCCAATAACCATCTTATTCTCCTTTCCCTCCATGTTCTATCCTCATCTATTCTCTCTACACATCCTTTTAACCTTCCTTTCATCCTCATAACCTCCTCTTTCTCCTCCTCACTTCCCAGTTCTACTAACCACATCCTCGGAATTCCATTTGCATCCATACTCATCGCTTTCATCTGCCTAATATTTATTTTCACCCCTATCCTTTCAGACAGTCTCCCCACCTCTCTTCTTCCTTCACTTAAACCTGCATTCATACCCCTAATCATTATATTTCTTTTTCTCTTATCCTTTTCCATCCATTCCACTCTTCTTTCCAACTCATTCACCTTTTGTTCATGATATACACTTTCACTCCCCTCACTACACATTTTTACCCCCTTTTTTAACATAACCTCCATTTTCTCATCCCCTTCCTTCTTTTCTAAAATAAATTTTTCCAAATCATCCACTCTTTCTCTCATACCTTCCAACTCACTCGCCAACCTTTTCCACTTTTCCTGCATCCTTTTCATTTCCTCATCTAATTCATCAATCTGTTTACCCCTCTCATCACCTAAATCACACACCGTTACAAAATTTTTCCACACTCTCTCATAACGCTCTTCCATTGCCTCATTCAACATTTCCAATTGTAATTACTAATAGTATACTATAATTTTAAATGATATCGATATAAATGTATTTTACACTATAAAAGTAGAAAATAATGTCATTTTTATCTTTATATCCTCTCTTACTATTGGTTTTTGTAAAAATAATTATTAGGGGAGAGTGGTCCTAAGTTGGCCGCCTAAGCTAATTGGTCGAAAATAGTAACAAAATGGAATTTAATCAAGTCAGCAAGTATTTCGAAAATTAAGCATTGAATTATTTTAATTATTTGCAGTGGTGGATGGCTGCGGAGACTGCAATTTTTGTAGTATGTCTTTTCTATTGTTTTTTGTCTTTGTTTAATTCCTACGTTACACTTTCTCGGTCTTTCTCGTGATGAAAAACATAAAAAAAGCAAAACATAAATTAAAACAAACAAAAGTAGTAGGTGGCCAACTTAGGACCACTGTAGATTTTTACAAGTTTCAAATTATTACGCTAATAAAAAACATTTAATTAAAAAATCAACAGAATTTCTTATTACAAAATTAAATAAAGGAACTAGAGCACACACTCATTTAGAAATTTTTAATTATTTAGCTCTTGTAGCTGCTCTCGAAAAAACAAGAAAAATTAAATTTTTTTGTCGCAAACAATATTATTGTCCTCACAATGCGTAGAAGAATCTTAGATTATTATAATTAGGTCCATAAATTATATCATGGTTTATCAATACATATATCACACCACGAAATTATAAATTCGTCCAGTATACCATCTCAGAGAAACGCAGGGTGGCCAACTTAGGACCACACTCCCCTATATTGTGAAATTTTCTAAACTAAAATTTCTCCATGTAGAAATATTATTTTCTAGGTAAGTTGTAGTGTTTCAATAGAGGTAGTTCAATGTAAACACAGGGCTATGAAAAGAAGGCTAGTGTAACAGATTAAATTTTATTATTTAATCATAATAATATGTGTTTGTAACGTGCGTATTAACTAAAGGAGTATTTCAGCTTTATTTTGATACAAAAAACTTATCAAAATTTGTAAAATTTAATTAGTTCTAGGACTTTAGAAAAAACCCGTTTCAATGTAGCCCAATCTCCCTTACAAAAATATGGGGCAAAAATTCCTCAAGTGTCCCAACTTAAAATTGAAAGTTTTCAAAACAGGATGATTTTTTCACAAACTTTTGTACCATGGGAAAAAACCCACACAGCACCAAGGATTTTCTGAAACTTGACAGGACCTCCCAAGCAGCACGTAAGCTTATCTTGACATCACTGTAATATTACATTGGAGATTCGTCATATTACACTGTAATATTACTGTGATCTTACTGAGATATCAAAATGTCCGCCTGGAGGTAATATTACGTTGTTATATTAAGAGAATATTACATGGTAATATTAAGGTAATATTACACTGTAACATTATCGTAATGTTAAGGTAATATTCAGATAATATTAGAATAATTTTATAATTTGGAAAAAAACATTTCACAAAGCTGGACTTGAACCCTGAACCTTGTGCACAGTAATCAAGAGTCTTACTACTGAGCCAAACTTACTTATAGTGTATTAAGATTTTTGATGAAATATGAAGAACTTTAAAAAAACTTACAAAGATTATTATATACCGTCGAGAATCTTAATACACTACAAGTAAGTTTGGCTCAATGGTAAGACTCATGATTACTATGCACATGGTTCAGGGTTCAATTCCAGCTTTGTGAAATGTTTTTTTTCTAAATTATAAAATTATTCTAATTTTATCACCTTAACATTACGTTAATATTACAGTGTAACATTGCGTTAATATTACAGTGTAATATTACCTTAATATTACCAGGTAATATTCTCTTAATATAACAACGTAATATTACCTCCAGACGGACATTTTGATATCCCAGTAAGATCACTGTAATATTACAGTGTAATATGACGAATCTCCAATGTAATATTACAGTGATGTCAATAAGATAAGCTTACGTGCTACTTGGGCTCGTTCAGCGAGGTTAGAAACATTAAGTGGCGATGTTCATAGGAGATTGTGTGGATGCTCAAATGTCTACATAAACAGAATATTAAATACCAACCTTCAGCAAAAATTAAACTCCAAATTAATATTAACTTGTGATGTTCAGTCAATATTCAGACAATGTTGGTTTATACGTGTATTATTATCAAACGAAATTTTTGTAACTATACGAAAATCTCATTCAATATTGTCTGAAAAAATTTATATAAAATACCCTATATATATAGAGTGGTTTTTCAGGAAATTGCGAACTTTTTTTTTAACCCCAGTAGCACGTAATATTACAGCGATATTGGGAACATTGCCTTAACATTACCAATATTGCATCAATATTGTGGCATATTGCTGGAATGTTCCCAATATTACGTGCTACTTGGGAATATGTGTTTCTTGAGTTCATTGGGGTGAGAATACACAAAAATTAATGTACTAAATTTGTTCTCTTCAAAAAAATTTGGATTTTTAAAGTTAATTTTGGATTTTTTAGTTATTTTGATATTTTTAGAATCTGTAGATTCAAAATTTGAGATTATATGAAAAAATATTATAGAGAAAAGTTGTTTGTATTTTCCTAAGCTATAATAATATGCAAATAAAAATTTTTAAATTTGAAAAGATTGGATTTTAAAATTTTTTAAACTATTGTAGTTTTTGACGAAAATGTCTGGCTAACGAACTTAGCCTTCATTTTTACACCAACTTTAAATGAGTTAAATTTAAAAACGATCTGATAAGTTTTTCAAAAGTTATTGTGTCAACAACATTTTGGTCCACAGACGGACATACATACAGACAGATGACGTACTGGACGGACCATGTTTTTCGGGTTTAGGGGACCCCAAAACGTAAAGATTTCATAAAATTAGAAAAAGTCAAATTTCGACCAAAACTAATACCTTCTCATGTGATGCGAATGTACTAATTTTATATTCAATTTTACTCAAAATGTTATGTTCAATACCTTCCATGACAATGTTAGCAACACTGGAAGATATTGGAGAACCCATTGGTAAACTGAACATTTGTTTATAAAATTTTCCTTGGCAATTGACAGTATGCTGAATTTAAGCATAGATTTAAGGCTTCAAGAAAATCATCCTGCGAGAGGTTTGTATGTTTTTCGATTTCAGACCATTTGCTTTTAATGGTGTTATTGATTAGTATCCAAGATATGTTTGTATACATGGAAACAATATCAAGTAAAAAGTTAGTGAAATTTGGAGGAATAAAAATATTATTAAGTTTATTTTTAACTGTCTTTAATATAATGATTATTTTCAGTGTTTAGGAATTTTTTAAAAATGTTTGCTATAGGTTTTGATAGATTATATATTAGATTAGAGTAGAACGAGGTGAAATAGCCACATTTTTACATTTTAATTTATAAAATCTGAATTTAAAATTTTTTTCTCAAATTTCCAATTAGCATTGAAAGTTTAGTAACTAAGCTTGAATATTCTTGAAGGAAATATTTTTTATCCCATGAAAGGACTAAGTAACTAAGTTATAAGAGTTTTACGAAACCTCTGCAAATGGCTTTTTTGTACCACCTGGTGGGGGGAGAAAGCCACCTCGCGATTTTATCAAAATATGTTATTAATTTTGGTATTTTTATAGTTTTCCTTTATTTACATGACAAATAATTTTATTTTAAAAATATTTTAATAAATTATAAAGAGCTTTTATCAAGGAAAATTAAATATTATGTTAACCCTTTAAAGACCAAATGTACAAAAATTGTATCCGAACTTTGGGAGCAATTTTTGGTATGAAAACGGATTGCTAAAAATTTTGCAATAGATATTTCTTAAAGCTCAGGAACCGCTCTTTCGAATGCTACAATAACAAATATTGAAAATTTATAAATAAAAGAATTACATACAGTTATTTAAAAAAAACACAATTTTTAAAGATTTTTTTTTGAAAATCAAATTTTTTTTATTATTTATGGCGAAGGAATACGTCTCAAAGGTAAAAATATCGCGTCAAAAATGTCTAACCTAAAATGTTGTAAAATAAAAATTTGAAAAAAACAAAATGGCGGATCAAAAATGGCGTTTAAAGTCGGCTTTTTAATAAATAATATACAGCAAGTGCACATTTTTTTAAAAACCTCACAGATTCGCTTGAAACTGGTTACACGGGGGTTTTTGGGGTCGCTGATTACAAATATGATAATAGTTTTTCAAAATTCAAAATGGCGAATCCAATATGGCGGACTCTTTTTTCAAAATTTCATCGGATTCGCTTGAAACTGATTACTCGGGGGTTTTTAAGGTCGCTGATTACGAATATGATAATAGTTTTTAAAAATTCAAAATGGCGAATCCAATATGGCTGACACTTTTCAAAACTTCATCGGATTCGCTTAAAACTGGTTACTCAGGGGTTTTTGGGGTCGCTGATTACGAATATGATAATAGTTTTCAAAAATTCCAAATGGCGAATCCAATATGACGGATACTTTTTTTAAAACTTCATCGGATTCACTTGAAACTAATTACTCGGGTGTTCTTGGGATCTCTAATTACGAATATGATAGTAGTTTTCAAAAATTTTAAATGGCGATTCAATATGGCGGATACTTTTTCTAAAACTTCATCGGATTCACTTGAAAATAATTACTCGGGGGTTCTTGGGATCTCTAATTACGAATATGATAGTAGTTTTCAAAAAATAAAAATTTCGGAGCATATACATTAATTTTTGTAATATTTTACAGTAGTAACTTCAGAATTGCGTTAACTTTATTTTGTTGTAAAATATTTCAATTTTTATTAATTAATTAATTAATAATTCGAAAAAAAGCGTTTTTTTTCGTTTTAGATATTGAAAGTACACATCTTAAGCTTCCTTTTGGTACAAGAAAAAGAAAAAAAGGGTCCTTCTTGAAAGAAAAATAAAAAAAAATATTATACCAAAAAAATATAGGTGTATATTACGTGGTAGTTAATTAGTCATACATATTACTAAATACTGTGAAAATATTATTCGTAATTAGAGACCCCAAGAACCCCCGAGTAACCAGTTTCAAGCGAATCCGATGAAATTTTGAAAAAAATGTCCGCCATATTGGATTCGCCATTTTGAATTTTTAAAAACTATTATCATATTCGTAATCAGCGACCCTAAAAACCCCCGAGTAACCAGTTTTAAGCGAATCCGGTGAAGTTTTGAAAAGTGTCCGCCATATTGAATTCGCCATTTTGAATTTTTGAAAATTACTATCATATTCGTAATTAGAGACCCCAAGAACCCCCGAGTAACCAGTTTCAAGCGAATCCGATGAAATTTTGAAAAAAAATGTCCGCCATATTGAATTCGCCATTTTGAATTTTTAAAAACTATTATCATATTCGTAATCAGCGACCCCAAAAACCCCCGAGTAACCAGTTTTAAGCGAATCCGGTGAAGTTTTGAAAAGTGTCCGCCATATTGGATTCGCCATTTTGAATTTTTAAAAACTATTATCATATTCGTAATCAGCGATCCCAAAAACCCCCGAGTAACCAGTTTTAAGCGAATCCGGTGAAGTTTTGAAAAGTGTCCGCCATATTGGATTCGCCATTTTGAATTTTTAAAAACTATTATCATATTTGTAATAAGCGACCCCAAAAACCCCCGAGTAACCAGTTTCAAGCGAATCTGTGAGGTTTTTAAAAAAATGTGCACTTGCTGTATATTATTTATTAAAAAGCCAACTTTGAACGCCATTTTTGATCCGCCATTTTGTTTTTTTCAAATTTTTATTTCACAACTTTTTAGGTTAGACATTTTTGACGCGATATTTTTACCTTTGAGACGTATTCCTTCGCCATAAATAATAAAAAAATTTGATTTTATAAAAAAAATCTTTAAAAAATTGTGTTTTTTTAAATAACTGTATGTAATTTCTTTAAGAAATGTCTATTGCAAAATTTTTAGCAATCCGTTTTCATACTAAAAATTGCTCCCAAATTTCGGATAACATTTTTGTACATTTGGTCCTTAAAGGGTTAAGACCTTAAGAGCGTTCGATGGTCTCTGAAATTTGTAGGTTATGTGCGACCTACACTTGTCGCCCTATAAAAACGATGCTGCCTGGTTTAAATGACGTAAAATTTGTAAACAATCATTTTCGAACGAGTTTTTCTCTGCACACAAGCACTTTTTGCAAAATCTGAATGCGAACCATTGACACAAATCTTCTTAATTACCTAAATCCAAAATATTTTTTTAATCCATGCAGAAACGCGGTTGCAAAATGGGAAATGCAAAAGCAACAGAAGTAATGTAATGACAGGCGGCAAGACGTTTGTTACAACCATTTGCCATTAGAGGGCAGAAGCATGCAGGGAGCGTAAAGGCTCATCTGTCAAAATGATTCGCATTACATTACTCTGGCCTTTTCCATTTTGCAACCGCGTTTTTCAAGAATTAAAAAAATATTTTGGATTTACGTAATTAAGATGATTTGTGTCAATGGTTCGCATTCATATTTTACAAAAAGTGCTTGTGTGCAAAGAAAAACTCGTTCGAAAATGATTGTTTATCAATTTCACGTCATTTAAACCAGACAGTGCCGTATTTGTTGGGTGATAGCAGTTTGTCAAATATAATGTAGAAATTTCAGAGACCATCGAACACCGTTAAGTTTAACTTTTTTCAATTTACACTGCCAAGTTTTTGTACCTTTTTTAAAGTCTTCCTTAAATTTCACCACAGATGCTATATTTTGTTGCAACCGTTTTTTCGTTGTTTTTTTTAACGCACTTTATAAGTACTATTTTTTCGTCGTGTTTAATTGATTTTATTAAGTAAACACGCAAAAATTTTGTAAAATTAGAAGGTTAGTTTAAGTAGAAAACAAATAAATTACACATAATATTCAATGGATTTTTGTCCCTGGCTTTTTTACCCCCCAAGACCAGTTTTTTTAAAAGCTAAAATAAATTTTTAAATTCAGTTCAATTACCAAAAATTAACATTGTATACGTTTTGAGTATAGTTTTCTTCTTATGTACAAACATTTACTTTCATTACCCGTTCACTTGAACAGGTTGTAATATGTTCGAAAAGTTCATCGAAATATTATACGCAGAGCAACTCAAAAATTAAAATTACAATAAGAATTATATTAATATAGGTCCCCAGTAGTACGTAATATTACAGCGACATTGAGAACATTGTCTTAACATTACCAATATTGCCTCAATGTCGTGGAATATTGTTGGAATATTCCTAATATTACGTGCTACTTGGGGTACAACATCCAAACAAGTATCTAAAGTTGCGTATTAACTGATAGTATTTATATTCTAAATAGCTGATAAATCGGTTTAATAGTTTTCAAATAAAAGTCAAATGGCTTTATTGCACCTTGGCTATTTCACCCCGTTCTACTCTACCTATAAAAGATGTAATTGTGGGCATGGAAAGCACAACCGATCCTGCGCTCGAACCTAAGTTCCTACGTGAGGCAACCTCCTGCTGCGCAAGGAACTTGCGCGAAAGTACATGTGTACTTGGTTGGGCGCGTCGGTTGTGCTTTCCAGGCAAGAGGTCTCAGTACCGGTGGTCGTGCTACAATTGACAATCGGGGCTGAGTCCTAATTCTGATTAATGGTTATGGATTTCCTGTTGGATCATAGACAAATGGAATTAATTGATCATCTTGTTGCGCTGCAAGATTAATCAGCGCTGCTTCAAGCTCGATGTTATTGCGCTCAACATTTTCATCTGGTAAGTTGTTTGGTTCCTCATCCCACCGATTTCTTCTCTGTCCAAACAACTCCGGCTCTTCTGGATTGTATTCAATATTCTCTATAACAGGAAGTTGGGCGTTCAAATCATTTTAAAAACAAGTATTTAGAATAATTAAATAGTAAATAAAACATTTATTACGCTAAAAAATTTTTTAATAAGATATTATCATAAAAATACTATAAAAAATATTTTAAAAGAAATTATTGGTTGAGAAAATTGATTTAATAAGAACATTTCTTTGTCAGGTTAAGCTATAAATATTGTTTAGAAACTCAGAGAGCAAATTGATTAGACTAAAAACATTTCTCTGACAGTTTAGGCTATAAACATTATAGAAAAACGGTAAATATTAAACGAGTAAATTAAATAACTATAATAATTACTTACAGGCATTAGCGTGTAATTTTTTTCATAGAAAATTCAGGCTGTCAAACTTGGATCAAAATAATTCAAAAAATTTGAAACAATCTTATTAACAGAAAAATAATTAAAAAAATTTTTAAATATTTTTTTTTTAAAATTTTCTTGAAAAATCTACACTGTATGATATGTTATATATTTTCTAGAATAGTTTTTAGTACAGAAAAGTTATTCCAAATTTTTTGAATTTTTTTGGTCTAAGTTTGATTTTTGGCCTGCATTTTCTAAGAAAAAAATACACGTTAATGCCTATAAGTAATTCTTATAGTGTAGTAAATGACTTTTAAAATAAGCCTAAGATCATTAAAAAGCGTTCATTATTTTAGAAACATTTTAAATTTTTGTAAAAAAATTAAAAATGACGATTTTTTAAAAATATCTAAATAAATTATTGGCCAAACGACTTCTGAAATATCTTGTTCTTTTCAAAATTTTATCATCTTTAAAAAAATGAACAGAAAAAAATTTTATGTTTTAAAACGTTTTTCATTTGTCTGAAAATGGAAGGTCTCTTAATTTTGACCGGTAGTGTATATTATTTTTTTCTTCTCTGAATTATACATTATCTTCACACCAAGGGTTTTCCAGTAATCGTTGATGCTCAATAGTGGTGCGTTTTCTTTCTCCTTAAAGCCTAAATTTTCATTGTCCTTAAAACTTTTATCAATTAGGTAATCAATCATCCAACCACATAAATATCTATACATAAAAGTATAGATTTTTTCAAGAATTATATCACATGACAAGAAGGCCAATAGTATTTGGCCTATGACTATTTTCTTAACCCCTACCCCCCTAGCAATATCACATGCTTTATGGACGGCCCCTTTCCTCATCAAAACAGTTTTATAATAAAAAATGCAACTATAATTTAATTCAAAATTTTCATTAGACAATTCATTATGAAATAAGTTCTCACTAAAAAAATGTGAAGAAGAATCTTTTCCCAAGAGTACATTATATGAAAAGAGTAGAATATATACAAATTAGGTAAATGAAGATATTCTTGTTATAGAGGTGTTATTTAATTTAGAAACAGGTAGAAAATACATGGTAAAATTTGAAAAGCGATATTCTTACATCAATTTCAGGAGTAGACAGAGTAAAAAAGAGTAAAATTTTTACATGAAAATATTCTTCTGACATTTCGGATTGAGTAGGTAGAGAAATACATTTATCAGACAAAGATATAATTTGCCATGTGATAAAAAGAGAAAGAAATAATTACAATGGTTCTTAGAGCAGTGGCGGATCCAGGGGGAGGGTCATGGGGGACATGACCCCCCCTGGGGCGAAAAATTTACATAAAAAAAAGGTCAGCTAATTATGGTCGTCGCTCGCCGCATCTAAAGATGACCCCCCCCCCTGAAGTAAATTCTGGATCCGCCACTGTCTTAAAGTTAATCCTCATTAACAAAGGCTTTATTGTTCAAGGATTGGTATTGTTTGTAGTATAAATATAACAATAGATCTATCTTCTATAACGAGAAGGTAATTTTAAATTCGTTACATTGTAGAATATTTTTCATGATGCACGTCACTAGGGGGAAGAAAAAAATTTATTCATTCACTTTCAGTGAGTGAATATAAAGTGAACTTAGTGAATATATTAAGTAAGTAATACTAATGTTACATTAATGTTACTAGTAACTAATACTAGCGCGCTTTTACTTTATTTACTATACAAAAAAATAAAAACATTTTAATGTTGAAGAGCTTAGAAGCTATTCTAATATTAAAATCATTTGTATTATCCAATTTCTCTTATCATGCAACAAGCTTGGAGTAAGATTGACACAGCTTCAACTGTCTAACATATATCAATCTTAAATTTCTTTAAGGGGTTTTGTAACTTTTTTAGCCCTAAAATGGGAAGTTTTTATATAATTTTTTATTATAAATTTTAAAACATAATTAATCAAAAGTTTTTAGATGTTGTTGTGTGTGTTTATAAGACTTAAAAAAAGGCCGCTTTGTCCACTGCTAAAAATTACTTTCAATTACGGTTATTGCATTGCAGTTCATCACAGAATCATCTAAAATAAAAATAATAAAATATCATTTTAAAATAGAAGACTTAATATAGACCTTGAAATACTCAAAAACATCAAGAATGAAGAAAATGGCAAGCTTTTAAATAAAAAAATCTGAAAAAGCACAGTTTTTTACCATAAATAATTCACATATAATATAATTGTAAATATTAGTAGTAAATCAGAGTTTTATGACTAATTTTTACCAGTGGACAAAGCGCCCTCTGTAGAAGGAAGATACTTCTATTTTTTCAAATCTGAAATTATTTTTTAAGACTTCTAAACATACACAATGACATGTAAAAACTTTTAATCAATTATATTTTAAAGCTAATTAACAAAACATTTTTAAAAACTTTCCGATGTTAGGGCCTCAAAAAGTTACCAAACCTCTTAAATAAAAAAATTGTTATTTCCTGTTTCCTTCTCGAATAATATCATTCTGTTCATTTGGTAAATGTATGTGTAAACGATTAATACTATAACTCTTTTTCCTTAAAGGTTTAATTAAAATTCTTCGAATTTTCGAAAATGGACCTACATATTAATTTTCTTCATGATGATTTATTTCATTGTGACATAACCATTCGTATTTGTGATAACAACGGATACAGCATATAGCTCCTTGAAATTTAACAGATTTTATACACTAAACTATTTCCACATTTATATATCCAAAGTTCCAATTTTTACTTTTATATAATCAATTTGGCTTTTTACCCAATATAACCAATTTTGTCTTTATTCCAATATAACCAATTTCTAATTTTGACTTTTATCTCATGTAAACAAATTCCAATATAGAATTTTATCCAATGTTTATACACCCGTTTTAAGCCTACAATCTTGGCTATTCAAGTGTTTTTACAATCGTAGAATTTTTCTTATAAACATTCTTATTACTTAAAATACTTAATTTTTGCATCTACAGAACGTCTTTAAATTAGAAGTACTCGGATTTACCTCGACCACCCGTCTAATGGGTTTTCTCGCCAGAGGAGAGAGAAACTGTAGAAAACCTCTCCTGAGCAGCGTTGCCAACCCTCCGGATTTCTTCGGATTTTTTATCCTATTCTCGGATCTCCCAATAAATGTGCAAGTCTCCGCATATTTTAATATTTTGAAACATTTACACTTCTTGTTTCTCTTTTATAAAAAATTCAGGTTTTAATTTGTTCATTTAAGTAAGTATTGAGAAAATAAATGCGAAGCTTGAGATAGAAAAGGAGAAATATTTTTGTCCTTTTTGATCTTATTATGCTTAGTGTTCGCAAGCGCATCAATCGTGAATTTCTCGTGTTTAGACCCTAACTTATGTTAGATCAATTGAGGGCCTAGATGCTATAAGATGTTACGTCACATTTACTTGAAATGGCGCGTAAGACCATAGCATCCAGCCTCTTAATTATAAATAACTTTAACAGAATTCATCCCAAACCGAAATTTTAAAATGAGAACAAGCACAGTCAGCATAATTAAAAATATAATTTTTGTCACAAAACTAAACCTTGACGTCAAACCTCCCTCTTGATATATTACAAAAGTAGTAAGAAAACACCAGAGAGTCGAAACACGGTCACCAAGTACTAACTCTGTACTCAGGTCTGCTTAACCTCGACGATCCACAATGGTTCAAATTTGCAATTTACTGTTCAAAACAGTCTACAGCCTACAATTTTTAACCGATTTAAGTGTTCTTTTTATTAAATTAAAGAGGAAGAAATTTTTATAATTGTTTATAATTTATTTTTTTAAACAAAGTTAACAAATTAAGGCCATGTTCCTCCCAAAAACGTGTTTTTTAACCAAATTTTATTATATTATAAAAAATATTTATCAACCAAAGTTTTTATAGTTTAACCCTTTGAGGGGTACATTATTCATATGGACGGATTTTCTTTACAACTCATGTCTTAATATTTTTGGGGTCGCTGATTACGAATCTGATGTTAGTTTTTAAAAATTCAAAATGGCGGATCCAATATGGCGGACATTTTTTTTTAATTAATCGGATTCGCTTGAAAATGTTTACTCGGGGGTTTGGGGCGCATGGTTATTCCCCAAATGTCATTTTTCCGAAATGTCATTTTACCGAACTGCACTTTTGCGAATACTCATTTTTGCGAAAAGCCAATTTTGCGAAATGCCACTTTTGCGAATTGTCATTTTTTCGAAAAGCTATTTTTGCGAATTGTCATTTTTGCGAATCGCCATTTTTACGAATTGTCAATTTTCCGAAAAGTTATTTTTACGAATTGCCATTTTTGCGAAAAATCATATTTGCGAATTGACATTTTTGCGAATTGTCATTTTTGAGAAATGTCATTTTTGCGAATTGTCACTTTTGCGAATCGCCATTTTTACGAATTGCCATTTTTACGAATTGTCATTTTTGCGAATAGTCATTTTTGCGAAAAGTTATTTTTACGAATTGTTATTTTTGCGAATTGTCATTTTTGCGAATCGCCATTTTTACGAATTGTCAATTTTCCGAAAAGTCATTTTTGCGAATCGACATTTTTACGAATTGTCAAATTTCCGAAAAGTCATTTTTGCGAAATGTCATTTTTGCGAAAAATACAATAGAAAACTTGTAGGTCTATAAATTCACTATTGTTTTTTTCGCAAAAATGACAATTCGCAAAAATGACTTTTCGGAAAATTGACAATTTGTAAAAATGGCGATTCGCAAAAATGAGTTTTCGAAAAATTGACAAATCGTAAAAATGACGATTCGCAAAAATGACTTTTTAGAAAATTGACAATTCGTAAAAATGGCCATTCGCAAAAATGACATTTCGCAAAAATAGCTTTTTGCAAAAGTGACATTTCGCAAAATTGTCTTCTCGCAAAAATGACTATTCGAAAAAGTGCAGTTCGGTAAAATGACATTTCGGAAAAATGACATTTGGGGAATAATCATGCGTTCCGGGGGTTTTTGGGGTCGCTGTTTACGAATATGACATCAGTTTTTAAAAATTCAAAATGGCGGATCCAATATGGCGGACATTTTTTTTTAATAATTCGGATTTGCTTGAAAATGTTTACTCTGGGATTTTTGGGGTCGATGATTACGAATCTGATGTTAGTTTTTAAATATTCAAAATGGCGGATCCAATATGGCGGACATTTTATTTAATTAATCGGATTTGCTTGAAAATGTTTACTCGGGGATTTTTGGGGTCGATGATAACAAATCTGATGTTAGTTTTTAAATAATCGGATTCATTAGAAAATGTTTACTCGGGGGTTTTTTGCGTCGCTGATTACGAATCTGATGTTAGTTTTTGAAAATTCAAAATGGCGAATCTAACATGGCGGTCAATTTTGTTTTAAATTAATTGAATTTTTAAAAACTAACGTCAGATTCGTAATCAGAAGTACCACAAACCCCCGAGTAAACATTTTCAAGCCAATCCGATTAATTAAAAAAAAATTTCCGCCATATTAGATCCGCCATTTTGAATTTTTAAAAACTGATGTCATATTCGTAATCAGCGACCCCAAAAACCCCCGAGTAACAATTTTTAGTCGATTTTAAAATGTTTAAAAAATTCGTGATTTTTAACAATAATAATTTATGAATTTTTTTAACATGATCTAGGTTACATATTTTTAAAGCCCTATTCTTCTTGAAGAGAACGCACTAAATTTGACTCAAAAATATTAATTTTCGTCAAAGATATTAAGGTTTTTAATGGTTGGACGTATACGTCCCACTGTTCCTCAAACACGGTGAGCTTGGATGAAATTCAACCCAAAAGTCATGACCCTTTCTGGTTTATTTTTGATATCATTTAAGTGATGTCTAATAATCATTTTAAGATAAAAATTAAATTAATCTATGGAGGGAAACTCAAATTATATTGATTTTTAAATTTTTTTCTAGGTTATTGTACATATTTTCTGAAGGATAATGTTTTAAACAATATTTATTGCTTCAAAAGATATCTTTTAACATTAAAAACATTCTATTTAGTAAAAACAATATTTTAATATATAAAGCTAAAAAATTGTCGAAAAAGTGTGAATTTTTTCGTTTTTCTGAAAATTACTCTTTTATAAGTCATTAAACACTAATATTATGCAAATGTAAATTAAAGTACATAAAATTTCCTGGAAAACTAAACAAGAAAAACTATTCTATCTATTAAGAGTAGAGATGATTCTATCACTCAGTCGTATTTTCACTATTTATTATTCTATCCACTGTTGTTACAGAAATATGATGATTTAAAGTTCGTTTTTAATGAAAAAGTAATTGAAATTTGTCATTAAGGTATTAGTCGCGTAAAATGGTTTTCGTCAGATTTTTTTCAAATTTTGCATACTTATTCCTGAAGTATTTATCTACAGAATGAGACCAATTTCATTAATTTTGACCGTTTCAAAGCTTCAAAAAATGAATTCAAAGTTCATACATTTTGCATGGAGGAAGCACCCAATGCATGTATTAATTTTGTTTAATAATTATTTATATGATAACTAATCGTCAGATTTTGAAATAAAACTACCAAAGTATTCTATTAGATGAAACAAATGAATAGAAAAAACATGACATTTTTTGACCGCACCAAACTATAAATATATTGACAGAAAGTTAAAAAAATAACTAAATTATATGAATTTTCATACGAACGAATAGAGTGGGGAGTTAAACTATCTCTCTCACTCTCACTGCCCCACTCTAGTAAGCGGCCCGGTAAATTTTTGGCCAGAGCCAGCAGCGCGACTACTACCTTAAGTCCAGTTTCTTTAGTGAAATCTTTTTTTCTGGACCTTACTTGAAAACAATATAATAATATGTTTAAAAAAGTTAATTTTAAACATATTATTATATGGTTTTCAAGTAAGGTCCAGAAAAAAAAATTCACCAAAGAAACTGGACTTAATGATAAATTTCAATTACTTTTTCATTAAAAACGAACTTTAAATCATCATATTTATGTAACAACAATAGATAGAATAGTTTTTCTTGTTTAGTTTTCCAGGAAATTTTATGTACTTTAATTTACATTTGCATAATATTAGTGTTTAATGACTTATAAAAGAGTAATTTTCAGAAAAACGAAAAAATTCACACTTTTTCAACAATTTTTTAGCTTAATATATATTAAAATATTGTTTTTACTAAATAGAATGTTTTTTAATGTTAAAAGATATCTTTTGAAGTAATAAATATTGTTTAAAACATTATCCTTCAGAAAATATGTACAATAACCTAGAAAAAAATTAAAAAATCAATATAATTTGAGTTTCCCTCCAACGATTAATTTAATTTTTATCTTAAAATGATTATTAGACATCACTTAAATGATATCAAAAATAAACCAGAAAGGGTCATGACTTTTGGGTTGAATTTCATCCAAGCTCACCGTGCAAAGGGTTAAGAGGCATATGGGTAAGACTCTGTCAGAAAAAAAGCGATTTGCAAGTGGTCTTCTTATTTCTTTGAAACCTTAGGAAATAATAGTCTTATATGAGTCTTATATGAGATTTTAATGAAATTTACAGGCAAAATAGTTAAAAATACGTAGTTTACATTTACTTTATGACAAAAAAAAATTTCCAAAATTTGACAAAAAAAGTCAAAAAAAATTTTTAATTTAATTTTTAGTTCATTTGGCCTACGCTTGACATACCCATCTTTAAAACGATATATTGTCGAAAGTAATTGATATTTTTAACTTTTGACTTTTGCATTTAAAAAAGCAACATAAAATCTGTCGATTACCATAAAAAACTCAAAATTGATTTTTTGAACCTAAGTCGTGTTTTGTCGTGGACAGTCACAAATGTCGATTCCTTATAATTTCACCTTTCATTTAAAGAAAAAAAATTTATGGAGACTTTAATAGTTCTCGAGATATTACAAATTTAATGGGAGCGCGTAACGTGGAATTATACTCCGTAGGGAGGCGGAAATCCCTTTTAGTCACGCAATTAGGATAATAGTCATAGCAATATAAACGCTATTGTAAATCAGGATTTTGGGGTTGCTGATCACAAATGCGGTATTAGTTTTGAAAAATTAAAAATTTTGGATCCAATATGGCAGATGAAAAAATTAAAAATCACTAGACAGTTGAAACTTGTCACTCGGGCATTTTTGGAGTCGCTGATAACGAATCTAATGTTAAATTTTCAAAATTCAAAATGGCGGATCCAATATAGCGGAAAAAATAATCACACAGATTTGCTTGAATCTTGTTTCTCGTGGGTTTTCGTTAGATTCGCAATCAGCGACCCCAAAAACCCCCGAGTGATAAGTTTCAAGCAAATCTTTATGATTTTGCTTCCTTATGAGGAAGCTTTGCATTCGTATCGATTTTCAATTTATCAAAAGAAGGTTGTATGAACTCATTTTCATTCAGAATTCATGTATATGAGATTCTGAATAAATGTCCAGATGTATGTGTGTGTATGTCACAAAATATTAATATTAATATTAATATTATTATTATCTTAGACACGTTTTGACGGATTGTCCTGCAATTTTATATGTTTATTGCATTTTTTAATAACTAAAATCTAACACAAGGGTTTCCGAATATATCCACAAAATTTTTTAAATAACTTTTTTCTATATAGAAATTTTAATTAATTCTTGTCAAAATCATATTCCTGGCATGAAAATAAATATGCAAAGTGTACATTTCATCAAGATTAAGAATTCATAATTATTTCTAATTTTTACAATAAAATTAAAGTTTTGTATTTCATGAAATTTTATCTTAACATTTTAAAATAATTATTCTATAATAAAAAATTAAGCAATTGGTATATATTATATTAAGGAAGCTAAATGGTCATGAAATGAACAAATTGTTTAATTTTTTGGTCCGCCATGTTGTAGCAATGATTGTATTTGGACAAATTTAAAATTCTGACTCTGGCTTCGTATTCAGCGACCCCAAAAACCATATTTACAATAGCGCTTATAATGCTTTAACTATTATCCTAATTGAGAGACTCAAAGGGATATTCCGCCTTGATACGGAGTATAATTCTGCGGTACGCGCTTCCACTAAATTAGCAATATCTCGAGAACTATTAAAGTCTCCATATATTTTTTTATTTAAATGAAAGGTAAAATTATAAGGAATCGTTATTTGCTTATTAGAAAATTTAAAAATTAGGCCAAATGAACCAAAAATTAAATCCCAAAATTTTTTTTGACTTTTTTTTCAAATATTGAAATTTTTTCAAAATCCTTTTAGGATTAAATGTATTTCATATAAAGGTACACTCTCACATCTTCTGCAATGAGAGTGAGAGAGAAAAAACATTTAACCCCTTAGCAGTCGATGACGTGTATACACGTCATGGTGCAGGTGGGCTCAAACTGTCGATGACGTGTATAGACGCAAGTAGATTTTTGGCTACAAAAACACACAAATTTGTCCACAAATTGATACTCAGTGGTTTTCGGGGTCGCTGATTACGAATCCGTTTTCATATTTAAAAAATTCAAAATGGCGGATCCAATATGGCGGACGACATTTTCAAAAATTCATCGGATTCAATTGAAACTTGTTACCCAGGGGTTTTCGGGGTCGCTGATTACAAATCTGATATCAAATTTTTTAAAATCAAAATGGCCGATTCAATATAGCGGACGACATTTTCAAAAACTCGACCGATTCATTTAAAACTCGTTACTCTGCGGTTTTCGGGGTCGCTGATTACGAATCTAGCATCAGATTTTTAAAATACAATGTGGCGGTTCGAATATAGCTGGCGCCATTTTAAAAAATTTATCAGATTTACTTAAAACTTGTTACTTGGGATTTATTGATGTCGTAGATTAAAAATGTAATATCGGTATTGAAAATGGCGGATCCAATATAGGAACAAAAAAAATATTTAAAAAACAAAATAAATAAAAGAGTGTAAAATCCGACCGCATACTTCCACATGGTAAATTCTGGGGTCGTAAGTAACGTAGTATACAAAATCTGAAATCGGATTCGTAATCAGCGACCCTAAAAACCCCCGTGCAAAAAGTTTTAAGTGAATCCGATGAATTTTAGAAAATTTCGTCCGCTATATTGGATCCGCTATTTTGAATTTTCAAAATCTGACATCGGATTCGTAATCAGCGGCAACGAAAACCCCTGAGTAATAAGTTTCAAGTAAATTCAGTCGATTTTTAATTTTCATGTCTGCCATATTGGATCCGCTATTTTGAATTTTCAAAATCTGATATCGGATTCGTAATCAGCGACTTCAAATACAAAAGAATGCTCGTTTGCGCAAATTTTAGTTTTCTAAAAAGTTGTCGACATTTTGAGCCCACTTATGAGATTTTAGTCTTGACTGCGAAGGGGTTCATTTGAATTTTCTGACTCTCTTACTCTTATGTGTTACCATGACAACCTGCAGGCAGGCAGGTAGTAGGAGCTGTGCTAGCGCTTTCAGACTATTATTTCCTAAGGTTTCAAAGAAATCGGAAGACCACTTGCAAATCGCTTTTTTTCTGACGGAGTCTTACCCATATAAGAATACTAATTAAAAAAATTTTTTTTGCAATGGCGGCTCCAGAATTGGCTTCTGCAGCCTTTGGTTGGTGGGTGACACGATAAGTCAACAACGAATCATCTGAAAGCAAAAATCAAAACGGTTTCTTATTCTGCATGACATTGGCTATGGTCGGTACTACAACCAAAACGATCTATGCGCTGTCGAAACTTCTTTCGATGATACGATGTAAATTTAATTTGTATTTTCCTGAATATAAAATACGGGTTGTTTAAACGATCACCACACCGTAATAATAGTTATACGCGCAATTATATAAAACAGTATTTATTTTATCAAATAACAATTTGAACAACAATTATTTCTTTCTTTTATAATAGCACAACACAGTGCTTTTTAAACCGATTTAACTGAAAGGTTCTGGTACCTGGAATTTTCTTCTTGATTTCGATTCTAGATCATAAGTACATAATTTTCCAACAAAAATGAAAATCTTCTGTGGAGCCGTTTTTAAGAAAAGTTGATTTGAAAATTCAAAATAACGAAAATTCAGCTTTTCTTCGAGAAATATACATTTGAGAAAGAATATCATCAGAAAAAACTTGTAGATATTAAAAAAGCAATTTTTTTATGGTTACTAATTCAGATTTTAAGAATG
This sequence comes from Leptopilina heterotoma, assembly GCF_015476425.1. NCBI lineage: Eukaryota > Metazoa > Arthropoda > Insecta > Hymenoptera > Figitidae > Leptopilina > Leptopilina heterotoma. Next base: position 2,314,083 of record NW_025110909.1, read on the forward strand.
CAAAATAACGGATCCAATATGGCAGACAAGTTATTAAAATTTTTTGGATTTTTATTTTACTTTGTATCTAAGGGTTTTCGGAGTCGCTTATTACAAATCAGAAGTCAGCATTTAAGAATTCAAAATCGTAAATTCAATATGACGAACAAGTTTCTTAAAAATTTCTCTAATTCACACGAAACCTGATATTTGGGGGTCCCAAATTGCGGATCCAATATTGCAAACAAGTCATTAAGGACCCCAAAAACACACAGTAACAGGTTTTGTGTGAATTCGAGAGATTTTTCAAGTACTTGTTTACCATATTGAATTTGTCATTTGGAACTCTAAAATTATGACTTCATACTTGTCATCAAGGACCCCAGAATCATTAGAGTAACAGGCTTCCTGTGAATTTGAAAGATTTTTTAAAAACTTGTTTGCAATATTGGATCCACTATTTGGAATTCTAAAGTCCTGACTTCAGAATCATTATAAGAAATCACTAAAACCCCTGCGTAAAAGTTTTCGTGTGAATTCGAGAGATTTTTCAAGAACTTGCTTGTCATATTGGATCCTGCACTGAAAAAGTTTTAGGCCGTTGGCTGTACTGGTTCTCTTAAAACGCCAGAACAAGTGTTTTCCTTCTGACCAGCACGTCAGACGTCCTTTTTCTTGACAGTAGACTTACTTTTTCAGTTCAACCGCCGTGCTGATAGCTATTTCCCTAAAACACAGAACAACGCATGCGCTAAAGAAGTATGTCTACTGTCTTGAAAAAGGACGTCTGACGTGCTGGTTGAAAGGGGAACTGGTTGTTTCGGAACCAGTACAGCCAACGGCCTAACATTTTTTCAGTGTGCATTTCGAAATCTGAAATTCTGATTTGTAATCAGGGACCTAAAAAACTTCTGAGCAATATTTTTGAGTTTTTTTCGGATGTACCGTAACTTTGAGCTACTGTAGATAAAAACTGTACATTTTACCTATTTTAAATCAAAATAAAACAATTTTCATAAAAAGACCGTCATATTGGATTTTTAAATTCTGACTGCAAATTCGTAATCAGCGATCCCGAAAAACCCTAGATTCAAAATAAAGTGAAAATCCAAAAAACATTAAAAATTTGTCTGCCATATTGGATCCGCTATTATGCATTTCTAAAATCTGACAGCAGATTCGTAATCAGCAACTTTAACCCATTAAGGACCAGACGGACGAAAAATTTCAATTAACTTTGAGGACCTCGTTTTTTATTAAAATGCGTATATAAAAATTGACACATACCATTTTTAATGTAAAATTTTCTCCTCTTTCAGATTCTGCTGTAAAAATTTGTTTATACCAAATTGTTAAAAAGTTATAAACAATTTTTTAAAAAAAAACACGATTTTTCGAGAAAAAAATTTCATTTCAGACGTATTTTCATCTAAAAAAAGTAGGTGGATACTCTCAAAAGCTCAAAATATCGCGTCCATGGACCCTCAGCTACAAAACCCTGAAGCGACCAATTTTTTTTTCAAAATGGCGGACGCTAATATGACGGCTAAAACTAAAAAAAATGACTCACATATGAAACATAGTGCTCCAACTTTTTCAAGTCACTAAAAACGCCTAAAACTCGTTACTCGGGGGTTCTTGGGGTCGCTGATTACGAATATGATGTCAGTTTTCAAAAATTCAAAATGGCGGATCCAATATGGCGAACGAGTTCATGCCTTTTTCAGGTAGCAGTTGCACCCGATTTCCTGATGAATTTCTTGCGTTTAGCGGTTTGGCTACGCCTTAGCCCATATTGGCCTAAGCTCGTTGCAAGAATCTCACCGGGAAAAACCGTGAGCGTCCTGCATTTGTACTGTGATAATTTTCACGCGTTAAATGTATATTTTTTCAGGGGGAGAAACCTTGTTTTTTCTCTCCGTGTATGTGTGCGCTTTAAGTGTTAAAATGTCGAATTTGATCAAAACTCTTCACTCGGGTGTTTTTGGGATCACTGATTATAAATTCGGTGTAATTTCTTCAAAATTTAAAGTGACAGTTCCAATATGGCAGAATTTTTAAAAAATTATCCTGATTGACCTAAAACTGTATACTTCTGGGTTTTCAAGGTCACTGATTACAAATCTTATGTCAGTTTTTTAAAATTCTAGTTCAGAGTTTTTGAGGTCGCTGATTTGGAAACTGACATTATATTCGTAATCAGCGGTCCCAAAAACCACTGAGTAGAGTTTCAGGTCAATCCAATTAATTTTTACAAAACTTATCCGCCATATTGGATCCTCCATTCTGAATTTTTTAAAACTGACATCATTTTCGTAATCAGCGACCCCAAGAACCCCCGAGTAGAGATTTTCAGGTGAATCCAAATTTTTTTTTCAAAACTGATCCGCCATATTGGATCCGCCATTTTGCATTTTTGAAAACTGATATCATATTCGTAATCAGCGACCCCAAGAACCCCCGAGTAGAGTGTTTCGGGTAAATCCAATTAATTTTTACATAACTCGTCCGCCATAATGGATCCGCCATTTTGAATTTTTGAAAACTGACATCATATTCGTAATCAGCGACCCCAAGAACCCCCGAGTAACGAGTTTCAGGCGTTTTCAGTGACTTGAAAAAGTTGGAGCACTATGTTTCATATGTGAGTCATTTTTTTAGTTTTCGCCGCTATATTAGCGTCCGCCATTTTGAAAAAAAATTGGTCGCTTCAGGGTTTTGTAGCTGAGGGTCCATAGACGCGATATTTTGAGCTTTTAAGAGTATCCACCTACTTTTTTTAGGTGAAAATACGTCTGAAATGAAATTTTTTTCTCGAAAAATCGTGTTTTTTTGGAAAAAATTGTTTATAACTTTTTAACAATTTGGTATAAACAAATTTTAACAGCAGAATCTGAAAGAGGAGTAAATTTTACATTAAAAATGGTATGTGTCATTTGTTATATATGCATTTTATTAAAAAACGAGGTCCTCAAAGTCAATTGAAATTTTTCGTCCGTCTGGTCCTTAATGGGTTAAAATAAAGAAAAACTAAAAACACATGCAAAAGGTTAGTTTTTTAATGTATACAAGTTTTCTCTCATGATATTCTTTCCAAAATGTATATTTCTTGAAAAAACCGGATTTTTGTTATTTTGAATTTTCAAATCAACTTTTCTTAAAAACGGCTCTACAGAAAGATTTTTGTTTTTGTTGGAAAATGATGTATTTATGATCTAGAATCAAAATCAAGAAGAAAATTTCAGGTGCAAGGAACCTTTTAGTTACATCGGTTAAAAAGCACCGTGCTTACGGAGGAATTAATATAGAAATTGGAAAGATCCTTAAATGCATGCGTACGATTCTTTTATAATTTACCTAAATTTGAACACATTACTAAATATAGAATCAAGGCTAATTTTTTGGATGTTGCAAGCAGAAGACAGTATTTCATGGGAAACCTACTTTTCTCTATTGTAAATAATTAAGTGCCGATATATCTCCATAATTTTTTTGAATATAGAAATCAAGACAGTTCTCGTTATAATAGACTTCGAGAAAATAAACATATCTTTAAACTACTTAGGCATCGAACTTGCAAAACACTGGTTTACAGTGAAATTGTCAATCGAACAAAACAGTTTTTTTTCGAATAGTAGGTGTTTTTTGAGTAAGAAAATCATAGTTTTAATTTTTTTCCCTCGTGCAGTTTTTCTGTAGCTTCAAATTTTCCATTTTCGAGGTGCGACGCCACTTAAACTTACCTGTAGGAAAATTAGCTTGTCAAAATATAATAAATGAGGTATCATTGGAAAGGTTATTAAATTATCTTTCGATCCATAGGTCACAGAATAAAATTCAACAAAAATTGAGAGAGTTACAGTCGATTAAAGATGAAATTTCATGACAATTTTGATGATTTTTAGACATTTGAGTAACTTCTACTATTTTTTTCTACATCAAACAGGAAAGAATATTTAGGTTTTAATTTTTTTATTGATAGACAATATGATTACAAAAATTTTGAGCCCATGTGGACCTCGATTGGATTAAAAATGACAATTCTACACTAAATTTAGTGAACGAAACTACTTTCTTCATTTCTAGAATCCCATAAACATTTGCAGCAAAAATTGAAGTAATAAAATTTAGTTAAGCTCTAAAGTTACTAAAATCACTAATAAAGGATTTCTGAAATCGTAGATTTCGAATCCAATGTTAGTTTTCTAAATTTCAAAATGGCTGATCCAATATGGCGGACAAGTTTTAAAAAATCGATTAAATTCGTCTTAAATTCGTTACTCGGGGGTTTTCGGGGTCGCTGATTACGAATCTGATGTCGGATTTCGAAAATTAAAAAGGATGGATTCATAATGGTGAACGAGTTTTTTAAAATCCATCGAATTCGCACCTATTGGATCCGCCATTTTTAATTTTTGAAATCTGACATCAGATTCGTAATCAGCGACCCCGAAAACCCCCGAGTAACGAATTTAAGACAAATTTAATCGATTTTTTAAAACTTGTCCGCCATATTGGATCCGCCATTTTGAAATTTAGAAAACTAACATTGGATTCGAAATCTACGATTTCAGAAATCCTTTATTAGTGATTTTAGTAACTTTAGAGCTTAACTAAATTTTATTACTTCAATTTTTGCTGCAAATGTTTATGGGATTCTAGAAATGAAGAAAGTAGTTTCGTTCACTAAATTTAGTGTAGAATTGTCATTTTTAATCCAATCGAGGTCCACATGGGCTCAAAATTTTTGTAATCATATTGTCTATCAATAAAAAAATTAAAACCTAAACATTCTTTCCTGTTTGATGTAGAAAAAAATAGTAGAAGTTACTCAAATGTCTAAAAATCATCAAAATTGTCATGAAATTTCATCTTTATTCGACTGTAACTCTCTCAATTTTTGTTGAATTTTATTCTGTGACCTATGGATCGAAAGGTAATTTAATAACCTTTCCAATGATGCCTCATTTATTATATTTTGACAAGCTAATTTTCCTACAGGTAAGTTTAAGTGGCGTCGCACCTCGAAAATGCAAAATTTGAAGCTACAGAAAAACTGCACGAGGGAAAAAAATTAAAACTATGATTTTCTTACTCAAAAAACACCTACTATTCGAAAAAAAATTGTTTTGTTCGATTGGCAAAAAAAAGTTTTTAATTTGTAAACCTGTGAAATGCAGAGTTCCTTCATTGTCAGAGTTTTAAGACTATAGAACAAACTGTCACCTAAGATTAGAGATGTTACAAATCAATTCACTTTTAGAAAATTGAATTTTAATTTCTTATTTCAAACAGAAAATAATTTATTTAATATTACTTTTTGGTAACGGTAACTAGCGTGTTTGGTTTTAATAAATTTGAGTTTCTTTTAATCATTGCATTGTACTCTACAATTAGGCAAAACGTCTTTTTTTATAATATTTAGAAAGCATGGTATGAATTGTTTTTCTTTTTTTTTGGTTGATACACATCCGTGTATTGGAATGCAATAGTATGCTTTGTAAATATTCGTAACATATCCTATCTTCAAGTTGGCTTATGCGCAATAGTAATATTTTTATCGGTAGTATTGTAGTTATATATTGTTCTTCATGTACACCCCATTTGGGATTTTAGATATATTGACAACCCCCTTGTTATATTCTCCAAATTTCCCCAGATTTCCAATTCCCCCTATTTTGCGGTCCGTATCCGGCTTTTATTAGAAGTACACGTATTCACATGGCTCTCTCTAGCCATAGTCATGGGAAACTACGGAAATCCTTAACTGAGTACAGCCGATTTATCGACGCCGAGTCTTGGATGTATAAATTCGAAGTCTCGAATATTACACAACCAAGTCCTCGACGTTTAAATCTCCCGCTCAGATTATCTTACGTGCCGGAAAAATCCCAGGCTAATGGGCGCGAACCAAGTACCCTTGGTCCTAAGCGTCCGCCGAGCGAGGCATTTATCCGACTGACAATGAGCTAATCTGTCGGTTGTATGGGTTGTATTGTAGTTATATATTTTAATATAATTGTTAAATTGCTTACATATGTATTTTGTTCCTTGGAGGGCTCTCTAGACCTAAGAACTTTGTTTTTCTTAAATAAATAAAATAATGCAATTCCCAAATTTTTTGAGAGTATTTTTTATAATAGAATGTTTTCGGCATTTGAAAGCATCATCATTGAGGACCAGCATGGTTTCAGGAAGGGTCATTCAACAGTAACAAATTTTTGCATATACGAGCATTTCACCGTATGCAGGTTGATGCAGTTTATGCTGACTTATCTAAGGCTTTTGACAAAGTTAATCACTCTGTTCTGTAGTCTGAACTAGAAGCATACGGTGTATCAAGGATGACCTTGCATTCCTTTAGATAGAAATAACCGTGATTATACTGAGGTGCATAGAGGGCTCTTACTACTTTTACAAAAGACTATTTTAAGCAAAAATAATATGAAACTGGAGATATTATTTCATGATTTCGTGAATTTTTAGCTCAAAAATACTTAATGAAATATCCTGATATTGCATTAAGTAATGTTGAGCTAAAAAAAGTCCTTTACTAATTCCACAACAACTCTATACTGAAAATGCTTTAGGTGCGTGGCAAAATTGCTCCTCACCTTTCTGTGCAACGGTTTCTCGAAATCCATGATAAATTAGCATGGATTTCTTGCAAGTTACACTTGAAACGTATTGCGCAGGTGTCGAAAGTTTAATAAACGGAACAAGACGTATATATATATGGGCATATTTCTAGAACTTTTAAACTTTATATTTCCGTTTATTATTATATTTTAAAAATTATAAAAATAATTTTGCAGTACCATAATTTGATAAATTATTGTGCTCTTTAAATATACCTTGTGTATAATAATCATTTTAATTAGGTAGGAAACGACAAAAGTAAGTAAAAGTGACGAAATCGCCAGTTTCTCGTGTGTGACATTGACTGTTTTTTTCAGTTTATATGGTATAACTTTTTTAACGAGTCATTATATATTTTGTGACTTATAGTAGATGTAGTGGGGAGTATAAGGAACCAAAAAATCATTGAGACAATGATGTGCCTCAATTAGGATAAAAATGGTGTAGGGGAGACTGGGGTAAACCCGCGCACAGGGTAAACCCGCTCACTAGCGATTTAACGCGATGAACTCAACTTAAGATGGAGATATTGATACTGTGAATAGTACTTAACATTCAACTTATATTAACGAACTTTCGTTTAGTTTCATGAATTCAACATAGAATCAGAGGCAATCAAATGTTTTTAGAGGTATCAGAAAAAAAAACGTTTTTTGGATTTTTAAGTTTTTCGATCATTATTTTTGAGTATTAATTTATTTGACAAATTTTTTTTGTTGCTATTGGATGTCCTTCTTCAATGTACATGTATAGTTTTATCTTATTTCAAAAAGATTTAATTAAATTTATTCTGAAATGTGAGGAATACACTCGGGGTAAAGTCGCTCACGTGAAGTCGGGGTAAACCCGCTCACTTAGTTTTTAATTTAAAATTTAGAGTAAAATAATTTCACGTATTATATTTTAACAATAACACTATTTATGACTTGTTAAAACTAAAATTGTAACTACATTTCATTTTCTCTTAATAAAATATAACATTATTTAAATCCATATTTGTAATTCATGAAACCTATATTCATTATTTATTAAACCAATTTGTTGTTTATAGAATTGTTTATAGAACTCATAGTTTATCAATAATAAATCACACTTAAGACGGGAATAAGACGAATTTTAATATTTAAAAAATAAAACTGTTCCGTCTTGAAAAGATAAAGTGAGCGGGTTTACCCTGGAAAATTGTAATTTCGAAATTTGGTACATGTGTATTAAAAAGTTTTTCTAAGTAAAACTAAAAAAGATAAATCAAAAACTCTTTTTTATTTTTTTAGTAGAAATCATAAGCTTTCAAATGATATAAATTAACTTGGATTTAGAGAATAATTTCCTAGATTTTTACCGATCTGAAAAAAAGTGAGCGGGTTTACCCCAGTCTCCCCTACCTTCAAACTTGCGAGACAACTTTTCTTAAATTTTGACAATTTAGCAATTAACTTGATATAACTTTTTTAACGAAGATTTTTAAGTAACCATAAAACGGGGTTACATTGTCTACATAATAAGAAGTAATTTGAACCCTTACAGGAATATGTGCCACTTATACATTAGGAATGCAGTGACTTCAAAAGTTAAATTTAAAAACGAAACTATGATTACAAATCTAAAGTTATGTAGTTAAAAAAAATTTTAATTGGAAAATCCAAAATAGCGGACGAAATTTTAGAAAAATTATCAGATTTTAATATCGTTTGACATTTAAGAGTTTTCTGTTTTTCTGATTACGAATTTGAAATAATTTTTAAAAAATTTTAAATAGAAAATCCAATATGGTGGATACATTTCTGAAAAATCAAATCTTTTTGCATGATTTTTTTTTGAACTTCTCGTTGTTATATAATGATTTGAATGTAATATAAAATAAAACTAGAAATTTTTTTAGAATATTAAAATAATTATATCTCGTGATTATTTATTTATTTACTTCTATTGCTTTTTAATTATAATTAATCCCAAAATATTTTTAAAACAGTATTTATAATATCAATAATTTTTATGACATTTTAAAACCACTTTAAAAATTTTTAAAAAACTAAATTCAGATACATAATAATTAGCGACCCCAAAAACCCCTTCATACCCACTTCTGTGTAAATTGAATTATTTTTTAAATTTTCATCAGCCATATTGGATCCGCCATTTGGAGTTTTCGAAATCCGACTACAGAATCATAATCAGCGACCCCAAAAACCCATGAATATTCAATGCCGTGGAAATCCATTAATTTTTAAAAAATTTTCTCCGCCATATTTGATCCGCCATTTTGAATTTTGAAAAATTAACATCATATTCGTAATCAGCTACCCTAGAAACCCCAAGATACCGATTGATGTGAAAATCCAACTTTATGAAAAATCTATGCATTTAGAAACATTTTCTTGGGGTTAAACTCATACACAGAGGGGTTAACAATATGTAGAAATGAGTATCGTAAGGTTTTTTTTGACCGGACTACTTTACTTTTCTTCAGATATATTCAAGAAAGAACATGTAATTAATTATTTAAAAAATTGTTCTTGTTTACTATATTTAATAAAACCTCAAATACTCCATAAATGCAAAACAATGTAATATATTAAAAAATTGCTTATTATGAACAGGTCTACGTTATGAATATAGTTCTAATATAGGTTGAGGTTCTAAACAAATTAGATTTTCAACCTGTTTTTTTCGTTAGGTATGTGGATGACGTCCTCGCCTGCATACCTGACAACAAAATTGACTATATGCTCAACAAATTTAATAATGAAGAAGAAAGATTGCAGTTTACCATGGAGATTGAAAAACAAAATAAATTTTCTAGACATCACTTTAATTAACGAAGATAACACGCTAATAACTAACTGGTACAGGAAAACCACTTGGTCCGGCAGATATTTAAACTTTAACTCACACACTCACAAAAAATACAAAATCAGTAAAATCAACAACTTAGTGGATAGAGCAATAAAACTCGCCCACCCAAAATTCTACCTTGAATATCTAAAAATAGTTACAGACACTTTAATACAGAATGATTTTTCCCCAAGATTTATTAAAAAATACATAAATTTAAGAATGAAAATAATTGAGAAGCCTAAAGTGAACAACAATGCCGAAAAAGTCTTTGACACCGACAAATTGGTAGTTATACCATCAATTTAAACATGTGAAGAATTTTATTTACAAACAGCGCTCAAAAGGTGTTTAGGATAATCCGGGTGATTTTTTTATCTATGGGAAGAATAACTAAATTTTCTATTTTTTAAATAATGTTTATTTTTTATCGCAAAATTAATCATTTTGAAATAATTAATTTCTAGAAACCCTAGCTTGGTTGTAATTCAACTTACTTGTTTTTATTTATTTATATCAAATATGCAATTATTTTTCATAATAAAAAATAGATAAAAAAATCACCCGGATTATCCTAAACACCTTTTGAGCGCTGTTTGTAGATAAAATTCTTCACATGTTTAAATTGATGTAATTATAATTAAATTATGTTACATTTTTATATTTTATTAGTACTAAAATGTTAAAATAATAAAAGTTTAATAGAATTACCATTTAAAAAATTTTCTAGGTGTAAGACCTTTTTATTTAATTTTAGTTAAGGCGCACCGTGAAGGTAAAGACTGTAACGGCGTATACATCCCAGATAGCACAAAAACTTCCAGGAAATTTCCAGGAAGTTTCCCACGGCAACTTTGGAAGTTACCTTTGGTAACTTCCTAGAAGCTTCTCCGGAATACAACAATGTCCGCCTCTGGAAACTTCCTTCGGAAACTTCCTGGAAACTTCCTGGAAGTTTGCTGGAAACTCTCTTTGGAAACTTCTTGTTATTTACCCGTGTAAACTTCTTGGAAATTATCAAAGGTAGTTTCTTGGAAATTATCTAGAAATTTCCAAAACTTATTTTAATTTTTTTGTAGATAAATTCATTGTTAAAAAAGTTTTAAAAAATTAAGAGATTTTTATATTTTTCATTGACCTAAAATAAAAAAATGTATTTAAGGGGGGAACCTCCTTTATTGCGTCAAAAAAATCGACTTTCTGGAAATAATTTTAATTGATTCTACAACTATTCAAGAATATACCCATCAAATTTTAACTCGATTTCTGTATTATTGAAGAAGTTACAAAATTTTTAATTATTTTTTTTCATGCGTCATCTGGTGAAATGTTTACCAGAGTCCAGAATTTTTTCTGTTTTAGCATTCAATCTGCCTTCTTCTTTCATTCAGAGTACCACTGTCAGTATAATTTGTAATTTCTATGTGACAACCCTTCTTTCATTTGTTTGACATTCGAGTCACTTTATTTAAAAAAAAATTCAAACGCATTTTTCTCGAAACACCATTTTTTAATTTTGTGAACACGATTGAGAACGCCCTTTTGAACCAATCGGGCTTTATGGATATATCATTTTAAAGATAATTAAATAATCTTCAATATGACATTTAGTGTTTCTTGAAAAAAAATTTTTTTCATATTTTTTTGGAATTTTAAAGTCAATTTTTATGCACGAAAAATCACTTTTAACTTAAAAGTGGGTAAAAAAATCAATTCTCGAAATTTTTTTTAAAAAATCGAAATGTCATATAGAAGGTATTATCCTAAAGTTTAAAAAAAAGTTGGTTTCTTTGTTTAAAAAAAAAAATTCAGAGCGCTAGAATGTTCACAGATAAAATAAGGTGCCATGGACGCTGTGTATATTTCCATACTAAAAATGTTTTGTTTTTTCTCCAAACATTTTTATAGACTCTCAAAACATGTATTAAAGTACCATATAAATTGCAAAACGTTTGGAGTTATTTTACCCGAGAAAAAAAATCCCAAAAATGATGCATTTTTCGATCGTCTAAAGGAGGTTCCCATCTTAATGAAAAAAAACGAAAATAATAATCTTAAACGTGCGAGGGTGAGCAGACTCGAACCTTTGTATAGCCTGATGGATAAGTCTAAAGGTATCAAGTCGGCTGCTGGAATAGCGCCTTAACGCGCTCAACCAAATCGCCACTTGCATCCATTTTTGAAAATATAATATACACATTACCTATTGGATTCTTTTCACTAAGTAACTTTAATTTCTATTTTACCAACTGTAGTAACAGTTTTTTTTGTAAGTGAGGCTATGTCATAGTTAAATGTTTACATTTACATATCAATTTTAATTTAATAGTAGTGTCAGTTTTACAATTGCTTATATATTACGTGAAAGTGAATATTTATTTTTGAATTAGTGTTTTGTGGTGTTGGAGTTTGTGAATAATAAAGAAAAAAATTGAATCCTTATCATTATTTGTTTTAAGTTTATATCATACTTTTTAATACGTTTTTTTATTATAGAAAATTTAGTAGACATTTTTATATATTTTGGAATGTTAAATTTAATTTATAAATTAAAGTACAATTTTTAATGCAATTCAATTTGTGTAATTAATTTTTTTTTTAATCATTAATGTATGTAAACTGAATTTTAATTTTTAAATAACATATTACATGCAGTTTTTATTTTTTATGAAATATGTAGGATTATATTTAGTGCCTTTTTACTAAACTATAAATTATTTAACAATATTTCCATTCTCCAAAAAATGGGAAAAAATATATTTTTTTAAAATATTTTAAATAAAAAAACTGCTAAATTGTGCAATTTTTGTTTTTGAAATTTAAGTTTCATTTCGTTTCGTGTCGTGTCGGCTCGAAAATTAAGTCCAAAAACTTAAATATTTAGTGTCAGTCAAAAAATTACTAAAAAGAAAAATCAAAATATATCAATATTTAAATGCATAAAAATCATGTTCACTTTTTTCACTTTATAATTCTATTGAAATCTCCTCATACTATTTTATATCTATTATTAAAGTTATAATTCTATTATTTCTTGAAATATTGTATTTTGTTAGCTGTGATTTTTTATTTAATACTAAATACTTGAGTTTCCAAAATATTTATTTTTGATGTGTACTTAAATAAATTCAATTTTTTTAAATTGCTTCCCCATAAAGGAAGCTTTGTATTAGCAAAATTTTGGATTGTCATTTTTTGACATATTTATAAATTTTTTTTTATTATGCCTAATACTTTAGTACTTTATATATGCACAGGAACTCCCCGTATAAATGTTCTAAATAAATAAAAAAAAATTTCGACGTATTTTGAACTCCGAAGTCCAAAAAACGGATTTTAAAAATTTGTCCCGATGTGTGTGTGTGTGTACTAACATTACATTTGCCTCAATATCTCAGAACAAGAAAGAGCTAAAGGCCTCAATTTTTTTTAAATTGTAGGTCTCCACGGGGGACATAAAATGAGAGTATTTTCAGCCCAATTCATGAAGTTTAACTATTTTTTTTACATTTTTAATTTTGTATAAAACGTTTTTTGAACATAACTTAAAAAAATGTTAGGACACTTATAAATGTTTTTCTTTAGTTTTGTAGAGTTTTTTCACACGCATCTTTTGAGCCCTAATTGAATATTTTTCGTTCATATTAACCGGAAATATTAAACTTTAAAAAATCAAAAATTTTAGAAAATAAAACTTTTTTGAAAATTTTGTTGAAAAATGTAGAAGTTTAGTTTTGTTTTGTATTTAGTTTTGTAGAGTTTTTTCAGACGCATCTTTTGAGCCCTAATTGAACATTTTTCGTCTATATTAACCGGAGATATTAAACTTTTAAGAATCTAAACTTTTGAAAAATAAGACTTTTATAAAAACTTTTTTAAATTATGTAAAAGTAACTTCAAAAAATTATTACCAACTTGAAGAGCATTAAAAAACGCTTCGATTGACCTATTTTTAACCTGATTCGGGCAGAAATTATGAAATTATTGGTATTTGAAAAATCAAGAATTGTGGAAAATATAATTTTTTCAAACATTCTTGTTTATTAACTTATGTGTAATTATTAAACTATTATTACCATCTTATAGAATATATAAAAACACATTTTTTGGACCCAGAATTAATGATTTTTAACCCTTTTATAAAAAGTAATTCTTATATTTCAATTATTATTATTTCTATGAGGAAGCAAAGTGTTCATGAAATAAACACCAAAATTATAAAAATGTACAACTTGGCAGCGGTTTTTTAATTTACACTACCGTCGGGAATTATCGGTACGGCTGCAGACGCACGGCCTAAAAACATGCCAATCTTTAAATCTCGATTTCTTTGTAAATGCAAATGTCAGAAAATTAACAAAGATACCATTCGAAAGATTATTAAATTCTGCGATTAATGATAGATAACTGAAAATTTTAATAATTTATACAAAAATTGCAGCAATCGACAAATTTGACAAAAAAATTTTAAAAGTAAAATTTTTTTGGAAATTTTTTCAACCCCTGCACATTTTTCAAAAATTGTAGAAAAAATTTGAAACTTATATAGGTGTAATCATTCAAGTCGCATCTTTAATTTAAGACCAAAAGAGTTTAAAAATCTTATTCGGTTCGTGAGATATCATTATAAACGTCGGAGCATGTTTTTTGACAAATGCATTGAGTTAGTCGATTTTGAACGGTTTTTGGCTGAAAATGCTCGGCTGTTTATAATGATATCTCGATAACCGATTAAGATTTTTTAAATTTTTTGGTCTTAAATTAAAGATGAGACTTGAATGATTACACCTATATAAGTTTCAAATTTTTTCTACAATTTTTAAAAAATGTGCAGGGGTTCAAAAAATTTTCGAAAAAATTTTATTTTTTAATTTTTTTTGTCAAATTTGCCGATTGCTGCTAATTTTGTATAAATTATTAAAATTTTCAGTTATGTATCATTAATCGCAGAATTTAATAATCTTTCGAATGGTATATTTGTTAATTTTCTGACATTTGTATTTACAAAAAAATCGTGATTTAAAGATTGGTATGTTTTTGGGCCGTGCGCGTGCAGCCGTACCGATAATTCCTGACGGTAGTGTAGATTTTTTAGTTTAGTTTTGAGTTAAAACGAAACTAAATTCAATTTATTAATATTTAGTTTCGAGTCGTCACGAAACTAAATCTAATTTGTTAATTTAGTTTCGGGTCGACACGAAACTAAATTCAGTTTATTAATTTAGTTTTGTGTCGACACGAAACTAAACTCAGCTTGTTAATTTATTTTTGTGACAACTCAGAAACTAAAACGAAAGTAAACTTTCGTAATGGTCCCTAATTTATAATAATAAGAAATTTGAATTTTTCCATTATTTTTCAAAATTTTATTGTTTATATTTAATTAATGTTTATAAATATAAACATTAATTAAGATAGAGTTTTACAAATATTTTTAAATAACATCAATTTAAAAGCTTATTTACCACATAGTATATTATTATTAAATAAACTATTAATATTAAATTAAAAAAAATTTTTTTTTGTTTTTGCAGACAATAGACAACTACTTATATTTTTCTTAAAAAAAGTAACTTCTTTTTTTTTAATTTAAAGTCGCTGACATTGATTTCCAAAGTAATAAAATTTTTCGTTTAAATTCAATTATTTTAAGGAATTTTAAGAAAATTCAGTGCAAAATTCAATTGTTTTCAAAAGAAATAAAATTCTTTTTAGGAATTTAATTATTTTCTGGAATTTTAATAAAATTCATTGCAAAAATCAATTATTTTCATAAAAAAGTAACAAAAGAATTCATCACAAGAATTCAGTTATCATCAAAAGTAGATAATAAAATTTTTCGTTTAAATTCAATTATTTTCAGGAGTTTTAATAAAAATCATTGCAAAAGTCAATTATTTCCAAAGTAATAACATTTTTCGTTTAAATTCAATTATTTTCAGGAATTTTAAGAAAATTCAGTGCAAAATTCAATTATTTTCAAAAGAAATAAAATTCTTTTTTGGAATTCAATCATTTTCAGGAAATTTAATAAAATTCTTTGAAAAAATCAATTATTTTCATAAAAAATAACAAAAGAATTCTTCACAAGAATTTTCAGTTCAGTTATCCAATTCCGTTTTTGTCCGCAATCTTAAGGGTATGTGGAATCAGCCAACTTCAATTAATACATGTATTAATATTCCCACCGGTTTTCTAAAAAAATATTTTATAAATCTTGACAAAATATAAGAAAAATAATATTTTATTTATTGAGGCATGGATCTCTAGTCCAATTAATACAAAAATTTGCTTTTAAATATTATTTTCCATTTAATAAAAAGTTTAATATTTTTTGAGAAAAAAAGACAATCAAATACAAATTAATATTGAAAAAAATGAATAAATTTATATTTTTCTATTCAAACTTTCATTTTTTTGACAATTTTCGAGAAAAAAGACAATCGAATACAAATTGCCATTGAAAAAAATGAATGTTAACATAGAAAAATATAAATTTATTCATTTTTTTCAATATTAATTTGTATTTGATTGTCTTTTTTCTCAAAAAATATCAAACTTTTTATTAAATGAAAAATAATATTTAAAAGCAAATTTTTGTATTAATTGGACTAGAGATCCATGCCTCAATAAATAAAATATTATTTTTCTTATATTTTGTCAAGATTTATTAAATATTTTTTTAGAAAACCGGTGGGAATATTAATACATGTATTAATTGAAGTTGGCTGATTCCACATACCCTTAATGAATTCCTTTTCTATTGTTAAATTGATAATTTCTATCCAATTCAATTCTCTATAACCACGTGACCAGATTTTGAAACCCCTTTAATGCCCTTTAAAGAATTCAATGTTAATTAAAAGGCATTAACTCCACAACAAATGATTCCCTTAAACGGCATTAAAGTGAATTCAGACTCTGGTCACGTAGTTACAGAGAATTGAATTGGATAGAAATTATCAATTTAACGATAGAAAAGGAATTCATTAAGATTGCGGACAAAAACGGAATTGGTTTGGAATTTAAGGGCATAAAAGTACCAATCCACTTTAATTAACTTTAATTCACCCCTTATTACTGGGAATATGAGTAGTTGTCTATTGTCTGCAAAAACCAAAAAAAAAAATTTTTTAATTTAATATTAATAGTTTATTTAATATTAATATACTATGTGGTAAATAAGCATCTAAATTGATGTTATTTAAAAATATTTGTAAAACTCCATCTTAATTAATGTTTATATTTATAAACATTAATTAAATATAAACAATAAAATTTTGAAAAATAATGGAAAAATTCAAATTTCTTATTATTATAAATCAGGGACCATTACGAAAGTTTACTTTCGTTTTAGTTTCTGAGTTGTCACAAAAATAAATTAACAAGCTGAGTTTAGTTTCGTGTCGACACAAAACTAAATTAATAAACTGAATTTAGTTTCGTGTCGACCCGAAACTAAATTAACAAATTAGATTTAGTTTCGTGACGACTCGAAACTAAATTAATAAATTGAATTTAGTTTTGAGTTAACTAAAAACTAAACTAAAAAATCTAAATTAAAATTTAAAAAAATTGAATTTATTTAAGTACACATCGAAAATAAATATTTTAGAAACTCAAGTATTTAGTATTAAATAAAAAATCACAGCTAACAAAATACAATATTTCAAGAAATAATAGAATTATAACTTTAATAATAGATATAAAATAGTATGAGGAGACTTCAATAGAATTATAAAGTGAAAAAAGTGAACATGATTTTTATGCATTTAAATATTGATATATTTTGATTTTTCTTTTTAGTAATTTTTTGACTGACACTAAATATTTAAGTTTTTGGACTTAATTTTCGAGCCGACACGACACGAAACGAAATGAAACTTAAATTTCAAAAACAAAAATTGCACAATTTAGCAGTTTTTTTATTTAAAATATTTTAAAAAAATATATTTTTTCCCATTTTTTGGAGAATGGAAATATTGTTAAATAATTTATAGTTTAGTAAAAAGGCACTAAATATAATCCTACATATTTCATAAAAAATAAAAACTGCATGTAATATGTTATTTAAAAATTAAAATTCAGTTTACATACATTAATGATTAAAAAAAATTAATTACACACAATTGATTTGCATTAAAAATTGTACTTTAATTTATAAATTTAATTTAACATTCCAAAATATATAAAAATGTCTACTAAATTTTCTATAATAAAAAACGTATTAAAAAGTATGATATAAACTTTAAACAAATAATGATAAGGATTATTAAAATGAGGATGCAATTTTTTTCTTTATTATTCACAAACACCAACACCACAAAACACTAATTCAAAAATAAATATTCACTTTCACGTAATATATAAGCAATTGTAAAACTGACACTACTATTAAATTAAAATTGATATGTAAATGTAAACATTTAACTATGACATAACCTCACTTACCAAAAAAAAACTGTTACTACAGTTGGTAAAATAGAAATTAAAGATACTTAGTAGAAAGAATCCAATAGGTAATGTGTATATTACATTTTCAAAAATGGATGCAAGTGGCGATTTGGTTGAGCGCGTTAAGGGGCTATCCCAGCAGCCGACTTGATACCTTTAGACTTATCCATCAGGCTATACAAAGGTTCAAGTCTGCTCACCCTCGCACGTTTAAGATTATTATTTTCGTTTTTTTTCATTAAATACAATTTTTTATTTTAGGTCAATGAAAAATATAAAAATCTCTTAATTTTTTAAAACTTTTTAAACAATAAATTTATCTACAAAAAAATTAAAAAAAGTTTTGGAAATTTCTAGATAATTTCCAAGAAACTACCTTTGGTAATTTCCAAGAAGTTTACACGGGTAAATAACAAGAAGTTTTCAAAGAGAGTTTCCAGCAAACTTCCAGGAAGTTTCCGAAGGAAGATTCCAGAGGCGGACATTGTTGTATTCCGGGGAAGCTTCCAGGAAGTTACCAAAGGTAACTTCCGAAGTTGCCGTGGGAAACTTCCTGGAAATTTCCTGGAAGTTTTTATGCTATCTGGGATTGGTCAAACAAAACGAAAACTCAAGACTAGAATCGATGAACACGATGAATCGATCATGTAGACTTGACGAAGCATCATCTGCCTTAGGGTGAAGTCCCATGATGGGTGTAAAGTGCAAAATGCAAAGTGAAAGTAACTAGATTAGAAATTTTGACCAAACGCACCTTAAATTTTGACCAAACGCACCTTAAAGTTTGTTGGCGTTCACATGAATTGTGTTGTTTATGGTTGACACATATTGTGTGCATCGTGCATTGTTTAACTGACAAAAGTTAGGAGTTTTTAAAATAAAAAAGAAATTATTGAGCAAGAATCAAATTATGAGCGAGGAAAATAATGGAAGTATACCAGTAAGTAAAAATAAGTTTTCATATAATACTCTATGCAAGCAGTAATAAAAAAATGTTATAAAAGATAATTACAGGTTATGTTTAACCTAAAAATGTGCACGTGTTGATCTATTATAGCTGCACTGTAAAACTTAGAAAATTGTAAAATAACGACTTTAAAAGTAAAAAATAATCCCTTCTGTAAAATCAATACTTTTAATGTTTTAATTTTACAATTTTCTGTAAATTTACTACTTTTTTAAAATGTTATAAAAGATAATTACAGGTTACGTTTAACCTAAAAATGTGCACGTGTTGATCGATTATAGCTGCACTGTAAAACTTAGAAAATTGTAAAATAACGACTTTAAAAGTAAAAAATAATCCCTTCTGTAAAATCAATACTTTTAATGTTTCAATTTTACAATTTTCTGTAAATTTACTACTTTTTTAAAATGTTATAAAAGATAATTACAGGTTATGTTTAACCTAAAAATGTGCACGTGTTAATCGATTATAGCTGCACTGTAAAACTTAGAAACTTGTAAAATAACGACTTTAAAAGTAAAAAATAATCCCTTCTGTAAAATCAATACTTTTAATGTTTCAATTTTACAATTTTCTGTAAATTTACTACTTTTTTAACATTTTTTTACGGTGTATAATTGTTGTCTTATATTTAAATGATAAGTGATATAAATATTAATATTTACGTTTTATTACAGGAAACGTATAGGTGTTGGAACTGCGAGTGGGTTATCCCACCATCAGAATTTAATAATTTGCTGTTTCACACTTGCTTTAAAGATATCGACGAGGAGACTCATTGCCTAGTTATAGGAGAAGATGGGCTCGTCAGTTTCAGTAAGTATATTTTAATTTTAATAATATAATAATAATAATTTTGATTTTAATAATATATGCACATAAATCTTATCTTATTATTGTTTTAGCTCCATTATCAAAAGGAAAAAGAAAGAAAGAAAGAAATCTTCAATGCCACAAGTTGTCAGACCGTAGCGACAACAGTCGTGCATCTAAGTTATACCATCTACCTACAATGCATAAACACTGCTATTATCCTGTCAAATGTCATCTAGTCTTCCAAGTTAAAGCAAATGACAATGATTGTTAACTATTTTTTAACATATGACAATGGATGAAAATCCATAAATTTTAATATAACTTGGCATTTAAAAAAAAACTATGCCATATAATATAAGGTAAACAAAAATAACCAAACCTACATATAACCAAAAAAACATTATATTACTGTTCTCATTATTATATATTTTTTAGACTTTTCTGAAGAAGGCTACAAAATTATAGCCGAAACGTTAAATATGTATAATGTATAACTATGTTGTGCAATAAATGACCAAAGGAAGAAATGAAACCATAATTAAAAACCTATATTTAATATATAGTTCTAATAATATATCTCATATACGTTCTATTGTCTTACTTATTTCATTCTTAAATGACTTTTGGTATAAATGAATCTGCGTTTTTTGTGGTTAAAAGAATTTATGTTATTATTTAAATGTAGAGCGAAGTTAATTTGTGTTAGCATTTTTGATCCATGATGTCAAGTGAAGAAGTTTTTCTTGTTGGAGTTATCGACAATCAAATTATAGGTAGTAAATTGCCATCAAAGCGAAATTGTCTAAGTGTTTATTTTACAACATTAGAGTTTCTCAAATGAACCTGCGTGATAGTGCCGCTCTTGTCATTGAAGAGTGCTTGATTTTTTGGAAAAAAGACAGAATCCCTACTCAAAAATGTGATAAATGTATTTCGAAATTAATTAAGCTGTATGAATTGTTAAGACAGTTACAAAAAAATAATACAAGAATTTCCAAATTACAAAGAAGAAAAGAAGAAGATTTTGTAAATGAACTAGATGACCTTTTTGATGTAGCTAAAGCAAATGCTATGGATTTGATTGAATCTGAAGAGGATAAGGAATTTCTCATACTCCAAAGGAAAAAAGGACGAGTTGGATATATGGTAGGAGAAAACAAAAATTTTAATTACCAAGAAAGAAAAACTAAAGTTGAGGACAAGAAAGAGATTTCAAGAGATGAAGAAGATCTTACAGGTAAGTTAATAATCGAAATAAATTAATAATTTTATAATTTTGCAAATTAGAGTTTGATGTAAATTTTTCTTTGTTAGAAGATCAAGAAATAGTTTCTACTTTGAAATCGATTAATTTAAATGAGGATGAGCTTTTGGACGAAAGCAATTCGAGTCTTGAATCGGATGCAACATCAACTTTTTCACTTTCATTCAAACCGAAAAGAGGAACGCGACATATTTTAACTAAAAGACTTTGTGCTGCATTCGACAAGTGTGAAGTTAGTGACAAGAGATGTTGCTCACATTTTAATGGCTTGCGTAATTGCTCTTGATTTAGATCCGAGTGAATTTATTATAAATCGATCATCAATTAAAAGAAAAAGAGAAGAATTTCGTAAAGAAAGTGCAATCAAAACACAGAATGAATTTATGAATTCAAATACAGAGTTTGTTGTTGTTCACTGGGATTCCAAGATTTTACCCGATTTAAGTGGAAAAGAATCTGTAGACCGCCTTCCTGTAATTGTAACGTCTCAGGATAAAGAGCAATTGCTTGGAGTGCCTAAATTATCTTCTGCAACAGGAGAAGAAGTAGCTTGTGCTGTTTATGAAATATTAATGCAATGGTCGTTGGAGAATAAAATCCAAGCATTTGTTTTTGATACGACGGCTTCTAATTCTGGTCGTTTAAATGGTGCCTGTGTTCTTCTAGAGAAAAAACTAAATAGAGATATTCTCTTTTTAGCTTGTAGACATCACATCTACGAAATCATGCTTGCGAGTGTTTTCGAAGAATTAAAACTTTCTTTTCAGACTGGCCCAGACATTCAAATTTTTAAAAAATTTTAAAAAAATTGGACAAAAATCGATAAAACTAAATATTCTAATTGGAATTCAGACAATGATGTATGTCAAACATTACGTGACGTTAAAGAAGATGTTCTCACCTTTGCCAGAAATCACATTTTAGAAGAATTTCCTCGTGATGATTACAAAGAATTTTTGGAACTAGTTATCATTTTCTTAGGAGAAATCCCACCAAATGGTATTCGATTTAAATGTCCTGGAGCTTATCACAGAGTAAGATGGATGGCGAAGGCTATTTATTGCTTGAAAATATTTTTATTTAGGGAACAGTTCCAGATAAATAAACATGAAAAAAAGCGATAAATGAAATTTGTTGCTTTGTAATTACATGTTACATTCAAGCATGGTTTTGTACAACAAATGCTATTGAAGCTCCATTGCCTGATTTTAAATTTTTGCAAAGCTTAGAAATGTATAAGAAACATAACAAGATAATTGCCGAGAAAGTACAAAAGAAATTTTTAAATTATTTGTGGTATTTACACGAAGAATGTGCTGCAATGTGCCTGTTTGATGACAGACTTGATAATCAGAAAAGAAAATGCATTGCTAATAAAATCGTAGAAAACGAAACTGATGAAGACTGTAATATCGAAATTCATAAAAAGAAAATGTTGTCATTCAAAGAACTTGATTTATTTCTGAAGTCAGATTTTCCAGAAAATCTAATTACAAGTCGATCAAAACAGCTGTTTAAGAGATTTAACATTCCCACAGATTTTTTATATTAAGATTCTTCGTTATGGAAAAATCACGAATGCTATTTGAAGGGACGTAGAATTTTTGCATGTCTAAAAGTAGTAAATGATGTAGCAGAGCGTGGTGTAAAACTCATAGAAGAGTTTAACAGCAATTTTACTAAAAATGAAGATCAAAAACAGTATTTACTACAGGTATTTACTTATCTGAATTATAATATATTTAATATTAATTCACTATATTAACTGCACTTCTGTGCATTATATATTAGGAAGGAGAACTATTATACAGTTATATTTATTTCTTTTTAAATTCTTGGTACAAAATTCGTTTTCAGGTTGTCCAGAAATATCGAAAAAGGTTTCCCAGTTACAATAAGTCAGCTTTGAAAGATTAGAAATTTAAACAAAACAAAGAAAAAACTAACAACAATAACAGATAATATTTTTAGTATTCAATAAATTATTCAGCTTATGTAAGCCTTGAATATAAATAATTCAACCAATTGTGAAAAAGAACTTCACATTAAATTAAAACCAGTTAATCTTTTAGTTATTTTGACAATGTAAATTTGTAAAATTATAAGAGCATGTTGTATCTCTTAGAAAATTTCAAAAATTGTTTACAAAAAAGAATATTTTGTTTAAGTAATTATTAAAATCATTATATTGGATAGCTAGCCTTCAATATTAATTTGTAAAATCTTTATATATAATGAAATTAATTTATTTATGCAGCTGCCTAGATATCTACTAAGAATATTAATATGAAATTATGATATTTTGTTTAATAAGTTATTTACAAAATTGTATCACAATTAATATTTGTTCATAAAAATTTTGAGCAATTTATCATTTACTTTAAGAATGGTTTTCTTATTGTTTAATAAGTGTTAAAATAGTTGAAAATTAACAATTATAATTTGTTTAAAGAATTTTGAATAGTTATGTAAATACAAACAAAAATACTTTTTTAGCTAAGAAGAGCAAATTCTACTAAAGAAATCAAGAACAGATAAATAATAAGCAATTTTTCAATGTATTACATTGTTTTTTTATTTATAGGGTATTTGAGGTCTTATGAAAAATATAGTAAACAATAAGAAATTTTTAGATATATTATTGCTTGGTTTTTATTAAATATTTCTGAAGAAAACTAGAGTGGTCCGGTCAAAAAATATTGGCTTTTAGTTATTTCATAGTAAATTTACGAAAAAGTGTTTTTTGTAAAATTTTATGAGCATTGAGGCAGCATTAAATATTTATTAAAATTAAAATAAAAAAATACGTATCTCTTTTTTTTCCATTTACAACAAAATTCAGGGTGGGAATGGTTAAAATTCGAAAAAAAAATTTTTTAGGACCACCCTAATATATATACTAGAATTAGAAAGGAACGCCAACTCCCTATTTTTTATTTTGTTTCATCTTGATTTACTTACATCTTGTCTTTTTTTTATGCATAATTTTATAATTTTTATTACTTGAAAAAGAACAAATTTTTACAAACTAAATATTTATATTTTTGCTCCTTACTGTATTGTTTTTTACATTTTGCTTCCTCATAAAGGAAGCTTTGTATTAGCAAAATTTTGGATTGTCATTTTTTGACATATTTATAATTTTTTTTTATTATGCCTAATACTTTAGTACTTTATATATGCACAGGAACTCCCCGTATAAATGTTCTAAATAAATAAAAAAAAAATTTCGACGTATTTTGACCTCCGAAGTCCAAAAAACAGATTTTAAAAATTTGTCCCGATGTGTGTGTGTGTACTAACATTACATTTGCCTCAATATCTCAGAACGAGAAAGAGCTAAAGGCCTCAATTTTTTTTAAATTGTAGGTCTCCCTGGGGGACATAAAATAAGAGTATTTTTAGCCCGATTCATGAAGTTTAACTATTTTTTTTGCATTTTTCATTTAGTAAAAAAACGTTTTTTGGACATAACTTAAAAAAATGTTAGGACACTTATAAATCTTTTTCTTTAGTTTTGTAGAGTTTTTTCACACGCATCTTTTGAGGCCTAATTGAACATTTTTCGTCCATATTAACCGGAGATATTAAACTTTTAAAAATCAAAAATTTTGGAAAATAAGACTTTTTTAAAAATTTTGTTAAAAAATGTAGAAGTTTAGTTTTGTTTTGTATTTAGTTTTGTAGAGTTTTTTCAGACGCATCTTTTGAGCCCTAATTGAACATTTTTCGTCCATATTAACCGAAGATATTAAACTTTTAAAAATCTAAAATTTTGAAAAATAAGACTTTTATAAAATTTTTTTTAAATTATGTAAAAGTAACTTAAAAAAATTATTACCAACTTGAAGAGCATTAAAAAACGCTTTGATATACTTATTTTTGAACCTGATTCGGGCAGAAATTATGAAATTATTGGTATTTGAAAAATCAAAAATTGTGGAAAATATCATTTTTTCAACATTCTAGTTTATTAATTTATGTGTAATTAATAAACTATTATTACCATCTTATAGAATATATAAAAACACATTTTTTAGACCAAGATTTAATGATTTTTAACCCTTTTATAAAAAGTAATTCTTATATTTCAATTATTATTATTTCTATGAGGAAGCAAAGTGTTTATGAAATGAACACCAAAATTATAAAAATGTACAACTTGGCGGCAGTTTTTTGAAATGTAATTTAATATTTAAGTAAATAGTTTTAATGAAATTTCTTAAAAATAGATGTCAGTTTATAACAACTTTATTGATTGAAAGTTAATTTAAAATTACGTGACTTATTTTTTAACCTACAGGTCGAAAATTTGGTCAGACCAAAATTTTGACGTAAGGGAACAACCCTTTGAAATAGGGCGACATTAATATATATTTTGACCTAGAGTTATCATAAATATATAAAGCTGAAACTGACATCCACTTATTTATAAAATTAAATTTTAACATTAAAAATTATTTATGAAGCTGTAATTTTCACCCACCTATTAAGACGCACTTTTTTCCCAAATTTGATATTGCTTTTAAAGAAAAAAATATTTAACTTTAAAATTTTCTTTCTAAAAGTAAGTGGGTGCTGATAACTAGGTGCCAGTTTTAGCTTTAATAGGCATGTTCTCGTTGCCTGCACTTCTTACACTTTAACACCTAACCTGCACTATGCTGTTCTCTTTGCCGGATGTGACGCAATTTTACCATACATTTCGCTACACTTTCTGCACCTACTCTTGAGGTGGTGTAAAAGTTACGCTTAGTGCAGGCAACGAGAACAGACCTATTCAAAATATACTATTTAGGGGGCCCTGAGAAAATCCTAACGCTGTGGCGACGGGGAAATGTTTTTATATAATAGGGATAGATATATAGAAAGAAGGATTCGTCACGCATGCGCGTAACGATAATTGCAGGAATCCATGTTGATTTTTCATGGATTTCGAGCAACCATTGCACAGAAAAATGGAGACCATTTTCAGCAACCCTGACCGAGTTCAGTCACGACTCGGTTAGTGGTGCAAAATATACAGATAAACACTAAAATAGTTCCAAAAAACCATTGAAATGAATAAATTAATAATCCTAGATTCCATTTATGGCTTTATGCATAATTTGAGGTAAATACTTAATTATTTATTAAGATATTAATGTTTTAAAAAAGCGATAGAAGTTTCACTCTACGATGTATGCATGTGTGTAACATCGATAATGTAATAAAATGCTAATATGTAGCCACGCATTCTGCACGACAGATGTCGGGAGCGAGATTTGTCTGTAACGCGCCGAGTCAGATTTGCGCGGTACAGATCCCAAAATTCAAACTTTTTAAGAATTATTATATTGGCTTTTTAATTTAGATTTAGGATTTATTTTCGAAGCGGAATCCTCGACGATGATGGCTCGTTTCAGCAACAAAGAGCTTAGAAACTCAACTCTTGCGGTGAAAGAACTGTTAATTTGTTTAATTATTTGTTGGATTATTATTATTATTATTAATATTATTATTATTATTATTATTATTATTATTATTATTATTATTATTATTATTATTGGTAATTTTAGATTAAATCAAAGACTTCTGCGTTCGTTCTATTTTAACTTTATTTTAATTCTTGAACATGACTTAATACTTCGGAAGTAGAACAATTTCTGACTATTCTCGTTTTTCTTCACGACCCTACGGTCCCATCCTGGGGGCCTCCGCCTCCATCCCTGAGTGCCAGAAAGGAAGGCGAAAGTACGCCTCCTTTACTCTAATTCGTTAAAAAGAGGAAAAACCCAAAAGTCGGAAAAAGAAGGTGTTTCAAATTTTTCTAACTAGTCCATGTAGTAGGGATAAAGAAACAAAAGCATCCCTTTTTTATTACTCAGGCAAAAAAGGGTCTTGGGGTATATGGTAACCAGATAAGTGAATTGCTCGAGTTTCCTAAACAAGCAAATAAAACTATAAAATAGGAATTTCCAAAACGAAACAAATAAGTAAAAGATATAAAGAGTTTATATTTAGAGTTATATTCAGAATAAAAATCCCTTAATATTTATTGCAAGAATTAAGTTTCGTCTTCTCTACTACATATCAGTTGTATTAATTTTTACAATTCCTTTCAGCTTAAGATTTTTATCGTGAGGAAATATTTTAGTCGATTTGCCCATGTTGCTTGCCAATATTCTAAATTATAGAAATCTTAATAAATTAAATGTGATTATTATATTAAGATTATTATTTGAATTAAACCGCGAATTAAGTGCTGCCTCTATCGAGAAAGGAGCGTATCATGCACATACGTCACATGTCTATGCACTCGGTCAATCCATTTTTTTAGTTTTAATATAAATACGAAAAGTTTGAGCCTAATTTTATTAGTTTTTATTTTTCCTTTAGAGAATGAGACTAAATGTTATATTTTTTAAAAATTGAAAATACTCTACATTTATTATAATGATGGAAACGAATGGAAAAATTGCTTTTAGTAAACACAAGGACGTTGAATCTTAGTTTTATTTGCCGAAAGTCTCTATTTTCTATTTAGGGGTTGAGACTACACTACCGTCGGGAATTATCGGTACGGCTGCAGACGCACGGCCTAAAAACATGCCAATCTTTAAATCTCGATTTCTTTGTAAATGCAAATGTCAGAAAATTAACAAAGATACCATTCGAAAGATTATTAAATTCTGCGATTAATGATAGATAACTGAAAATTTTAATAATTTATACAAAAATTGCAGCAATCGACAAATTTGACAAAAAAATTTTAAAAATAAAATTTTTTTGGAAATTTTTTCAACCCCTGCACATTTTTCAAAAATTGTAGAAAAAATTTGAAACTTATATAGATGTAATCATTCAAGTCGCATCTTTAATTTAAGACCAAAAGAGTTTAAAAATCTTATTCGGTTCGTGAGATATCATTATAAACGTCGGAGCATGTTTTTTGACAAATGCATTGAGTTAGTCGATTTTGAACGGTTTTTGGCTGAAAATGCTCGGCTGTTTATAATGATATCTCGATAACCGATTAAGATTTTTTAACTTTTTTGGTCTTAAATTAAAGATGAGACTTAATGATTACACCTATATAAGTTTCAAATTTTTTCTACAATTTTTAAAAAATGTGCAGGGGTTCAAAAAATTTCCGAAAAAATTTTATTTTTTAATTTTTTTTGTCAAATTTGCCGATTGC
The DNA here is from genome assembly GCF_015476425.1 of Leptopilina heterotoma. Classification (NCBI taxonomy): domain Eukaryota; kingdom Metazoa; phylum Arthropoda; class Insecta; order Hymenoptera; family Figitidae; genus Leptopilina; species Leptopilina heterotoma. Next base: position 2,342,217 of record NW_025110909.1, read on the forward strand.
TGCTAATTTTGTATAAATTATTAAAATTTTCAGTTATGTATCATTAATCGCAGAATTTAATAATCTTTCGAATGGTATATTTGTTAATTTTCTGACATTTGTATTTACAAAAAAATCGTGATTTAAAGATTGGTATGTTTTTGGGCCGTGCGCGTGCAGCCGTACCGATAATTCCCGACGGTAGTGTAAGTGATATATTTATAAAAATTAAGTATTCTCGCCATTTTTCAATGGAGAAACGAATAAGAAAATAGCATTTTTGAAATAGGAGAAGTTTTAATATCACTTTTATTTGCCAAAAGTTTTAATTTTTTAAGATAATAAAACTGAATGCTATATTTTTAAATAATTGAGTATTCCCTGTTGAAAGTATAAAGATAGAAGTAGATAAAAACTGATGGATAAAAATGGATAAAAGTTTTCTATCCTTACTAAGTATATACTTTGCATCCTTTAAAAATTATCTTCTTCTATCCAGAATTTTCTAACTATTTAAATCCATCCCAAAGAAACATTTTTTTATCATTTTATATCTTTTAATTTCTATCTATATAGATCTATGTTGAAATTCTTTCTTATCTATTTCTACCCAAAAAAATTTTTCTTATTTTATCAAAGTAAAAGGATAAAATTACTAGATTATCACTAGACCGCCATTTCAATACCTGCGCATATCCTATAAAGCATATCAAAGTTTAATTTTTTTACATTTTTTATTTATTTATTTGTATTATTCATTGGCGTTTCATGCTATGCATGACAGTAATTTACTTTCAAAAGTGAATAAGCAAAACTGGGACATTTGAGGTTCTTTTATTTTAATGCACTTGTTTCTGAACAGCATTAAATATTAGTCACTTATTATTTTTAACGGTTTTAACATCATTTTCTAAATCGACAGTGTTATATGTACATTACTACTGCACATGGTCTGGCACGGCGCAAGCCTTCAACTTCTCTCAACGAACGTAACTGAACAAATGAATCTCAAAATGTCGGACGCTATGATCAGCTGACAACGCTGACGTCTGTAATGCCAACTTTCATGCGCTTTATAATTCTGCTATTAATATAGCATTTCAAATTTTTAAGATATTTTATTCATATATGTAATAAAATAAATATAAATAATATTATTGGGAAACGGAATATATGCATATAATATATATTTTTTTGAAGGACTATAAGAAATTATTTCTTAAATATTTGTTGTAATAATTTAGGTTAATTGACTTGTCAAATACCGTTGAGTATTGTTATATAATATAATTCAACCACATGGTTGAATTAATTGACTTATATAGAAATTAATACAGTTCAGACAATTTTTCAATATTTTTATATAACTGATATAAATTTTAGTTTGCAAGTTATCTGTGTTTTCGATTAATAGTAAAATTAACCATTAGAAAAAATCATAATAGATAGATTTGGATACCATTATGTTTGAAAGTCAAAGATATATTTAGTTCCACACTACTATAATTAAATAAAATTAGCCTATTTACAATTAGAAAATTAAAAATAAAGATTGAAATAAATTAACGTATAAAAAATAAGAAAGCATAGATATAAAACTCTAATTAGATCATGAGATAGAAAATATTGAAGATTATTTAAAATAGATTATGTTTGATAGAAAATATAATTAAGAAAGATTAGTTTCCTCTTCGATTGAAACAGGTAAAGAAATTATAGATTAAGATAAAATTTAAGTGATTTGTATGGATGTGAAATATAATGGATAAATGTAGGAATTACAAGAGATTAAAAAAGAAAAAACCAGAATAAATTTGGATGAAAAAGTTAAGATAAAGACACGAATAAAATAAGATAGAAATAATCTGTCTTTATTAATCTTTTGGATTAAAAAATATTAAATTGGATAGAATTTGTATCCATGTACTTCCAACAGGGTTCTCACAATTTTTTAAAAAGGATAATGGAGTAAATTTTTTGTTTTTTATAGGTAGGAAGAGTTTGAATATTTTTGTAAATCTTCACAATAAATAAGTTTAATAGCAAAATTGAAAATAAAGACTTTTGGCAAATATAAATGAGATTGAAACTCCTCCTATTTCAAAAATGCTAGTTTCTTATTCGTTTTTCTATTGAAAAATGGAGAGAATATTTTATTTTTGAAAATGTATCACTTAATCTGAACCCCTAAATAGAAAATAAAGACTTTTGGCAAATAAAACTGAGATTAAAAGTCCTTCTGTTTGATAAAAGCAATTTTTCCATTCGTTGCGCTTAATATAATAAATACAGAGAATTTTCTATTTTTTTAAAATATAACATTTAGTCTCATTCTCTGAAGAAAAAATAAAGACTAATAAAATTAGGCTTAAACTTTTGCTATTTAGCAAAAGCATGAAAAATGGATTGACCGAGTGCATAGACAAATCTCGCTCCCGCCATCTGTCGTGCAGAATGCGCGGCTACATATCATTTTATTACATTATTTTTTTATTTTTTTTATTTTATTTTTTTATTACATTATCGATGTTAGTACACACATACATACATCGTAGAGTGGAACTTCTATCGATCTTTTAAAACATTAATATCTTAATAAATAATTAAGTATTTACATCAAATTATGCATAAATGGAATCTAGGATTATTAATTTATTTATTTCAATCGTCTTTTAAAACTATTTTAGTGTTTATATTTATATTATTATTATTTTTTTTTATCTTTATATTTTCCACCTCTAACCGAGTCGTGACTGAACTCGGTCACAATCCGGTTTCACCTACCCGCCAGGAAAAAGTTAATAGCAGACTTGGTATATGTGTTTTAGTTTTCACGCACTGCAGTAGCCATTTATTTAAATGTATGTATAATATTCTTTATTGTATAAATTCATTATTATTACAAAATTCTTACAAGGCTAACAATTCGGCATCTATTCAATTATTATGAAAGATCTTATTTGGAGCGCGTTAATAGTATATAAGTATATGTCATCAATTTGTTTCTTACAAGTAATAGTCAAAAGTCTCCTTAGATTATCTTGGCTATCCACATTATTCTCGCCACTTATATAGCAAGCCAAATACTCTTTTCTAAGGGGTGTATAAATCGGGCATTGTACAAGAAAATGTTGTAGATCTTCTTTAGCTTCAAGGTTGCAAAGGGTGCAATTTTAATTGCAGTCGATTTTGTATGTGATTTTATTATAACTTAATTTAATTTGATATTGCTGAGACAATCTCAATTGACTAATTATTCTAGTTTTGTTTAAGGAAATATTTGATTTTAGATACCATTCAGTTTTAAATTCTTGACTGTCAACATTTCTATATATATATTACTGTATTTAGAGTTATTTCCTCTATCTACAATGTAATCTTTTAATTTCTTTTCCCATTTGGTTTCAATCATCTTACACCGTTTGCCAATCTCTCTGCTATGCAAAGATCCGCACTGAGACCATAATTGGTCATCGTCGACAGCTTCAATAATTTCCTGACTTGCGATACCCAGTTATAACAAGAATTAGTTTTATTTTGTTGGTCCAACTCATACAATCTGTTATAGCATATTTTCGGGAGTCTACTATTTGGCATTTTCAAAATTTTTGACCACCAACACTACGACAGAGCTAAACTTACTGTAAAAAGTGGGAATGGTTGTTCGACGTTAATGGATGCTACTGAGGGTGTATTGCAAGGCGACAGCCTTAGCCCACTACTATTTATTTTGTTTCTGAGCGATATGACACAATTTTTTAGAGAAAATGGTTTGGATGGTATCTCAGTTACAAGTGCAATGGATGTCTTATTATTATTGTTTGCAGATGATTTGGTTGTTTTTGCGAGGTCATGACATGATGCAACAAAGAAATTAAAAACTTTGAAAACCTATTGCGACAAGAATGGTCTTCAGTTGAATGTGGCGAAAACAAAAATAGTACCTATTTGTAAAGTGAGTAGAGTGGGAAATCTTAGAAAATTGTACTGGGATACGGAGGAACTCGAATACCAAAACTCTTATATGTATCTCGGCGTGCCAATTAGTTCTTCAGGTAAATTTTTTAAAGCTTCTGAGTCCTTCGTATCTAGAGGTTTGGCATCTATCTCTAGGGTCCAAAAGCTGCTTTTTTTAAGTAAAAATAGATCCTGGGAAACCACTATTAAGTTATTAAACTCTGTTACAAATGCAACAGCTTTATATGCCGCTGAAATATGGGCCTTACGCAGTAGCCATGTATTTAAAGCATGAATTCAACCTATAAAAGTACGGTGCAACTGTTGCAAATAGCGAACGATTAGTAAGTGATTTTTCTCCGTGTATGAACGATATTTTATTTTTGTATAAAATGTTAAATGGTAAAATTGAATTATATTATCTCAGATTTCACTGTAAGCATCTATTATTTTTCTTTCAATTTCTCTTTGAATTCCTACAAAATTTAAAGTTCAAAAGCAACTAACAATTTACGGGGATAATTGTACACTCACTCGTATTTATTGGGAAGCAAATGCTATGCACGAAATTGATTTTTTCAACCATTGTATAATGTGTTTAAATACAAATTAGTAGAGTATCTACGTAAGAGTAAATCATTCTTTCAAGGGGAAAAAATGTAATCGACCTTTGAAAAACTAACACCAGATTCGTAATCAGCGACCCCAAAAACACCCGAGTAACGAATATAAGGCGAATTGTATTCATTTTTAATAAAGTCATCCGCCATATTAGATCCGCCATTTTGAAATTTAAAAATTTACATTGTGAATATGCTATTAGGAACAAGGCGGTAAAAACCATTAGAAAACGTATTTAAAGTTAAAGAAGTTACTTTTTATTGCTCGAAAGTAAACACAGAATATAAAACAAATGTAAAAACAAAACTAAAAGAGCGAATGTGTGTTTTAAACGTTGCTGGTGTCATCAGTTAAGGTCGATGATGGAATCACTGGTCGTTTTTTGCGACTTGTCGGTCCCAACACTCTTTTACAATTTCGAACCATCTTTGGACACTAAAAACCAAATTAGGTGATAAAAAATAAAATAAATTACGAAAAACTTACGTTTTGACAACAAACCTTAACAATTCGGAAGAAATAATTGTGTTCCTTATATACTCGCCGTTTGTGAATTTTGGTTTTTGTTTCTAAAATCTTACTTTAAATACAAAATAAACATATTTATTACTTAGTGAACTCAATAAACTTTCGTTTACGGTAAGTATATTTTAAAAATAAAAATTTTGAATTTTCACTTCCTTACAACCTTGTAGGAAATAAACAGGCGCAGCCTTTTCTCTTTGAGATTTTTTATAGGACGAAAACAGAAGATAAGAAATGCAACAGCCTAGCGCTCGACCATCTATTGCACCGACACGCTCAATTTGGCTTTTTATCCATAATTTAACCAATTTCCAATTTTTCCGTATGAGGCGTTCCATGCCTAAAAAAAGTCCCAAAACTTTTTTCTCAAAAAAATATTAAAATGAAATTAATTTTTGAATTTTGCATTGCACGGACGTGCCCACGCGCAGAATGTGGCAGCATCTGCCAGTTACTATTAGTAACTGGATATCTTTTTATTTTCATCCTTGTTTTTTTGTTAATTACAATTTATTATACAAATTTTTACTCAATTCCGCACCACCCAGTTTTGACGCTTTTAAAAAAAATGTTGTATTACACATAGGCCTAATCTACATATTGTTGTCCCTTATATATAGTTTATTGTAATTTAATGAAATTTGCTATAATAAATGTTTATATAATATCCATTATATTTCGATTAAAGTCGTCGCCAACTTATTTAAAAAAATTATAATATTTTACAGGAATGATTTTGAAGGTATTGGGATCACTTAAGAAAAAGAATTTTTTAATATTTATTGTAAACTAAGAATCTATTAGAAAGTTTTAAGAGAACACAACATTTACTATGAAAAAGTGAAAAAATTATTGGAATTTATTAAGATTGATTTAATTTAATTAATAGAAATAATTAATGATACGAAATATTAAAAGAAAAATTATTTTAAAGTTCGCCGGTCAAACAACCTAATTTTGCAAATTTCAATCACTAAATGATTCATTAAATCATTAAATTGAATAAAATCTAACCAAATATAAAGTACCTGTGATTGACCATTAGTTTTTCTTAGCACTTTTTCCATTTTTCTCTTTCAGTATGAAAGAAAAAGCAATTAAAATTGGCACTATGCTTATTTTCACGATTTTCAAATGTAACTAACTGTATTAGAGAAAAATGAAAATTTACAATTCTTGGAAAATATCTAATAATTGATCGCTAAATAGATACACTGGAAAAAAATTCGCTTTGAACTCGAATAATATTAGAGATAATTTTATTAAATTTAAACTTTTTTGTTTCGTTTAAAATATCTTATCATTAATTGTATCTAACAATTAATATCTATTTTCTAATACTTGAAAAAGTGACAATATTTGAGACCTCATATATACTTTCGATGCTTATTTCACAATAAATATTAAAAACCTTAAAAAATTCTTTTTTTTAGTGATCCTAATACCTTCAAAATCATATCTGCAAAATATTATAATTTTTTACAATTAGTTGGCGACGACTTTAATCGAAATATAATGGATATTATATAAACATTTATTATAGCAAATTTCATTAAATTACAATAAACTATATATGTATAAGCACGGGAAAAATTTTGGGTAAGCGCTGTATTTTTTACAGTGCAGCGGCGTTTCTACAGACTACTTGTAGCAGCGGCTCAGATTATAGGCATCAGCTACCCATGTTACAGACAACTGGTACGCTGTTAATAGGCATCTCATGTCCCGATGTTGGATACCAGTGCGCTGTTAGTGGGTATCTCATGTCCCGAAGTTGGATACCAGCTACACACAAGGCATAGACAACAGCACATGGCCACTTGTGGGCAGCTAATACTAATACTGGGTAGTGCGGAATTGAGTAAAAAATTTTATAATAAATTGTAATTAACAAAAAACAAGGATGCAAATTAAAAGATATCCATTTAAACTTGTCATCCTGAATTTTTTTAGTCTTTTTTTACATCAATACTTAGTAACTAGGAGACGCTGCCACATTCGGCGCGTGGTCACGACCGTGCAATGCAAAATTCAAAAATTAATTTCTCACGAATATCAAAAAACACCTCTCTGAAATTTTCAGGGATTTTTAAGGACATTTTAAGCTTTCATTTTAATATTTTTTGGAGAAAATTTTTTTGGACTTTTGGTAAAAAAAATTATTTATAATGTATTATTTAAATAAATTAATTAAAAAAATTAATTATTTATTTTTCAATAAAATATTATTAATATTCAATAGATACCCTACAATTTTCATATTAAACATTTTTTTGTAACTATAATAGATTTTGAAATAAAAATTGTTGAAAAAAAGTGACTTAAAAGTTTAACCCTTTGAGTCATACATTTTTCATTTCATTGAAATCTATTGAAACTGGTTACTCGGGGGTTTTTGGGGTCGCTGAATACGAATCTGGCATCAGATTTTCAAAATTCAAAATGGCGGATCCAATATGGCGGACAAACAAACAAATGACAAACGACAGACTTACACGAACGATTCTCTCCACAGGTAAGTACCGACTTTAATAAAACAAATAAAAATCTACACAATTAACACAAACGATTTCCTCCACAGGTGAGTATCGGCTACAATCGGACAAATCACAATCAACAGACTTACACGAACGATTATCTCCACAGGTAAGTACCGACTTCAAACAAACAAATGACAAACGACAGACTAACACGAACGATTCCCTCCAAAGGTAAGTATCAACTTCATTCAAACAAACGACATTCGAGAAACTATTACTAACGATTCTCTCAACAGGTTAATATAGCTTTTACGTTGAAAGAAGGTATTTTGTTGAGTAGAAGCAGTACTATTGTTTGTGTTTTTTTACATCACATCCTGCATTAAGTTTGACATTTTCAGTTACTCATCGGTTAGCAAATCTTTACTAATATCTACATTTTGTTCAATCGGATTGTCAAAAATGGTACATTATATTCAGTATCAAAAAATTAATTCTTTTTTTTATAGACAGAAATACTATAAAGAGGATTTTACGTTAAACGAGTTACCTGACTGTGGATTGTCAGGATTCATTCACTTTTGATTTTACTCTTTAATTTTATCCGAACGTTTTGAATCTTCTAAGTTTATTAATAAATTTATTAATACTCATACCAGATTCGTATTCAGCGACCCTAAAAACCCCTGAGTAACCAGTTTCAAGCAAATTCAGTTTATTTTTAATTTTCGCGTCCGCCATATTGGATCCGCCATTTTGAATTTTGAAAATCTGATGCCAGATTCGTATTCAGCGACCCCAAAAACCCCTGAGTAACCAGTTTCGAGCAAATTCAGTTTATTTTTAATTTTCGCGTCCGACATATTGGATCCGCCATTTTGAATTTTAAAAATCTGATGCCAGATTCGTATTCAGCGACCCCAAAAACCCCTGAGTAACCAGTTCCAAGCAAATTCAGTTCATTTTTAATTTTCGCGTCCGGCATATTGGATCCGCCATTTTGAATTTTAAAAATCTGATGCTAGATTCGCATTCAGCGACACCAAAAACCCCCGAGTAACGAGTTTTATGAAAATAGGTTTGAAATTTCATCTGAAATACTTTTATTTCATAAAATATTACAAAAAATTGTTATTTATTATTAAAAATTATAAAAAAAAATTTCAAAAAAGTAATTGTAAATATAGTTTAGGATCTAATTTGTAAAGAAAAAAAATTATCATCTCAAAAATTAGTAAGGATAAGTAGAAAATGAATTTTTTCTGAAATAAAGCATTATTTTTTGTTATTTATTTGTTTATAATATTTTTATTATTAACAAATTGTGAATCAACAGTTTTCTTAGACTTGTTTAGGTATGAGGAACATGCCCGGAAAGAAAACCCTAAATTTATTAATAAATATGCCATAGAAATACTGAAAACTGAGAAGGAAAAGGTGGGTCGCTGAGCGACCCACTGTGACGCAATGGGTTAAATCACAATATCTTGCAAAATAATAATAATGATAATAATAATAAAACTGTTTTCACAACTTAAGTATGTTCCCTAAGACAACAAAATGGCAAATTATGAAGAAAATCTGAGATTCAAAGTTTGCCCTGTGCATGGAACTCCCCCTATGTTTCAATAGCAATTTTTGAAAGTAAGAAATCAACAAAATAATTTTAAAAAATAATTGAAAACAGCAGTAACTAATTATAATTAAATTAATTATTTAATATGGTTAATTTGTACTTAATATTTTCACAAAATTTACTTACTGAAACTGAATGAATAAATTTTTTTCTTCATCGGACTGACGTTTCTCGTCTAAAACGTTTTACAATGTGCAGAGTTAAAAATATTTTATATATATGAGACCCCACGAAGAATTACTACAAACAATGAGAACCTTTAGAGAATTTAGCCTTTGTAAATGACGATTAACTCTGAGGATACATACAGTTTCTTTTCTTACCGTCAATTCTGTTCTCCTAAATTTTAAATTAGGTATGCCTAATTCTCTTAATTACTATCATTGTAATATGAGAAATCATTTTGTGTTATTGTTTAAAAACAAGCGTTTCAATAATTTTCCATCTGTTCAAATTCCTGACCTGATAGTAGATCTTGCACAGATAAGTATGACTGGAATGATCTTTTAATTGAAAAAGACAAACAACTTCAGTATGTTTACAAATTATTCTGAATAAAATAAATGAAGCAAATACGGCATCAACAACCATTATAGAAGGTAGGACTGGAATTCAGAAAAATTATGGTGATATCTCTTGCGGAGTTAAAGACAGTTAATAAGGAGAGAGAAAACAAAATTTGTCTAATAACATAATTAAAGTCTAAATTAAATATACCACCAAACGAGTTACAGAAAGTAAATAGTAATATGAATTAATTAATAATTTCGAAAAATATTTTTCTGAAAAAGCAGGTTTCTGTATTACTTTATTAGGACCGCTGTATCGATATACGTGAAATCTTAATGAAGCTTTAAGTGAGAAATGATTCAGAGAGATTGTTAACTTCTTCCTTTAATATAGATACTGTAAGTATCAAAGATGGTGTTGATATTTTTAATGATTATGTGTACTCTGCCTTCAGTTTATTCGTTCCAGTTAAGGTAATCAAGAATGATAGCTATCCACAATGGTTTACGTATGAACTCAAACGCTTGGTCTGTTTAAAGAAAATTGCTCATAAAAAATTTAGGAACTCAAATGATTCTTTGAATTATTTGGAGTTTTCAAATTTACGAGAAAAATGTAAAACTTTATCTACTTCGACTTTTAATAATTATACATCTTGTGTTGAAAATTCTGTAATATCCAATCCTAAGCAGTTTTGGAATTATGTTAATTCTTTTCATGGCGAATCGCGTATTCCTAGTGATGTATGCCTTGTGAATAACACAACGAATATATCTGCGAATAGTAACGTTGATATTGCTGACTGCTTTCGACTTAATTTCAGTTCTGTTTATTCAGCAACTCTTCCATACACTTAGTAAAATATGAATTTAATGCGGAGAATTTGTGCAAATATTGTTACGAAGAATTCGAAAGTCCACATCATTTAATAGAAGATTGTGCGGCATGGCATTGTGTGAGAGATTCGGCCTTTCCATTAAACTTAAGAATCGACCCATCAAAACGCTGGTCAGATATTTTGTCGTCGTCGAGCCTATCTATTATTAAAAAAATTTCTGAATATGTTTTTACGAATGTTAAAGAGTAAGGATGGACGCAACTAATAATTGCTGAGTCTCTGTATGTATAGATTTTTACCTTTTGTCTTATTTTTTTTGTTTTTATTAATTCAAACTCCCCTTGTAAGAACCTTTGTTCAATAGACAAGTGTAAATAAATAAAAAAAAATAAATAAAAAAATGATTAAGCTTATAGTAAATAATCTCGATGACAACAAGGGTGCTGGTCCTGATCATATACCGCCATGCATTCAAAAGTCATGTAGCTCAGTTTTTGTTGATCCTCTATTTATTTTATATAATAGGTCTCTTGATAGTGGTATTTTTCCCTTAATTTGGAAAAGGGGCATTATAGCGCCGGTCTACAAGGACGGAGACAAGAAAAATGTATCTAATTATCGCCCTATTTGCATTTTAAGTACTATTTTTAAGATTTTTGAAAGCTAAGTTCTGGATATACTGTATACGCACTCTCTAAATTTGAATTAGTAAAAATGTTTACTAATTTGAATTAGTGACTGACTTTTTGCTTCTGAATTAATAAATTTTACTAAAAAATTAGTAGAAATTACTAATTCAAAAGCAAAAAGTCAGTCACTAATTCAAATTAGTAAACATTTTTACTAATTCAAATTTAGAGAGTAAACTGAACATTTAATTATTGATAAGCAGCATGGCTTATGAGACTTAGATCAGTGATGACTAAACTAGCTTTGTTGACCAATTTTGTTTCTTTAAACTTAGATAGCAGGGTCCAGGTTGATGCTGTATATGCAGATTTTTCCAAAGCTTTTGACAAAGTAGATCATGCGATCCTGGTGGTACGTTCGGAGGCAATGGGTTTTTCTAATGACTTAATTTGCTGGGAAAGAGTTATCTTTCTGACAGATTTCTATCTGTTCGGATGGGTTATGACTACTCTAATGTATTCTTGGCTACTTCTGGGGTCCCTCAGGATTCTTATCTTGGTCCTCTTTTCTATATATGCATTTTTTATGAATGATATAAATCATTTATTTAAAAATTGTTTTTTTCTATCATTTCTTGAAGATCTTAAGATTTACAAACAGATTAATTGCGAGAATGATAATCTTGATCTTCAAGATCGACTCCATGAGTGGACCATTAGTGGACCATTTCCTTCTCGAAACGTGTGGAAGTCATAAATTGTAATTAGCACTGAAATTGTACCCCTGAAACAGTCGCTATAGGTGGTGTTTATCGCCTAACCGTCATTAAGTTGAAGGACGAATATTTCTTTGTTAATGTTAAAAATAATTTCCATTTATACTTAAACATTATATTTGTTTTTCATGAACTCAGATTCTTTACAAATAATTATTATATATGCTAAATATTCATGTCCATCAAAATTCAAAAATAATATCCGTTTTTACGTAACAATTAGAGTTTGCGAGATAGTTCATAACTTTTTAAAATAAAAATTTTTTATAATGAATTTTAGTAGAGTTGTGCAAAAAGCTCGATCGAGTATTTCAAGCTTTTCGTTTTTCTAGCAAAGCTGAGCAGAATCAATCCGAACTTGAACTAAATTCCATCCGACACGTGCAGTATTAAACCTAAAATAATTTTGAGCACTTGAATTTTTCGAGCACTCAAATATTTTTGAGTAACTAAAACTTGAGCCTGGCTCGAGTATCGAGCCCGGCTCGAGCTCGACCATGCTATTCAAGCTTTTTGCACACCTCTAAATTTTAGATATTAGTAATCATAAGACATCACAGATTTAAATTTTTTTGTTTTAAAAATTGTATTATTTAAATTGTAAACTTTTTAAGCCATAAAATTATAATCCCATACAATAATAGGCTTTCGGGTCTATTGTTAAAGCAGAGGTTGCAATATAATTTTAAAATTTAACGAGAATTTCTTTGAAAACTTTGGTAACCTTTTTTATTTTCACTTCTAGACTGTTAACAATAGTTGTTGACCTGCACATGCGTCGATCTTCCCAGCTGTTGAAGTGTCATGGCGTTGCGGCATTAGGTCAAAAAGCGTGTGTTTTGCACTGTGTGATTTTAAGTGTTTCTATAAGTTTAATTTTCACATTTTTGTAGTTTATTGTAAATATATTTAGAAGCCGCTGGTTTTTCTAGTGTAGATATACTTTAGCAATGATAAGCGTTTTCTTGGTATGAGAGTTTAACAAAAAAGTATTATGTGTTTCCTTTTTTCAATTCGACATCTTTTATTTAAAATATTAGAAGAAAACTTCTATTAAAGAAAAGAAATCATCGATGATATTTATATTTTTGATAATTTACTATTTTTAATAAACAATATTTTAATAACAAAAAATGTACTATTATTATAATTGTACTATTAGTTTTGCATGCATGCCATGAAAAAAAAATAAAGCTCTAATTATTTTTCAAAATATTAGGTATACAATTATTTATTATTCCGCGTGGGTCTCCCATGGGATGGAAATTTGTATATCCCAGGGATATCTCTGAGATGTCACAAGTATCTCATCAGATATATGATATCATAATATCCCGCGGGATATCTCTGGGATATCCTTTTGCTCAGAGGGATCACTTTGTTACAAAATTCTGCTGCTTGTATTGAAAAAAAATTCTAAAATATTGACAGTTGAAAATGTTGATCGTTATATTTTTGCTGAAATTCCTTATGAAAATAGCAATCCTACACTACCGGTGGTAATTGTGCGACCCCTACTTTTTTTATGACTATTTGATATCTTTTAACTTGGAAAATATAATAACTAAAAAATTTTCCTTTTTATTTTTAATAAACGTACAAAATTCTGAAAAATGACTCCTTAACAACAACAACAAAATATTAATTTCTCAATAAGATATTTATGAAAAACCAAATTTTCAGTGATTTGACTAACTTTCTTATATAAATAAACTAAATAAATAGGTATGTTGGTCAAGTTGAGTGTGGAGAATTTTGAGTAAATCTTCAGGGAAAAAGAGTCATAGTTTACTTAAACGTACAGTCATACTTTATTAATTTTAATCGTTTACTCATACGTTTACCAAATGAACAGAATGAAATTATTTGCATAAGAAACAGTAAGTAACAATGTTATCTACTTGCTTACTGCAAGCAAAAAGATTTTTTAAATATATAACGAAAAAAATTAATTATAAAAAATACAATCTGACAGCAACCTTGCTATAATTATACAGCAAGAATGGCGTAATATTGCTAGAAGATTACAGTGCTACATTAGTGGTAGTTTAGTTTTTCGGATTGATGTGAGTTATATATGTTAAGCTTCCGTAATGTTACTGCTAGCTTGTTGCCAGATAAGAGAAATGTTTATAATGTAAATGATTTCAACATTAGAACAATGTTAGAAGTTCTTCAATGTTAAATAGTAAATAAATCAACGGTGCACGAAACGAGCAATTATTAGTTACTAGTTTGTATTTTATTTATACTTTATTATTTGTAATATGAAATTAAAAATTTACAGACTTATTTTACACAATTTAAATTATATTTAAAAAAAATTCTATAATTTAACCAGTTGAACAGTTTAAAATTGGTTGAGTTTTGACAAAAAATTAAAAAATGGTGTAGACTCCGAGGGATTATACATCAGTTTTTTATTTTAATCGTAATTAAGATACTACGTTAATGACTATTAAATTTTTAAATTATTAATACTCTATTAAATGTCTCAAAATTGTATATCTCACAATTTTAATCAAAGTTGTTTATTATACCAAGAAAATTTGTTTTCAGCCATTTCATCTAATGGATACGAACGTTAACATGATCCACTAGAACAAATACAACAACAGGAAGGTAAATATGATAATTGTATGCAGTTTAATATATTAACTGTTGTTAACGACTATTAACTTCTGATTCGTTATAGTAAATGTTGTACAATTTTAAATTTAACAATTTTGGTATGAATAATTCGTTATATTAAATTTTATTTTCAGCTATTTCATTCAATGATGGCGAACGTGAACGTTATCCCCTCGATAAAGCAGAAGAAGTTTTTTACACGATTGTAAGTCGGACAATTTTATTTGAATAATCAAAATTATAAAAAAAACTAACAGACTATAAAATTTTATAGTCTGGAGTCCCAAGGTGGCCACGTATCCCTAGTAGAAATTTGTCCTAGTTATTATAAAGGAACTGGCCAGTCGCGGTTAAAATTATCTAGTTACTTTACTACCCAACTGGCTAATAACTGGAATGAAGTGTCACGCTTTTTTCATCAAGTTAATATCTAGCCCAAATTGATAAATTCTGGTCAACGGTTCTCTAGAAAAGCTAGACAAATTAATTCTTTTAAACTACCGAAAATTTGTTTAATATTAAAATTTACTGTAGTTAACACATTTATTTCATGCAGTTAATATGAAATTTCTATTAAGAATTAAAAAAATCCAAGAAAAACTATTTTTGGAAAATATCTGTATCTATTATTATTAACCTAATAAATGGCATACAGTAAAAAATTATATAATAATAACAATTTTTAATTAATTAGTTGAATTATTATATAAAAATATAATGGAAATTACATGCAATTTCCTACATTACTTTTTAATTTTTAATTCAATTAAAAAAAATTCTAAATTCGAATATCCTAAATATTTACTGTTTTGAAACAACTTTTATTTTTTTAATGCACTGTTATTAACTATAACACTGAAACAAACATTTTTTATTAGTATAAACATTATAATCTATATAAACCTTAAAACGAAAACGCAATTTCACCGAAAAAATCTTGGGGGGTAACGGGGAGCGAACTCGGGTCCCGCTGAACTAAAGTCGCACGCTTAACCCTTAAAGGGGACGGATACCCTTCATATGGACGGATTTTCTTTACATCTCATGTCTTAATATTTTTGGGGTCGCTGGTTACGAATTTGAAGTTAGTTTTAAAAAATTCAGAATGGCGGATCCAATATGGCGGACATTTTTTTGTAATCAATCGGATTCGCTTGAAAATGTTTACTCTGGGGTTTTCGGGGTCGCTGATGTTAGTTTTTAAAAATTCAAAATGGCGAATCCAATATGGCGGATGACTTTTTACATAATTAAGCCAATTGACCTAAAAGTTGGTTCTCGGGTAAACCCCGGTGACTGATTACAAATTCAATGATAGTTTTTTAAAATTTTAAATGGCGTTTGCAATATGGTTAATGATATTTTTCAAAATTTATTCAAATTTGCTTGATACTTACTTTCAAGAGTTAATACTTTTTAAAAATCTAAGATCAATTGGATAAGGGGTCGTTCACAAACTACGTCGCATTTCTAGGGGTGGGGGTTGTCATGCTGTGTGTGACGAAGTGTGGAAAAAAATTTTTTTTTGTATGTAAAAAATGTGACGAATGGGGGGAAGGGGTAAAAATCAGTCCGAAAAAGCGTGACGTAGTTATCTTAATTAAAAAATAGACTACAGATTGGTAATCAGGGACTACAACAACCTCCGAGTAACAAGTTTCGTGACAATCTAATAAATTTTTTCATTTGTCATCGATGACAAATATGACAGATCTGTCATATTGAATCCACAATTTCGAATTTTTAAAAACTAACATCAGATTCGTCACCAGCGAACCCTGAAACCCCCGAATGACAAGTTTCAGGTAAAAAAAAGCGGTAAAACTAAACAATTTTTAAAAAATTGTCTCCCATATTGGATCCGCCATTTTGAATTTTTAAAAACTGATGTCATATTCGTAATCAGCGACCCCAAAAACCCCCGAGTAACAATGTTTAGTCGATTTTAAAATGTTTAAAAAATTTGTGATTTTTAACAATAATTGATGAATACTGAGGATCGAGGGGTGAACAACTTCGATATTCCTCGTACACGCTGTAGATATTCACATGTATTCTACGGGTATTCCCATATTTTCCAGCATATATTCAATATTCTCGCAGTATTCACTGATATTTTTTAATATTCCCATATATTCCTAAGTAATCTCGAATATTTTGACATATTCTATAATATTAACAGGCAGTACCAACAGTATCAGGAAATCTGTAACATATTTTTACATTTGTCATTTTTAATTTATACACGTAAAAGCTACGAAAATTAAAAATTCTCTGCTTTTTCAATACTCAAATGAAAAGACAGAGTCAATTATTGCGAGGGAAGATGTAATATATGAGGACGATTGGTGTGCATTTTCATCAATAAATAAAAGTCCTTATTAATTGGTAACAGGGTGGCCACATGGCAGTAAAGTCAGGGAAATGTCAGGAAAACAACATTTTTGTCAATAAAGTCAGGGAAATGACAAGAAAAGAAATTTTTGGTTAGGGAAATTAAGAAAATTAATATTTTTTTCGAATTACTTTCAAGAATTTCAAAACTTTTTTTCCAAATATTGCAACAAAATACCACATTTTTTAGTATAAAAATGTAACTCATTTCGATTTTTATAGTGCGAAAAATAACTACGAACAAATCTTTCAAAGATTATTTTTGAATCATTTTTCTATTTAAATTTCCGAAATATAAAATTAAAAATTTTTTGAAATAATTGAAATTTTGTAAAATTTAATTGAAAATAATTAATTTTTTTAAAGTATTTTATTACATTTTTCGTAAATCAACTTTTGAAGATTGCAAATTTTGAAAATAATATTGAATTATCAAAAGAGTTAATGAAATATCTGTAAATGTAAATTTAAAAATAAATTTAGCTTCTAATATTTCAATAATTTTTTTTAATTCAATATTTTCAGTATTTTTAATTATGTATTTCCAAAAATTCAAATATATAAGGTAATGTCACATTGAGTGGACCACCTGAGCTTTTAAGTTATCTGACAGCGGAAACGTGAAATAAATAAAACGAATTTGATGTTTGATGTAACGCATTTTTAAGATTACAAACCAAAAAAGAAGTCATTCTTACAATGAGTAAAGTGATTCGGAAGTGTAAAAGTAGTGTAAAATTTAAGTTTTAATATGTGCCAAAATTATTAAAAATGGTTTTACATGTAAACATTGCGATACAAACATGGTCTGAAGCTGCATAAGCATAAATGTTGTTTCAATATAAATGGGTTAAGGTATTTGTCGCGTAAATTCGTTTTCGTCAGAATTTTTTTAAATTTCACATAATTATTCTTTGGATATTTATCTACAAAATAAGGCCTATTAAAATAAAATTGACCGTCTGTAAGTCTCAAAAAATGAAATCAAAGTTTCGATTTTTAACATGTACGGTATAGGAAAACCATATGAAAACCACAGATTTTTAATTTTTGCACTTATACTAATCGTCAGATTTTTTAGAAAAACTAAAGTTTTATTTATTGAACAAAAATGAACTTTTATAAAAAAAATGAAAATTTTTCAATGTCTTGTTTAAAAGATATTTAACATCAAACTTAAAAAATTATTTTAACATTTACTGTAAATGACAGGTGAATTCGTAAACGTGGCAATAGCGCTTGTTAAATACTACAGCTTATCTGCTACTTTTGGCGCGAAATTTTAAAGACGGCCATACGCCAAACTTGCGACGTTGCCACGATCGTTTTTCATGCGAGAGGTTATGAATATACATTGAGAACATCTGTGTGTCAAACTGTACGTCCGCAAAAGTTTTTCGGAAACTCGCATTCATAATCGTTTCATAAGTACAGTCAACGGATACAAACTTTTGACAGTGACCAGTCGCGCGACAAATACCTTAATCCACCGAACTGTTCGATTTCATGTTACTGGGAAATCTTTATATTTTCAAAGTATTCTACTGATTATTTTCATATTTTTACTACTTTAGAAAAGATCTAAGAATCTATTGAACTAAGAAAATTAAATAAATGTTAGCCTACTTGCCTTATATAAATAATAAATCAGAGTAAATTAATCTAAATCATGAAATTTGCAGTGTTACCCTAGGTACAAGCAGGCGCGGATCCAGAGGGGGGCCACAGTGGCATGCCCCCCCCCCCCCCGAGAATTAAAACTTCCTGGAATTTTTTAAATAAAAATTCCATTTATATAAGGTCATCAAGCTAACGTCTAGCAGATGCCCCCCCAAGAACCTTGTCTGGATCCGCCCCTGGGTACAAGTTTCTGTTCTTATGGGCAAAACTTTTTTGACATACAACGAAACAATTCTAAACGATGGTGAATTAAACTTCACTTTTTGTAGAATGTATTGAAAGATAAAAAAAGATGTGCTCTTAATTATAAAGAAATTTTAATACTTGAAAATAGCGTTACTCATTATTTTTTAATAACAAAATTTATGGAAACTTTGTATTATAACTTTCGTGGCGATTGTTCAATTAATATTTTTGACAACCGCACTTATTTGTCTTAAATAGACGAATAAATCTTGGTATTGTAAAATAATGTGCCTTTAGAATTAAAGAAAATATTACAATAACTATCACCTTAGACTTGAGCGTGAACAACTCTAAACTTAGCCTCTTTCTAGGAGCACATCTACAGATTGAAATAAAATAAATTGAAAACGTGCGTGATTATTAGAAAGCATTATTATAATTCTTATATTCAAACCCGTGTGGAAAATAAAAATTGGTTCTAGCATGGTCCTACCTATTTTGCCCTGTTAATAGCTTGGACCTAAGTAGGTAGTGTAGTTTGGATCAACAATGGCTGGTGATGCGATTTTAGCCTGGTCCTAACTTGGGAGCCTAGTTAGGACCAGTTTATCGGTCCATTTTTGGACCTAGAAAGGACCATCTCAGATAGTATTTTCTATTTCATTATAATTTTAATTAGTTTATAATATTTGTTAAAGAAATAACCTACATTATTAATAATAAGTACACTGGAACTCCCAAGAGAGTCCATCGCAGAGTCTTATGTGACTCTCTTGGAGAGTGACCTTGACCTTTTGAAAATGAAAACATTAAGGGCCGTAGGGTGTGTGAAAACAATATTTGTACGTCCACATGAAAAGGGCCCATTTACTCTATTTATATAAATGGATATAAATTTTTATATTTTTTACAACTTTATATTATAAATTAAACAAATTTTATCAATATGAGCAGAATTGTATAATGTTTATATATAATTTAAAACTTGAAGAACAATATTTTTTAAGAAAACGTGTTAAATTCCACATATTTAGGATCAGAGAGTAAAAACAGAATTTTATTATTATTATTTAAATTAATTATGGGTCAGAATTCGTGAAATTTTCACAGAAAATAAAAAGTATTTTTTTTAAATCGAAATGTTGAAAAAACATTTCTATTTGGCCTTAAGAATGTGTCCACCAAAAAACAGAAAAAAATTCTTTTTTATAAAAGTTATTGCAAAATTAATTTTTTTGCAACTTTTTAACAAAATTTGATTTCTCCTAAATGAATGAACCGATTTAAATGAACCAAGCGGGAATATAAAGGGGATAAAATATTCTTTCGTTTAGAATTAGAAAATTTTTAAAAAGTTTATTTTTTAATAATTATTTAATAAATTTTTTATAAACAATTAATTTTTTTTAATAATCTACGCCTTTTAAAAATTTGAAAAAAATATTAACATACACTTAAAACTATAAGAAATCAAAATCCGTTGAGAAAATTTTAGAGCGACAATTATTTTAAAAGTTATAAACAAATTATATTGGCGCGGTGTTGTGCATGAACGCTGAACTTAGTTTTTGATCATTTTTATCAATTTTTATAGTTATATAATTGAATAAAAATGTTAATTTGACAGTGTTTTGTTGATTTCGTAGTTAAAAATAATGTTTTAATTCTGAAAATCATCGAAATCGCATCTCCGTTCAATATAATTTGTTTATAACTTTTAAAATAATTGTCGCTCCAAAATTTTCTCAACGGATTTTAATTTCTTATAGTTTTCAGTGTATGTTAATATTTTTTCAAATTTTTAAAAGGCGTAGAACATTAAAAAAAATCAATTGTTTATAAAAAATTTATTAAATAATTATTAAAAAATAAACTTTTTAAAAATTTTCTAATTATAAACAAAAGTATATTTTATCCCCTTGATATTCCCGCTTGGTTCATTTAAATCGGTTCATTCATTTAGGAGAAATAAAATTTTGTTTAAAAAGTTGCTAAAAAATTAATTTTGCAATAACTTTTATAAAAAATAATTTTTTTTTCTGTTTTTTGGTGGACACATTTTTGGCCAAATAGAAATGTTTTTTCAACATTTCGATTTAAAAAAAATACTTTTTATTTTCTGTGAAAATTTCACGAATTCTGACCCTTATTCTTCTATTAAAAATTTATTTATCTCGTCCAATTTTTTCAAAATTTTGTTAAATGTCGGACGAGAATTTTTCTGCCTAGCCTAGGTTTGCAGTAAATTTATGCTTTAATTTTATGATACTATTTAATATTTAATTTTGAAACAAATTTTATGTTTAAATAAAATATATTATTTGCGTTAATTAAGTAAACAGTTTTCTCAAAAATATTAAATAAATACCAAATTTGATCAAACTATTACCAAAAATTTAGATCAAATTATAAAAAAATGTTTGGTATCAATTCATTGCAATTTGATCAATTTTATTTAACAATGAAAAAAAAGTTTCGAACAAAAAATCTTAAAAAATAGGTTTTAAATATGTAAATAACCAGGGCCTTGAAGGAACACTTTAAATTTACACTCCTGCTTTTCGTTAGTTGATTTTGACCCCGCCCATCTGTACCCCCCTGACGTCTCTAAACGCCGCGACCACAACTGGTGACTCTCTTGGGTCGGACTCTCTTGGGAGTTCCAGTGTATTAGTTTTAATTAATTATTATTTTTTTCAATTAAATGATGACCAAAAGCTAATTCATAAATAATGTTAGTATATGCAGAGATTAATATATATTCCTATAATATATACATTAAAAATTATAAAAAAAAAATCTGTCCGCGCAAGCGCGGACACATTCTCATCCGCACTTCGCGCTCCGTGTGTTGTTGCGCGCTTCGCGCGCAAATGGCTCGCTTCGCTCGCGGTGGTCTGCAATTATTGTGCATTATTATATTGTGTTCTTGTTCTTGTTTCCTATTATATGTTTCGTAAAACATTTTTTTTTTCTTAAAGTTACTACGACTTTAAGGATTACATTCTCATCACATGTTTTTGTTTGCTGATGATTGCGAGATTAAAAGCATTTAAATGTATATTTTTGGTCTTGATGATTAAAATTGGGAAGTTATTTTTAATTCTACTAACTCTCTTAGCAGAAACTTGATTTGCAGAAGCAGCTAAAATATTCTTAAAGTATTAGTATTCTTATAAGTTTTTTGTGTCCGGAGCGTAATGGCTAACTTTTCACTCTTTGTTGATTTACTCGGACATCTCCTAGAAAAGTTACTCTGGTATCTCAGCTTTATTTAAAAACAACGATTTTTTTAAGAGAACGTCCACTGAGATGAGACAAAAAGTCAAAAATTCGAAAAAACTTTTTAAAAAAATTAAGTTTTTCAAAAGTTATCGTCGGAACAAAGTTTTTGTCTACAGACAGACGGATAGACAGGCTTACAGACAGACCATGTTTTTTGAATTCAGGGAACCTCAAAACACAAAGATTTCATACAATTGGCAAAAGTCAGTTCTACACCAAATCTAATATCTTCTCATGTGATGAGAATGTAAAAAACCATTTCCAACAACATAGGACCAAAAATTAAAATGTAAAAAAGGGTCAGAACAGCCCAACTGTGTTAATTTCATGAGATTTCATAAAATTAGCGAAAATCAATTTTCGACCAAAACTAATACTTTCTCATGTAATGAAAATGTAAAAAAATTTTAATTTAAAAAAAAAATTTTTTAGTTCTAGATAAACCATTTGGCTATATATGGCCAAAAACTTCAAAAATAAACCTGGCCCAAAAGCTTAAAAAAAAAAAAATTCATAACTTTTTTGTTTTTTGTTGAACAAAAAAGTATCTAAAGGAAAAATTGTTTGTTTTTGTACAAATTTTAAGGAAAAAATTAGAAAAAAATAATTATTTGAAAATTGTAAAAAATACAAAATTTTGAAAATTTAAAAGTTCAGTATTTTTGTCGTTTTTTGACGAAATGAGGTGTCCAACGAACTCAGGCTTCATTTTAATAGACTAAAAAAGCACCCCAAATTGCAAGTCGATTCATTAAAATTTATTCGAGTTATCGTCGAGACAAAATTTTCTACAGACAGACAGACAGACACTTCTCTAAAAACCATTTTTTTAGAATCAGGGAGTCATGAAACGTGAAGATTTAACAAAATTAGAAATTTCTCAAAATCGCACAAATCCAAGACTTTCTCATTTTTGATGAGAATGTAAAAAACAAATTTTACAAAAAAATTAAGAAAAAGCAAAATTTTTGATTATTTTAAGTTCTTTTTCGTTCCTAATTTTGTATATTTACCTAAATATGGCATCTAAAAGAAAAAAATGAAAGTTTTGACATGTTTTTTAATGTTTCGGCTAATGCTTCACTCAATATAAATCTCAATTTTTTGCACTTTTTTGGAAAAAAAATTCATAACTTTTTTGTATTTTGTTGTACAAAAAAGTATCTAAAGGAAAAATTGTTTGTTTTAGTACAGATTTTAAGGAAAAAAATAAAAAAATATATTTTTTTGAAAATTGTCAAAAATCCAAAAGTTTGAAAATTTCAAAAAAATTCATAACTTTTATGTTTTTTGTTGTTCAAAAAAGTATCTCAAGTAAAAGTTGTTTATTTTTGTACAAATTTTGAGAAAAAAATTAGAAAAAAATAATTTTTTGAAAATTGTAAAAAATACAAAATTTTAAAAATTTAAAAGTTTAGTATTTTTGTCGTTTTTTGAGGAAATGAGGTGTCCAACAAACTCAGGCTTCATTTTAATAGACTAAAAAAGCACCCCAAATTGCAAGTCGATTCATTAAAATTTATTCGAGTTATCGTCGAGACAAAATTTTCTACAGACAGACAGACAGACAGACACTTCTCTAAAAACGATTTTTTTGGAATCAGGAAGTCATGAAACGTAAAGATTTATCAAAATTAGAAATTTCTTAAAATCGCACAAATCCAAGACTTTCTCATTTTTGATCAGAATGTAAAAAACAAATTTTACGAAAAAATTAAGAAAAAGCAAAATTTTTGATTATTTTAAGTTCTTTTTTGTTCCTAATTTTGTATATTTACCTAAATTTGGCATCTAAAAGAAAAAATGAAAGTTTTGACATGTTTTTAATGTTTTTTAATGTTTCGGCTAATGCTTCACTCAATATAAATCTCAATTTTTTGCACTTTTTTGGAAAAAAAATTCATAACTTTTTTGCTTTTTGTTGTACAAAAAAGTATCTAAAGGAAAAATTGTTTGTTTTAGTACAGATTTTAAGGAAAAAAATAAGAAAAAATTTTTTTTTTGAAAATTGTGAAAAATCCAAAAATTTCAAAATATCAAAATTTCAAAAAAAATCATAACTTTTATGTTTTTTGTTGTACAAAAAAGTATCTCAAGCAAAAGTTGTTTGTTTTTGTACAAATTTTAAGGAAAAAAATAGAAAAAAATAATTTTTTGAAAATTGTAAAAAATACAAAATTTTAAAAATTTAAAAGTTTAGTATTTTTGTCGTTTTTTAACGAAATGAGGTGTTCAGCGAACTCAGGCTTCATTTTAATGGACTAAAAAAGCACCCCAAATTGCAAGTCGATTCATTAAAATTTATTCGAGTTATCGTCGAGACAAAATTTTCTACAGACAGACACTTCTCTAAAAACCATATTTTTGGAATCAGTTAGTCATGAAACGTGATGATTTATCAAAATTAGAAATTTCTCAAAATCGCACAAATCCAAGTCTTTCTCATTTTTGATGAGAATGTAAAAAACAAATTTTACAAAAAAATTAAGAAAAAGCAAAATTTTTAATTATTTTGAGTACTTTTTTGTTCCTAATTTTGTATATTTACCTAAATTTGGCATCTAAAAGAAAAAATGAAAGTTTTGACATGTTTTTAATGTTTTTTAATGTTTCGGCTAATGCTTCACTCAATATAAATCTCAATTTTTTGCACTTTTTTGGAAAAAAAATTCATAACTTTTTTGCTTTTTGTTGTACAAAAAAGTATCTAAAGGAAAAATTGTTTGTTTTAGTACAGATTTTAAGGAAAAAAATAAGAAAAAATTTTTTTTTTGAAAATTGTGAAAAATCCAAAAATTTCAAAATATCAAAATTTCAAAAAAAATCATAACTTTTATGTTTTTTGTTGTACAAAAAAGTATCTCAAGCAAAAGTTGTTTGTTTTTGTACAAATTTTAAGGAAAAAAATAGAAAAAAATAATTTTTTGAAAATTGTAAAAAATACAAAATTTTAAAAATTTAAAAGTTTAGTATTTTTGTCGTTTTTTAACGAAATGAGGTGTTCAGCGAACTCAGGCTTCATTTTAATGGACTAAAAAAGCACCCCAAATTGCAAGTCGATTCATTAAAATTTATTCGAGTTATCGTCGAGACAAAATTTTCTACAGACAGACACTTCTCTAAAAACCATATTTTTGGAATCAGTTAGTCATGAAACGTGATGATTTATCAAAATTAGAAATTTCTCAAAATCGCACAAATCCAAGTCTTTCTCATTTTTGATGAGAATGTAAAAAACAAATTTTACAAAAAAATTAAGAAAAAGCAAAATTTTTAATTATTTTGATTACTTTTTTGTTCCTTATTTTGTATATTTACCTAAATTTGGCATCTAAAAGAAAAAAATGAAAGTTTTGACATGTTTTTAATGTTTTTTAATGTTTCGGCTAATGCTTCACTCAATATAAATCTCAATTTTTTGCACTTTTTTGGAAAAAAAATTCATAACTTTTTTGTTTTTTGTTGTACAAAAAAGTATCTTAAGGAAAAATTGTTTGTTTTGGAACAGATTTTAAGGAAAAAAATAAAAAATATACTTTTTTGAAAATTGTCAAAAATCCAAAAATTTGAAAATTTGAAAATTTCAAAAAAAATCATAACTTTTATGTTTTTTGTTGTACAAAAAGGATCTCAAGAAAAAGTTGTTTGTTTTGGAACAAATTTTAAGGAAAAAATTAGAAAAAAATAATTTTTTCAAAATTGTAAAAAATACAAAATTTTAAAAATTTAAAAGTTTAGTATTTTTGTCGTTTTTTAACGAAATGAGGTGTTCAGCACCCCAAATTGCACCCCAAATTGCAAGTCGATTCATGAAAATTTATTCGAGTTATCGTCGAGACAAAATTTTCTACAGACAGACAGACAGACACTTCTCTAAAAACCATTTTTTTTGAATCAGTTAGTCATGAAACGTGAAGATTTATCAAAATTAGAAATTTCTCAAAATCGCACAAATCCAAGTCTTTCTCATTTTTGATGAGAATGTAAAAAACATATTTTACGAAAAAATTAAGAAAAAGCAAAATTTTTGATTATTTTGAGTTCTTTTTTGTTCCTAATTTTGTATATTTTTTTCTAAATTTGGCATCTAGAAGAAAAAAATAAAAGTTTTGACATGTTTTTAATGTTTTTTAATGTTTCGGCTAATGCTTCACTCAATATAAATCTCAATTTTTTGCACTTTTTTGGAAAAAAAATTCATAACTTTTTTGTTTTTTGTTTTTTGTTGTACAAACAAGTATCTGAAGGAAAAATTGTTTGTTTTGGTACAGATTTTAAGGAAAAAAATAAAAAAATATACTTTTTTAAAAATTGTCAAAAAATCCAAAAATTTGAAAATTTCAAAATTTCAAAAAAATTCATAACTTTTATGTTTTTTGTTGTACAAAAAAGTATCTCAAGCAAAAGTCGTTTGTTTTTGTACAAATTTTAAGGAAAAAATTAGAAAAAAATAATTTTTTAAAAATTGTAGAAAATACAAAATTTTAAAAATTTAAAAGTTCAGTATTTTTGTCGTTTTTTGACGAAATGAGGTGTCTAGCGAACTCAGGCTTTATTTTAATGGACTAAAAAAGCACCCCAAATTGCAAGTCGATTCATCAAAATTTATTCGAGTTATCGTCGAGACAAAATTTTCTACAGACAGACAGACAGACACTTCTCTAAAAACCATTTTTTTGGAATCAGTTAGTCATGAAACGTGAAGATTTATCAAAATTAGAAATTTCTCAAAATCGCACAAATCCAAGTCTTTCTCATTTTTGATGAGAATGTAAAAAACAAATTTTACGAAAAAATTAAGAAAAAGCAAAATTTTTGATTATTTTGAGTTCTTTTTTGTTCCTAATTTTGTATATTTTTTCCTAAATTTGGCATCTAGAAGAAAAAATGAAAGTTTTGACATGTTTTTAATGTTTTTTAATGTTTCGGCTAATGCTTCACTCAATATAAATCTCAATTTTTTGCACTTTTTTGGAAAAAAAATTCATAACTTTTTTGTTTTTTGTTGTACAAAAAAGTATCTAAAGGAAAAATTGTTTGTTTTGGTACAGATTTTAAGGAAAAAAATAAAAAAATATACTTTTATGAAAATTGTCAAAAATCCAAAAATTTGAAAATTTCAAAAAAAATCATAACTTTTATGTTTTTTGTTGTACAAAAAACTATCTCTAGTAAAACTTGTTTGCTTTTGTACAAATTTTAAAGGAAAAATTAGAAAAAAATAATTTTTTTAAAAATTGTAAAAAATACAAAATTTTGAAAATTTAAAAGTTTTGTATTTTTGTCGTTTTTTGACGAAATGAGGTGTCCAACGATCTCAGGCTTCATTTTAATAGACTAAAAAAGCACCTCAAATTGCAAGTCGATTCATTAAAATTTATTCGAGTTATCGTCGAGACAAAATTTTCTACAGACAGACAGACAGACAGACACTTCTCTAAAAACGATTTTTTTGGAATCAGGGAGTCATGAAACGTGAAGATTTATCAAAATTAGAAATTTCTCAAAATCGCACAAATCCAAGTCTTTCTCATTTTTGATGAGAATGTAAAAAACAAATTTTACGAAAAAATTAAGAAAAAGCAAAATTTTTGATTATTTTGACTTCTTTTTTGTTCCTACTTTAGTATATTTACCTAAATTTGGCATCTAAAAGAAAAATGAAAGTTTTGACATGTTTTTAATGTTTTTTAATGTTTCGGCTAATGCTTCACTCAATATAAATCTCAATTTTTTGAACTTTTTTGGAAAAAAAATTCATAACTTTTTTGTTTTTTGTTGTACAAAAAAGTATCTAAAGGAAAAATTGTTTGTTTTGGTACAGATTTTAAGGAAAAAAATAAAAAAATATATTTTTTTGAAAATTGTCAAAAATCCAAAAGTTTGAAAATTTCAAAATTTCAAAAAAATTCATAACTTTTATGTTTTTTGTTGTTCAAAAAAGTATCTCAAGTAAAAGTTTTTATTTTTGTACAAATTTTGAGAAACAAATTAGAAACAAGCGCGGACACATTCTCATCCGCGCTTCGCGCGGGGGCTCGCTTCGCTCGCAAGTTTCAGCGCGCCTCGGGGCGCGCGATTATTGATCGTCGAGCTTCGCGCTCCGGCGATTATTTCGCACGTCGCGCTTCGCGCTCCGTGTGTAAATGGCTCGCTTCGCTCGCCGGGGTCTGCAATTGTTGTGCATTATTTATGTTCTTATTTCCTATTATATGTTTCATAAAACAGTTTTTTTTTCTTAAAGTTACTACGACTTTAAGGATTACATTCTCATCACATGTTTTAGTTTGCTGATGATTGCGATATTAAGTGAATTTAAATGTATATTTTTGGTCTTGATGATTAAAATTGTAAAGTTATTTTTAATTATACTAACTCTCTTAGTAAAAACATGATTTGCAGAAGCAGCTAAAATATTTTTAAAGAATTAGTATCAAATTTTTTGTGTAGTGTAGACCGGAGCGTAATGACTAACTTTTCACTCTTTGTTTATTTACTCAGACATTTTTGTTTTAATTAAGTGTTTATCTCCTAAAAAAGTTACTCTGGTATATTACTTTCTCATATGTGATGAGAATGTAAAAAACCATTTCCAACAAGATAGGACCAAAAATTGAAATGTAAAAAGGGGTCACACCAGCACAACTGTATTAAAAAAATTTTATTGATTTTCTAAAATGTTATATCTTTTATGAATATATTTTAGTTATAACATTTTAGAAAACCAATAAAATTTTTTTAACCCAGTTGACCTCGCCTGACTCAAAAACTTAAAAAAAATTAAGTTTCTATGAAAAAATGTTGTAGAGGAAAGTTGTTTGTATTTTTCTAATCTAAAGTAATATAAAGTTAAAAACATTGAAATTTGAAAAAATTGAATTTTTAAATTTTTGAAAGTACTGTAGTTTGTGTAATTTTCGACGAAAATGGCTGGCTAACGAACTCGATCTGTATTTTAACACTAACTTTGTGCATGCAAAGTTGCAAGTTGATACAATAAGTTTTTCAAAAGTTAAAAACGTGGCGACACCATTGTGTCTACAGACAGACACGAAGACAGACATACGGACAGACACTTTTTTTAGACCATGTTTTTCGGACTCAGGGGACCCCAAAACGTCGAGATTTCATGAAATTAGCGAAAGTCAATTTTCGACCAAAACTAATACTTTCTCATATGATGAGAATGTAATAAAAAATTAGTTTTTTGCAAATAAGTCGAAAAGTTTTAAGTTTAGTGAAAAGTTGTCAACAGCAAAGTTGTAGCTGATGGTAAGACGAGAAAAAAAGTCTCTGGTAGCAAGCTCCCATAGGCAATAGTTTTGGAGATAATTTAGTCGGAATATGGATTTTTTGTTAAAAAAATGATAAAAAATATATATATACGGTGGTTTTTCCGGAAATTACTAGTTTTTGGTTAATGTGAGCATTTTTTGAGTACAATGGGGTGAGAATATGTGGAAATTAATGTAATAATTTTTTTCTCTTTGAGAAATTTTGATTTTTAGCGTTATTTTCGGATTTTTGAGTATTTTTTTGTTATTTAAGAGCCTATAACTCCGAAATTTGACTTTCTATGAAAAAATGTTGTAGAGGAAAGTTGTTTGTATTTTTCTAATCTAAAGTAATATAAAGTTAAAAACATTGAAATTTGAAAAAATTGAATTTTTAAATTTTTGAAAGTACTGTAGTTTGTGTAATTTTCGACGAAAATGGCTGGCTAACGAACTCGATCTGTATTTTAACACTAACTTTGTGCATGCAAAGTTGCAAGTTGATACAATAAGTTTTTCAAAAGTTAAAAACGTGGCGACACCATTGTGTCTACAGACAGACACGAAGACAGACATACGGACAGACACTTTTTTTAGACCATGTTTTTCGGACTCAGGGGACCCCAAAACGTCGAGATTTCATGAAATTAGCGAAAGTCAATTTTCGACCAAAACTAATACTTTCTCATATGATGAGAATGTAATAAAAAATTAGTTTTTTGCAAATAAGTCGAAAAGTTTTAAGTTTAGTGAAAAGTTGTCAACAGCAAAGTTGTAGCTGATGGTAAGACGAGAAAAAAAGTCTCTGGTAGCAAGCTCCCATAGGCAATAGTTTTGGAGATAATTGAGTCGGAATATGGATTTTTTGTTAAAAAAATGATAAAAAATATATATATACGGTGGTTTTTCCGGAAATTACTAGTTTTTGGTTAATGTGAGCATTTTTTGAGTACAATGGGGTGAGAATATGTGGAAATTAATGTAATAATTTTTTTCTCTTTGAGAAATTTTGATTTTTAGCGTTATTTTCGGATTTTTGAGTATTTTTTTGTTATTTAAGAGCCTATAACTCCGAAATTTGACTTTCTATGAAAAAA
Organism: Leptopilina heterotoma; assembly: GCF_015476425.1. Taxonomy (NCBI): domain Eukaryota; kingdom Metazoa; phylum Arthropoda; class Insecta; order Hymenoptera; family Figitidae; genus Leptopilina; species Leptopilina heterotoma. The sequence continues at coordinate 2,372,715 of NW_025110909.1, forward strand.
TGTTGTAGAGGAAAGTTGTTTGTATTTTTCTAATCTAAAGTAATATAAAGTTAAAAACATTGAAATTTGAAAAAATTGAATTTTTAAATTTTTGAAAGTACTGTAGTTTGTGTAATTTTCGACGAAAATGGCTGGCTAACGAACTCGATCTGTATTTTAACACTAACTTTGTGCATGCAAAGTTGCAAGTTGATACAATAAGTTTTTCAAAAGTTAAAAACGTGGCGACACCATTGTGTCTACAGACAGACACGAAGACAGACATACGGACAGACACTTTTTTTAGACCATGTTTTTCGGACTCAGGGGACCCCAAAACGTCGAGATTTCATGAAATTAGCGAAAGTCAATTTTCGACCAAAACTAATACTTTCTCATATGATGAGAATGTAATAAAAAATTAGTTTTTTGCAAATAAGTCGAAAAGTTTTAAGTTTAGTGAAAAGTTGTCAACAGCAAAGTTGTAGCTGATGGTAAGACGAGAAAAAAAGTCTCTGGTAGCAAGCTCCCATAGGCAATAGTTTTGGAGATAATTGAGTCGGAATATGGATTTTTTGTTAAAAAAATGATAAAAAATATATATATACGGTGGTTTTTCCGGAAATTACTAGTTTTTGGTTAATGTGAGCATTTTTTGAGTACAATGGGGTGAGAATATGTGGAAATTAATGTAATAATTTTTTTCTCTTTGAGAAATTTTGATTTTTAGCGTTATTTTCGGATTTTTGAGTATTTTTTTGTTATTTAAGAGCCTATAACTCCGAAATTTGACTTTCTATGAAAAAATGTTGTAGAGGAAAGTTGTTTGTATTTTTCTAATCTAAAGTAATATAAAGTTAAAAACATTGAAATTTGAAAAAATTGAATTTTTAAATTTTTGAAAGTACTGTAGTTTGTGTAATTTTCGACGAAAATGGCTGGCTAACGAACTCGATCTGTATTTTAACACTAACTTTGTGCATGCAAAGTTGCAAGTTGATACAATAAGTTTTTCAAAAGTTAAAAACGTGGCGACACCATTGTGTCTACAGACAGACACGAAGACAGACATACGGACAGACACTTTTTTTAGACCATGTTTTTCGGACTCAGGGGACCCCAAAACGTCGAGATTTCATGAAATTAGCGAAAGTCAATTTTCGACCAAAACTAATACTTTCTCATATGATGAGAATGTAATAAAAAATTAGTTTTTTGCAAATAAGTCGAAAAGTTTTAAGTTTAGTGAAAAGTTGTCAACAGCAAAGTTGTAGCTGATGGTAAGACGAGAAAAAAAGTCTCTGGTAGCAAGCTCCCATAGGCAATAGTTTTGGAGATAATTTAGTCGGAATATGGATTTTTTGTTAAAAAAATGATAAAAAATATATATATACGGTGGTTTTTCCGCAAATTACTAGTTTTTGGTTAATGTGAGCATTTTTTGAGTACAATGGGGTGAGAATATGTGGAAATTAATGTAATAATTTTTTTCTCTTTGAGAAATTTTGATTTTTAGCGTTATTTTCGGATTTTTGAGTATTTTTTTGTTATTTAAGAGCCTATAACTCCGAAATTTGACTTTCTATGAAAAAATGTTGTAGAGGAAAGTTGTTTGTATTTTTCTAATCTAAAGTAATATAAAGTTAAAAACATTGAAATTTGAAAAAATTGAATTTTTAAATTTTTGAAAGTACTGTAGTTTGTGTAATTTTCGACGAAAATGGCTGGCTAACGAACTCGATCTGTATTTTAACACTAACTTTGTGCATGCAAAGTTGCAAGTTGATACAATAAGTTTTTCAAAAGTTAAAAACGTGGCGACACCATTGTGTCTACAGACAGACACGAAGACAGACATACGGACAGACACTTTTTTTAGACCATGTTTTTCGGACTCAGGGGACCCCAAAACGTCGAGATTTCATGAAATTAGCGAAAGTCAATTTTCGACCAAAACTAATACTTTCTCATATGATGAGAATGTAATAAAAAATTAGTTTTTTGCAAATAAGTCGAAAAGTTTTAAGTTTAGTGAAAAGTTGTCAACAGCAAAGTTGTAGCTGATGGTAAGACGAGAAAAAAAGTCTCTGGTAGCAAGCTCCCATAGGCAATAGTTTTGGAGATAATTGAGTCGGAATATGGATTTTTTGTTAAAAAAATGATAAAAAATATATATATACGGTGGTTTTTCCGGAAATTACTAGTTTTTGGTTAATGTGAGCATTTTTTGAGTACAATGGGGTGAGAATATGTGGAAATTAATGTAATAATTTTTTTCTCTTTGAGAAATTTTGATTTTTAGCGTTATTTTCGGATTTTTGAGTATTTTTTTGTTATTTAAGAGCCTATAACTCCGAAATTTGACTTTCTATGAAAAAATGTTGTAGAGGAAAGTTGTTTGTATTTTTCTAATCTAAAGTAATATAAAGTTAAAAACATTGAAATTTGAAAAAATTGAATTTTTAAATTTTTGAAAGTACTGTAGTTTGTGTAATTTTCGACGAAAATGGCTGGCTAACGAACTCGATCTGTATTTTAACACTAACTTTGTGCATGCAAAGTTGCAAGTTGATACAATAAGTTTTTCAAAAGTTAAAAACGTGGCGACACCATTGTGTCTACAGACAGACACGAAGACAGACATACGGACAGACACTTTTTTTAGACCATGTTTTTCGGACTCAGGGGACCCCAAAACGTCGAGATTTCATGAAATTAGCGAAAGTCAATTTTCGACCAAAACTAATACTTTCTCATATGATGAGAATGTAATAAAAAATTAGTTTTTTGCAAATAAGTCGAAAAGTTTTAAGTTTAGTGAAAAGTTGTCAACAGCAAAGTTGTAGCTGATGGTAAGACGAGAAAAAAAGTCTCTGGTAGCAAGCTCCCATAGGCAATAGTTTTGGAGATAATTGAGTCGGAATATGGATTTTTTGTTAAAAAAATGATAAAAAATATATATATATACGGTGGTTTTTCCGGAAATTACTAGTTTTTGGTTAATGTGAGCATTTTTTGAGTACAATGGGGTGAGAATATGTGGAAATTAATGTAATAATTTTTTTCTCTTTGAGAAATTTTGATTTTTAGCGTTATTTTCGGATTTTTGAGTATTTTTTTGTTATTTAAGAGCCTATAACTCCGAAATTTGACTTTCTATGAAAAAATGTTGTAGAGGAAAGTTGTTTGTATTTTTCTAATCTAAAGTAATATAAAGTTAAAAACATTAAAATTTGAAAAAATTGAATTTTTAAATTTTTGAAAGTACTGTAGTTTGTGTAATTTTCGACGAAAATGGCTGGCTAACGAACTCGATTTGTATTTTAACACTAACTTTGTGCATGCAAAGTTGCAAGTTGATACAATAAGTTTTTCAAAAGTTAAAAACGTGGCGACACCATTGTGTCTACAGACAGACACGAAGACAGACATACGGACAGACACTTTTTTTAGACCATGTTTTTCGGACTCAGGGGACCCCAAAACGTCGAGATTTCATGAAATTAGCGAAAGTCAATTTTCGACCAAAACTAATACTTTCTCATATGATGAGAATGTAATAAAAAATTAGTTTTTTGCAAATAAGTCGAAAAGTTTTAAGTTTAGTGAAAAGTTGTCAACAGCAAAGTTGTAGCTGATGGTAAGACGAGAAAAAAAGTCTGTAATAGCAAGCTCCCATAGGCAATAGTTTTGGAGATAATTGAGTCGGAATATGGATTTTTTGTTAAAAAAATGATAAAAAATATATATATACGGTGGTTTTTCCGGAAATTACTAGTTTTTGGTTAATGTGAGCATTTTTGAGTACAATGGGGTGAGAATATGTGGAAATTAATGTAATAATTTTTTTCTCTTTGAGAAATTTTGATTTTTAGCGTTATTTTCGGATTTTTGAGTATTTTTTTGTTATTTAAGAGCCTATAACTCCGAAATTTGACTTTCTATGAAAAAATGTTGTAGAGGAAAGTTGTTTGTATTTTTCTAATCTAAAGTAATATAAAGTTAAAAACATTGAAATTTGAAAAAATTGAATTTTTAAATTTTTGAAAGTACTGTAGTTTGTGTAATTTTCGACGAAAATGGCTGGCTAACGAACTCGATCTGTATTTTAACACTAACTTTGTGCATGCAAAGTTGCAAGTTGATACAATAAGTTTTTCAAAAGTTAAAAACGTGGCGACACCATTGTGTCTACAGACAGACACGAAGACAGACATACGGACAGACACTTTTTTTAGACCATGTTTTTCGGACTCAGGGGACCCCAAAACGTCGAGATTTCATGAAATTAGCGAAAGTCAATTTTCGACCAAAACTAATACTTTCTCATATGATGAGAATGTAATAAAAAATTAGTTTTTTGCAAATAAGTCGAAAAGTTTTAAGTTTAGTGAAAAGTTGTCAACAGCAAAGTTGTAGCTGATGGTAAGACGAGAAAAAAAGTCTCTGGTAGCAAGCTCCCATAGGCAATAGTTTTGGAGATAATTGAGTCGGAATATGGATTTTTTGTTAAAAAAATGATAAAAAATATATATATACGGTGGTTTTTCCGGAAATTACTAGTTTTTGGTTAATGTGAGCATTTTTTGAGTACAATGGGGTGAGAATATGTGGAAATTAATGTAATAATTTTTTTCTCTTTGAGAAATTTTGATTTTTAGCGTTATTTTCGGATTTTTGAGTATTTTTTTGTTATTTAAGAGCCTATAACTCCGAAATTTGACTTTCTATGAAAAAATGTTGTAGAGGAAAGTTGTTTGTATTTTTCTAATCTAAAGTAATATAAAGTTAAAAACATTAAAATTTGAAAAAATTGAATTTTTAAATTTTTGAAAGTACTGTAGTTTGTGTAATTTTCGACGAAAATGGCTGGCTAACGAACTCGATTTGTATTTTAACACTAACTTTGTGCATGCAAAGTTGCAAGTTGATACAATAAGTTTTTCAAAAGTTAAAAACGTGGCGACACCATTGTGTCTACAGACAGACACGAAGACAGACATACGGACAGACACTTTTTTTAGACCATGTTTTTCGGACTCAGGGGACCCCAAAACGTCGAGATTTCATGAAATTAGCGAAAGTCAATTTTCGACCAAAACTAATACTTTCTCATATGATGAGAATGTAATAAAAAATTAGTTTTTTGCAAATAAGTCGAAAAGTTTTAAGTTTAGTGAAAAGTTGTCAACAGCAAAGTTGTAGCTGATGGTAAGACGAGAAAAAAAGTCTGTAATAGCAAGCTCCCATAGGCAATAGTTTTGGAGATAATTGAGTCGGAATATGGATTTTTTGTTAAAAAAATGATAAAAAATATATATATACGGTGGTTTTTCCGGAAATTACTAGTTTTTGGTTAATGTGAGCATTTTTGAGTACAATGGGGTGAGAATATGTGGAAATTAATGTAATAATTTTTTTCTCTTTGAGAAATTTTTATTTTTAGCGTTATTTTCGGATTTTTGAGTATTTTTTTGTTATTTAAGAGCCTATAACTCCGAAATTTGACTTTCTATGAAAAAATGTTGTAGAGGAAAGTTGTTTGTATATTTCTAATCTAAAGTAATATAAAGTTAAAAACATTGAAATTTGAAAAAATTGAATTTTTAAATTTTTGAAAGTACTGTAGTTTGTGTAATTTTCGACGAAAATGGCTGGCTAACGAACTCGATCTGTATTTTAACACTAACTTTGTGCATGCAAAGTTGCAAGTTGATACAATAAGTTTTTCAAAAGTTATCGTGGCGACACCATTGTGTCTACAGACAGACACGAAGACAGACATACGGACAGACACTTTTTTTAGACCATGTTTTTCGGACTCAGGGGACCCCAAAACGTCGAGATTTCATGAAATTAGCGAAAGTCAATTTTCGACCAAAACTAATACTTTCTCATATGATGAGAATGTAAAATTAAGAAAAAGCAAAATTTTTGATTATTTTGAGTTCTTTTTTGTTCCTAATTTTGTATATTTTTTCCTAAATTTGGCATCTAGAAGAAAAAAATGAAAGTTTTGACATGTTTTTAATGTTTTTTAATGTTTCTGCTAATGCTTCACTCAATATAAATCTCAATTTTTTGCACTTTTTTGGAAAAAAAATTCATAACTTTTTTGTTTTTTGTTTTTTGTTGTACAAAAAAGTATCTAAAGGAAAAATTGTTTGTTTTGGTACAGATTTTAAGGAAAAAAATAAAAAAATATACTTTTTTGAAAATTGTCAAAAATCCAAAAATTTCAAAATTTCAAAATTTCAAAAAAATTTATAACTTTTATGTTTTTTGTTGTACAAAAAAGTATCTCAAGCAAAAGTTGTTTGTTTTTGTACAAATTTAAAGGAAAAAATTAGAAAAAAATAATTTTTTGAAAATTGTAAAAAATACAAAATTTTAAAAATTTAAAAGTTTAGTATTTTTGTCGTTTTCTAACGAAATGAGGTGTTCAGCGAACTAAGGCTTCAATTTAATGGACTGAAAAAGCACCTCAAATTGCAAGTCGATTCATGAAAATTTATTCGAGTTATCGTCGAGACAAAATTTTCTTCAGACAGACAGACAGACACTTTTCTAAAAACCATTTTTTTGGAATCAGTTAGTCATGAAACGTGAAGATTTATCAAAATTAGAAATTTCTCAAAATCGCACAAATCCAAGTCTTTCTCATTTTTGATGAGAATGTAAAAAACAAATTTTACGAAAAAATTAAGAAAAAGCAAAATTTTTGATTATTTTGAGTTCTTTTTTGTTCCTAATTTTGTATATTTTTTCCTAAATTTGGCATCTAGAAGAAAAAAATGAAAGTTTTGACATGTTTTTAATGTTTTTTAATGTTTCGGCTAATGCTTTACTCAATATAAATCTCAATTTTTTGCACTTTTTTGGAAAAAAAATTCATAACTTTTTTGTTTTTTGTTGTACAAAAAAGTATCTAAAGGAAAAATTGTTTGCTTTGGTACTGATTTTAAGGAAAAAAATAAAAAAATATACTTTTTTGAAAATTATCAAAAATCCAAAAATTTCAAAATTTCAAAAAAAATCATAACTTTTATGTTTTTTGTTGTACAAAAAAGGATCTTAAGCAAAAGTTGTTTGTTTTTGAACTAATTTTAAGGAAAAAATTAGAAAAAAATAATTTTTTGGAAATTGTGAAAAATCCAAAAATTTCAAAATTTCAAAACTTCAAAAAAAATCATAACTTTTATGTTTTTTGTTGTACAAAAAAGTATCTCAAGCAAAAGTTGTTTGTTTTTGAACAAGTTTTAAGGAAAAAATTAGAAAAAAATAATTTTTTGAAAATTGTCAAAAATCCATAAATTTCAAAATTTCAAAATTTCAAAAAAATTCATAACTTTTATGTTTTTTGTTGTACAAAAAAGTATCTTAAGCAAAAGTTGTTTGTTTTTGTACAAATTTTAAGGAAAAAATTAGAAAAAAATAATTTTTTAAAAATTGTAAAAAATACAAAATTTTAAAAATTTAAAAGTTTAGTATTTTTGTCGTTTTTTAACGAAATGAGGTGTCCAGCGAATTCAGGCTTCATTTTAAAAGACTAAAAAAGCACCCCAAATTGCAAGTCGATTCATTAAAATTTATTCGAGTTATCGTCGAGACAAAATTTTCTACAGACAGACACTTCTCTAAAAACCATTTTTTTGGAATCAGTTAGTCATGAAACGTGAAGATTTATCAAAACTAGAAATTTCTCAAAATCGCACAAATCCAAGTCTTTCTCATTTTTGATGAGAATGTAAAAAACAAATTTTACGAAAAAATTAAGAAAAAGCAAAATTTTTGATTATTTTGAGTTCTTTTTTGTTCCTAATTTTGTATATTTACCTAAATTTGGCATCTAAAAGAAAAAAATGAAAGTTTTGACATGTTTTTAATGTTTTTTAATGTTTCGGCTAATGCTTTACTCAATATAAATCTCAATTTTTTGCACTTTTTTGGAAAAAAAATTCATAACTTTTTTGTTTTTTGTTGTACAAAAAAGGATCTCAAGCAAAAGTTGTTTGTTTTTGAACAAATTTTAAGGAAAAAATTAGAAAAAAATAATTTTTTGAAAATTGTCAAAAATCCAAAAATTTCAAAATTTCAAAAAAACTCATAACTTTAGGTTTTTTGTTGTACAAAAAAGTATCTCAAGCAAAAGTTGTTTTTGTTTTGTACAAATTTTAAGGAAAAAATTAGAAAAAAGTAATTTTTTGAAAATTGTAAAAAATACAAAATTTTAAAAATTTAAATGTTTAGTATTTTTGTCGTTTTTTAACGAAATGAGGTGTCCAGCGAACTCAGGCTTCATTTGAATGGACTAAAAAAGCACCCCAAATTGCAAGTCGATTCATTAAAATTTATTCGAGTTATCGTCGAGACAAAATTTTCTACAGACAGACAGACAGACACTTCTCTAAAAACCATTTTTTTTGGATCAGTTAGTCATGAAACGTAAGAATTTATCAATATTAGAAATTTCTCAAAATCGCACAAATCCAAGTCTTTCTCATTTTTGATGAGAATGTAAAAAACAAATTTTACGAAAAAATTAATAAAAAGCAAAATTTTTGATTATTTTGAGTTTTTTTTTGTTCCTAATTTTGTATATTTACCTAAATTTGGCATCTAAAAGAAAAAAATGAAAGTTTTGACATGTTTTTAATGTTTTTTAATGTTTCGGCTAATGCTTCACTCAATATAAATCTCAATTTTTTGCACTTTTTTGGAAAAAAAATTCATAACTTTTTTGTTTTTTGTTGTACAAAAAAGTATCTACAGGCAAAATTGTTTGTTTTGGTACAAATTTTAAGGAAAAAAAAATATTTTTTTGAAAATTGTTAAAAATCCAAAAATCCAGAAATTTCAAAAAAATTCATAACTTTTATGTTTTTTGTTGTACAAAAAAGTATCTTAAGCAAAAGTTGTTTGTTTTTGAACAAATTTTAAGGAAAAAATTAGAAAAAAATAATTTTTTTGGAAATTGTGAAAAATCCAAAAATTTCAAAATTTCAAAAAAAATCATAACTTTTATGTTTTCTGTTGTACAAAAAAATATCTCAAGCAAAAGTTGTTTGTTTTTGAACAAATTTTAAGGAAAAAATTAGAAAAAAATAATTTTTTGGAAATTGTGAAAAATCCAAAAATTTCAAAATTTCAAAATTTCAAAAAAAATCATAACTTTTATGTTTTTTGTTGTACAAAAAAGTATCTCAAGCAAAAGTTGTTTGTTTTTGAACAAATTTTAAGGAAAAAATTAGAAAAAAATAGTTTTTTAAAAATTGTCAAAAATCCATAAATTTCAAAATTTCAAAATTTCAAAAAAATTCATAACTTTTATGTTTTTTGTTGTACAAAAAAGTATCTCAAGCAAAAGTTGTTTGTTTTTGAACAAATTTTAAGGAAAAAATTAGAAAAAAATAATTTTTTAAAAATTGTAAAAAATACAAAATTTTAAAAATTTAAAAGTTTAGTATTTTTGTCGTTTTTTAACGAAATGAGGTGTCCAGCGAACTCGGGCTTCATTTTAATGCACTAAAAAAGCACCCCAAGTTGCAAGTCGATTCATTAAAATTTATTCGAGTTATCGTCGAGACAATATTTTCTACAGACAGACAGACACTTCTCTAAAAACCATTTTTTTGGAATCAGTTAGTCATGAAACGTGAAGATTTATCAAAATTAGAAATTTCTCAAAATCTCACAAATCCAAGTCTTTCTCATTTTTGATGAGAATGTAAAAAACAAATTTTACGAAAAAATTAAGAAAAAGCAAAATTTTTGATTATTTTGAGTTCTTTTTTGTTCATAATTTTGTATATTTACCTAAATTTGGCATCTAAAAGAAAAAAATGAAAATTTTGACATGTTTTTAATGTTTTTTAATGTTTCGGCTAATGCTTCACTCAATATAAATGTCAATTTTTTGCACTTTTTTGGAAAAAAAATTCATAACTTTTTTGTTTTTTGTTGTACAAAAAAGTATCTAAAGGAAAAATTGTTTGTTTTAGTACAGATTTTGAAGAAAAAAAAGAAAATATATTTTTTTTTTGAAAATTGTCAAAAATCCAAAAATTTGAAAATTTCAAAATTTCAAAAAAATTCATAACTTTTATGTTTTTTGTATTTCAAAAAAGTATCTTAAGTAAAAGTTGTTTGTTTTTGTACAAATTTTAAGAAAAAAATTAGAAAAAAATAGTTTTTTGAAAATTGTAAAAAATATAAAATTTTGAAAATTTAAAAGTTTTTTTTTTTTTTTGTTTTTTGACGAAATGAGGTGTCCAACGAACTCAGGCTTCATTTTAATAGACTAAAAAAGCACCCCAAATTGCAAGTCGATTCATTAAAATTTATTCGAGTTATCGTCGAGACAAAATTTTCTACAGGCAGACAGACAGACAGACACTTCTCTAAAAACCATTTTTTTGGAATCAGGGAGTCATGAAACGTGAAGATTTATCAAAATTAGAAATTTCTTAAAATTGCACAAATCCAAGACTTTCTCTTTTTTGATGAGAATGTAAAAAACATTTTTTCGAAAAAATTAAGAAAAAGCGAAATTTTTGATTATTATGAGTTCTTTTTTGTTCCTAATTTTGTATATTTACCTAAATTTGGCATCTAAAAAAAAATGAAAGTTTTGACATGTTTTTAATGTTTTTTAATGTTTCGGCTAATGCTGAAGCATCACTCAATATAAATCTCAATTTTTTGCACTTTTTTGTAAAAAAAATTCATAACTTTTTTGTTTTTTGTTGTACAAAAAAGTATCTAAAGGCAAAATTGTTTGTTTTGGTACAAATTTTAAGGAAAAAAATAAAAAAAAATAATTTTTTGAAAATTGTAAAAAATACAAAATTTTGAAAATTTAAAAGTTTAGTATTTTTGTCGTTTTTTGACGAAATGAGGTTTCCAACGAACTCAGGCTTCATTTTAAGGGACTAAAAAAGCACCCCAAATTGCAAGTCGATTCATTTAAATTTATTCGAGTTATCTTCGAAACAAAATTTTCTACAGACAGACAGACAGACACTTCTCTAAAAACCATTTTTTTTGAAATCAGGGAGTCATGAAACGTGAAGATTTATCAAAATTAGAATTTTTTTTTGAAAATTGTCAAAAATCCAAAAATTTGAAAATTTCAAAAAAATTCACGTTGTAGGGGGATTGGGTCTGGGTTCGGTACCTTCTTGTACCAAATAGAAAGTTAATTTGAATCCCTTTCTGTATTCAGGAAGTAAGAGAACATTTTGCGTTTTCTGCGAGTTATACGGAAAAAACACAATTTTATGGTGTTTTTTATGGTTTTGTACCATAAAATTTGAATTTTCGCCAATTTTAACAATCATTTTCGTAATTAGCGCTTTAAAATATGTAAAGATACGTGTTACAATCGTATGTCTTTCTAAGTGAAAGTTTATTTTAACCATTGTTTTTATGGTATTTCATGGTTTTTACATTTTTGTCGCAAAATAACAGATTTTAACAAATAATGATAACAACAAAAAATGTGTATATTGGTCAGATCTAAAACATTTGTTAACAACATTTGGTGAAAAAGTGAAACCAATTGGCCTTTTTCAAGGACACGAAACCATATAACTTGAAAAAGTTAAACCAGTCGGCCTTTCTCAAGGCCACGAAACCATATAACTTGAAAAAGTTAAACCAATCGGCCTTTTTCAAGGCCACAATCATTATCATGATCATTATTATCACCATATTCATATTAGGCACATAGAATCGCATAAGTACTCATATTATAAAGGAAATATCTTTCTGATTAGTTGTTATGGTATTTTATGGTTTTTTACATTTTTCTCGCAAAATAACAGATTTTAGCAAATAATGATAACAACAAAAAATGTGTATTTTGGTCAGGTCTAAAACTTTTGTTAACAACATTTTGCAAAATTTTGCGTTTTTTGCTAATTATACGCAAAAAACACAATTTTATGGTGTTTTTTATGGTTTTTACCATAAAATTTTAATTTGCGCCAATTTTTACTATGATTTTCGTAATCAGGGCACAAAATTACGTAAAGAATTCTTATTTTGTTACAATTGTATGTCTTTCTAAATGAAAGTTCATTTTAACCATAATTTTTATGGTATTTTATGGTTTTTCCATTTTTCTCGCAAAATAACAGATTTTAGCAAATAATGATAAGAACAAAAAATGTGTATTTTGGTCAGATCTAAAACTTTTGTAAATAACATTTTGCAAAATTTTGCGTTTTTTGCTAATTATACGCGAAAAACACAAGTTTATGGTGTTTTTTATGGTTTTTACCATAAAATTCTAATTTGCGCCAATTTTTACTATGATATTCGTAATCAGGGCACAAAATTACGTAAGTATACCAAGTTGTAGAATAATCGGAGGTAACCACTAATCGGAAGTACACCCTTATAATGAAATTATAATATTTTGTAGGAATGATTTTAAATGTGTTAGGATCACTAGATATAAAGATTTTTTGTAAATATTTTTAATATTTATTCTATTAAAAAATAATAATCTAAAATATATGAGGTCCTAAAAACTGTCACGTTTTTTATATATATTAGAAAATATTAAAGAAAACACATAATGAATTGTACAAAATTATTAGAATTTATTAGGAATAACTTAATTTATAATTATAAATTGATAGAAGCAATTATTAATGATAAGAAATATCTTCGTCTAAAAATCTTACTTTTCATTATTTTGTCAATTGCATAATAACATATTTTATATTTCTCAGAATAAAAGTCGTCTGTTATCTAAAAATTATCTTGTTATTTTGACAATAATGAAATTTATGTATAATGATTAGTTCATTTTGCAATTATGAGATTGGTACTGTTTGCAAAAATGTAAATTTCAAATCTACCAACTAACAATTTGACCCTCTCAAGAATCTTCCACAGAACTCCGTTTCAGAAATTTAATAAATTACTATGATTTAAACGTGTCCAACGTTAAAAGGGTGGATAAATCTCGAGATGATGGTTTTCCAGCCGAAAGCTTCACCTTAAGAGATTAGGAAGTAATTATGTTTAAGTGGCTGAAGTACTCTTAAGTAACCTTCTTCTTGTAGAAGTCCTTACATTCAGTACGATTCTGTCATCTAACATTTTAAATAATTTTTTTATTATTCGTATAATAAACACGTCGTTTTCAAGTCACTTTTCATTTATTCTGCTTTTTTTTTTTTTTTTTTTTATTGTTCTTCATGTATACCCTATTTGGGTTTTTACATATACGACAACCCCTAAATATTCTCCAATTTTCCCCAGATTCCCAATACCCCCTATTTGCGGTCCGTAGCCGGCTTTTATTAGAAGTACTCGTATTCACATGGCCCTCTCTAGCCATAGTCAAGGGAAACTACGGAAAACCTTAACTGAGTACAGCCGATTTATCGACGCCGAGTCTTGGATGTATAAATTCGAAGTCTCGAATATTACACAACCAAGTCCTCGACGTTCAAATCTCCCGCTCAGATTATCTCACGTGCCGGAAAAATCCCAGGCTAATGGGCGCGAACCAAGTACCCTTGGTCCTAAGCGTCCGCCGAGCGAGGCATTTATCCGACTGAGCTAATCTGTCGGTTCATTTATTCTGCTTTAAAAATACTATTTAATTTTTGTCTTGTTATTATTATTATTTTGGTGACTTTTAATAGAAAAAATATTTATAAAATTATAATTTTATATTCTATTTGAGAATTAAGAAATCATTCATTAACTTTAAATGTCAAATTATAAATATTTTATTTGTTACATTGATCATTTTTTCATATTTAATGCGTGTCATTTTGGCAACATATGTTGTCGCCGTAATAAACAACTAATATTATTTTTTATGAGTTGGTTACTGAACTGAGAGCAAACTGCACTTTATTTATTTAACAAGTAAAAGTACAAAAAACTTGAAGTTAATTAATCCTTCCAATTATTCACTGAGTCTTATTGGAAGACAATCGTGCTATCACTTTGTGTAGCGACTAATTAATCTGACCACACCTGCTTATGCTTTAGTTTTAAAGAACTGTGAACTCGTCCCACTCTTTATAGTGCACAATACGACACATAATACGAAAATGTGAATCTTAATTTCTTTCTATAAAAAGAGTACAGATATGCAATGTAGGTAAAGGAAGACATTTATTTTAATACATCCCCGCGGTCCATAAGTAGGTAACTAAATACATAACAATCATACTATAATACATACAGAAAACAATATATGACCCAATTGAATAAGAATAAGAAGGCAACGAACGTACTCAACATTCACGCAAATATAAAATATAATCATTCATACAACGACGAAAACAAGCTTGAGATGCATTAAACAAATCAATGTCGGACTTCATTGTTATAAACATTTCATTGATGTGAAAACATGCGAAAAATATAAGAGTACAGAAGTCACTCGTTGTATTAACAATTGGTAATTGGAAGGGTCAAACGTCTCTTGATGACAATCGTGGTACTCTGAAATCTACTTGATTTAATAAAATTGCTGAATTAATTTGATTGCGACATTGTCATGTTATTTATTTTAGAAAGACGGAGAAAATACATGGTATTTAAAAGAGAGGATATTCTGATACCAGTTTCATGAGTGGACAAAGTAAAAAAGAGTAAGATTTTTAATATTAATATATTGTTGTACTATAATAAAAGAAGAAGTATTTATTAAATATTTCTTATTTTGAGAAAGAAAGATTTCCGTTACTTTTTGAGTAATATTCAAACTTTTAGATTCTTTCTTCCGTCCGCAGTGAGAGAGAAAGAGAGGGAAGTATCGCCTGTCCTTTTAGTTTAGAGTAGGAGCGAAGGAGAGGTGAATATTATTATTATATCTATATATATTAAGTTAGTCTTTCCTTATACATATATTCTGTTCACAGTAAGAGAGGGAGGGAGGTATTGTCTCTCCTTTTAGTTTAGAGTAGGAGCAAATGAGAGACGAATAGTTAAATTTCAAGCCAAAATACGAAAAGGGCGTTTTATTTCCTTATTGGCTAATTATTTTTCTTTTCTCACTCACATATAGATTAAGGAGTGAATGAGAGGAAGATCGAGAACGAGGTATGAGTGAGCGGTATAAATTTTATCGTTGTTCCATAAACCAAATGGACAATTTTTGACCCCCACCCCGCTTCCGGTTGTGAACAATCGCAAATATTTTTAAAAACTAATTAGTATAATTATTTAAGATTAAATTATCTTCGAACAATGTAAATAAAAATTTATGAATATTTACTTTTTTGACTTATTGAATTTTTTGAGAAATTATGGTCCTGTTTATAATTAAAATTCTCCAAAAATTTCATCATTTTTATTAATATTTTTTTAGTAAAAATTCTATTATTTTTAAAAGAGTTTACCAAATTTAAATTGCTTTCTTTAAAAGAGTTTTTGTATAATTAAAAAAAACTAATTAATTTTTTGATGAATGTCAATTAAAATTTTGAATATAAATTTTTTTTTTCCAAAATGTTAAAAATAATTCTAAAATATTATTTTTATCCCACATGCACAAAAATTGCGCTGTCTGATAGCAGACGACAGGGAGGAAAGTCATTCATTTTTTCGACCGTATGAATATGGCGGCCGTGTTCTCCCATGAGCAAGAAAATTATCTGTTCACATGCATTTTTCTTGCCCAAGGGAGAAAACGTCCGCCATTTTCATACAAATCGAACAAGTGAATGACTTTTACTCTCTGTCGTCTGCTATCTGAAATCGCCGCTTTTGTGCATTAGGAATACAAAATATCGTAAGTAACACGAGAATAAAGGCAGCCAATTTCTTCTTGTTGCTTAATATACTATTTTGTATACTACCGTCGCGAATTATCGGTACGGCTGCACGCTCACGGCCCAAAAACATACCAATCTTTAATTCACGATTTTTTTGTAAATACAAATGTCAGACCAAATATTAAGGAAACTTTGAAAGGGTTGGTCACTATTTTTAAAAATACTAAAATGTAATAAAATTCGCATAAGTTTTCTTACTCGAAGGCGTTTGGGGTCGCTGATTACGAATTCAATGTTATTTTTAAGAAATTCAAGATGGATTCAATATATGGGACAAATTTTTTTTAAATTTATGCAATTGACCTTAATTTTGTCACTCGGGGGTTTTCGTGGTCGCTGATCACGAATTCGATTTTAGATTCTTATAAATCAAAATGGCGGATCTAATATGAAACGAAATTTTCACTTTATGCAATTGATCTTAATTTTGTCACTCGATAGTTCTTAGGGTTGCTGATTACGAATACGATGTTTGTTTTTAAAATGTCAAAGTGGCTAATATAATATGGAAAAGAAAAATTTAAAAAAAATTTCTATACACGCTCGCTGGTCGTGAGTCGACGCAAGTGCTAAAACAGAAGCCAATTGTCAGTGAGCGCTCCTAGGACATTTACAGCTACCTGACTTGTATTAGAACTCTCGAGTAACAAAATTAAGGTCAATTGCATAAATTTAAAAGAAAATTCAGCCATATTGGATACACCATTTTAAATTTATGAAAACTTACATCAAACTCGTAATCAGGGTCCCTAAAAACCACCGAGTGACGAAATGAAGGTCAATTGCATAAAGGAAAAATTTTTGTTCCATATTGGATGGGGGTGATCAAAAATTAATAAAAAATTGTCCTCGTGATTTATGGACGGCCCCTAAGCTTATACCTCGGCTTATATTATGACTATGAATAAATCTCGGTGTCAATATTTTGACAAAGAAGGAAGAATACTTCAATAAAATAATTTTTCTAGTGTATAATGAATTTATATAAAGTTTTTCTATCGCTTGACTGAACTAAATGAAACAAAAACCATTGTTTTGTAATTTGACTTGCTTGGTACTTTGATACGTCTCGCAACACCGTATTTCTTTAGTCGTGTTGCAAATGTTTGGTATGACTTGTTTACATTTAGTTTTGAGTAGAAAATTGTGTGCAATGTTGCCAGACGTTTGAACAACTGTATAAAACATAAAATATTTTTACAAATTAATTTATTGCAACTCTCACAGATAGTTGTATTAATAATTCAATTATTAATAATATAATATAATTATTATATTATAATATTATTATATAATAATAATAATAATATTATTATATTATTATTAATAATTAAATTATTATTAACCAACTCTCATTTCTAAAAAATCCGAAGAATGGCGCTAAAATTCCGAAATTCCGAGAGAGAAAAAACTTTTGAAGTAATAGGCATTTCATCAGAAGATAATTTTTTTGTTCCACAGTTTTGTGACAAAAATTATATTTTTTTTAATTATGCTGACTGTGCTTGTTCTCATTTTAAAATTTCGTTTTAAGATGAATTTCTGTTAAAGTTATTTTTAATTAAGAGGCTGGATGCTATAAGGTCTTACTCGCCATTTCAAGTAAATGGCATCTAACATAATTTAGGGTCTAAACACAACAAATTCGCGATTGATGCGCTTGCAAACACTAAGCATAATGAGATAAAAAAGGACATAATTATATATTTTCAACCTCAAAGCATCACATTTGTTTTCTCAATACTCACTTAAAAAACAAATTAATATATGAGTTTTTATAAAAGAGAAACAAGAAGTGTAAATGTTTCAAAATATTAAAATATCTGTAGATTTGCACATTTATCCGGAGATCCGAGAATAGGATAAAAAATCTGAAGAAATCTGGAGGGTTGGCAACGCTGTATATATCTAAGTCAACTGGGACAAGACAGCATCCAAAAATTTATTGAACCGCTTTTAATAGTTAAGGGCTTAAAATCTTCGTCTTCATTTCCTCTATACAATCCCGGTAAGAAGTCAAGAATTAAGAACAATTTAACTTATGAGGCACGTAATGAACAGCCGACGAAATTTCTATTTTATTTAAATCCTGATTTTAATTCTGAGCTCTATTCGCTCAGGACAATAGATGAGTTGACAAGATGAATCCCATTCTATTCCCACAGCGTATTGAAATTTAAGTTTTCCCCAAAAAGAAATTGAAAAATATAATTTTTAATTCTGTTCAATTCTTACACAATGTGTTTTTAATCTATTTCACTAGGAAGTATTGAAGATGAGTTCATTCAATTCCGTCCAATTCTTTTAAGAAAAACGCGTATGAAGAATACACCAACTATTATCTAGGAATAAATTTGTAAAGCATTTAATCTCAATGAATTACTTTTTAAGAATGCGAATAGATCATTTAGTTTGAATACCATATATTATAGGCAAATCTCTCTACAGCGGAAAGCAATTAGACGATTCCGCCGTAGAGAGGTTCGTTAAAATGCAATGAGTGAGTGAACGTTCAGGGATGTATCAACCATTTTAATAATCTTTAAATATGAAATAGAAGTTATGAACATTTATTAATAACCTTATTTAAAAATATGTATTAAAAATCATTGAATTCTTGCAAAGAATTTGGTCAAAAAATTTGGGAATAATTAAATTCTTTCGCAGAATTTTATTATTTACGAAAATAATCGAATTCTCGCGAAAAATTTAATGAAAATTTATAAAAATCCTAATTACATTCTTATGAAGCATATCTTTAAACTGTTTTATAATAATGGAGTTTCTTTAATAGTTATAATTGAAAATTTTGAAAGTAATTGAATTCAATTACTTTCATGGCACTCACACAGTCACAACTCCCACTGATATAATCGCTTCTACTTTTACCTGGCGAGTTTCCGCCATATAGAAGTCCGCCGTAGAGAGATTTGCCTGTAATATGGTATTCCTTTTACAATAAATTAAATACCAATGAATTACCTTTTAAGTTTAGTAATAAATAAATAATTTTATTATATTTATATATATAATTTAATATTTGCTTTTGTCATCACAAAATATGTTATTTATGATATTTATAACACTACAGTAAATATATTTAGTGTTATTTATTATATTTTATTGAATTCTTATTAATAAAAAGTAATTATTAATTTTACATTTATGTTTCTTTAAATTTTTCTAACACTTAAAAAATAGTTCGATCTGCTGTAATGAAATTTTAATTAATTAATATTTTAAGTAGTAAAAGGATGCAACAGTTTTAATAAATTACATTAAGAGGAAGAAGTCATATAAAAGTTTAGAACGTATAATAAGGGTTATATTTTAATTGTTCTGTTTAAAACAAAATAATGTTAAAGGAAATTGTGTTTGTTTTTAAACTTACTTATTTTCATGCAT
The DNA here is from genome assembly GCF_015476425.1 of Leptopilina heterotoma. NCBI lineage: Eukaryota > Metazoa > Arthropoda > Insecta > Hymenoptera > Figitidae > Leptopilina > Leptopilina heterotoma. The sequence continues at coordinate 2,391,911 of NW_025110909.1, forward strand.
AAATTATTATTGTAATTGTTTTATTCATTTATAAGTATGTAGTTTTTATGAAAAGATTTATTTCCGTATCACTGAAAAAGAGGTGTCTTGGGTGGAGATGTTTTTGGTGTCTTAGACATCAAAAACATCTCAAACCAAGACACTTTTGGTGTCTAAGACACCAAAAACGTCTCCAATCAAGATGACACCTCTTTTTGCAGTGTATAAGTAATTTCTTTTTACATGTATAAAACTTAGACGTTTCGACAGTAAATGTTTATTATTTTTTATTTTCAATAAATAGCCCCAAAGTTAATTTTTCGTATATTCAAATGTATGTTATACAGTGTGACATGGGAGAGGGGGGTCAAAAATGTCCAGAAAAATTGTGACGTAATATGTGGATGGACCCATATCAAAAAGTATTTAAGGAATTTTAATTTATGATTTGCCTTTAATCCTGATTGGAATGTATATTTGTACAGTTCGTTTGTTAATTTAATTTGTTTCTTAACATTAACAAATGGTATAGTACCGAAATATTCATAAAAAATGTTATTAGTAAAATAATTGTAAGAAAAATAGAAAAAATGTCATGTAGATTTGTTCATAAGTCTTATATGCGCATGCGTCAATCCACCCAGCTGCTCCCTTACGAAAATTTATGACACGCAAAACATGTCATGCGCGCATGGCATTATCTTCGTGACATTTTTTCGCGACGCCACGCAAATCACGTCATGAAAGTTGTGACAAAAATTTACGTCATGCGTAAAACGCCACTGTAAAATTGGTATTTAAAGTGTGCAAAGATTATTATTTAAAAAAATAATGATCAATAATGATATACAGACTAACTATATAAGTTTTTAAAATCAGAAACACAATTTTTATAGTGTTGTTAGGAATTTAAAAAAAAATTGATTTCCATGTAGTTTATCACAGAAACTTTATAATAATTTGTAGCTGTAAAACACTGTTGAAGGTGTAAACAGTCAAGTTACACCGGAGAACATGGTATCGCTGATGACCCAGTCAGAGGAGAATTGGCGGCATAATCTCGGTTATGTCGAGGAAGGATCTCGACGGCCGCCAAAGAAAGCGTAATTTAAACAGCTTTTAATTTATTCGTTTGTTTTTTATTAATTTATTTTGTGATTTATTTGTCCTTATACAATTTTAATTTATTCCGTTTTATGTTTTTAATATTATATACGCGTTTATTATTTTTTTTCTTTTTTTTTATATATCCGTTTGCAATTTTATCTTTTGACTGTTTACACTTGATTAAACATTTTTTTTATTATTGTTGTGCTGTTAATTCCGCTTTTATATTGAAATAGTTTTAAATTTTTAACTATTAACGCAGGATAACCGCAGAGAAAAGCAGAAAGTCGCATTAGCGACAGAGTTGGAGCACCACCCTCGAAGGCTAAAGTCTTACGACAGTTCCGAGGGAGGGTAAAGGGCTCCAAAAAAAGGGTTACGGGTTTTAGTGGGTCGGGCTGGTAGTAGATCGCCAGTTTGTTAAATTTACATTTATTTTTATTTTTTTACATTCTCATCACATGAGAAGGTATTAGTTTTGGTCGAATTTTGACTTTTGCTAATTTTATGAAATCTTTACGTTTTGAGGTGCCCTGAGTCCGAAAAACATGGTCCGGCGAGTGCGTCTGTCTGTGTGTCTGTCTGTTAGCTGCTTCTGCAAATCATGTTTCTGCTAAGAGAGTTAGTATAATTAAAAATAACTTCACAATTTTAATCATCAAGATCAAAAATTAGAGTTGTGCAAAAATTTTGAAGCTTGATTGAGCTTTTTCGAGCTTTTCATTTTTCGAGCCGAGCCGAGCTGTGTAAAAAGCTCTAATAGTTTCGAGTACTCGAATTCACTCTAGTGCTCAGATTTAATCGAGTCCTCGAATTTACCCGAGAACTCGAATTTTTCAATTTCTTGAAGTTACTCAAGTACTCGGAAATGTCGAGTACATGATACATCGAGCCGGCTTAGGTTTGGCTTGCATCGACATTTCAAGCTTTTTGCACATCTCTACCAAAAATATACATTTTAATCCACTTAATCTTGCAATCATCAGCAAACAAAAACATCCCAGGAGGAAAAGTCGGACGAATGTCGGAGTTTACAACCGCCTGGGATCCGCGCCCGTGCGGACCGCCAGTACCGATGTTTTGTACCGATTCGGATCCCAAAATTCAACCGGCGCGGAACAGATTAGGCTCAGAATTTTGGATCCGCCTTTCTACTTTCGTCAGTACTGGCGTGGTACTGGATTTGTTCCGCCTGCGGATTTCATTCTTCTAAGGGCGTCGGAAGAATGACGGATGTTAGGTCTGTACTGGCTCGGTGCTGGGGCGGATCCGACTGTGGATCTCGTCATTTATTGTTATAGTTCACATTATCAGTATAATCATAAATTTATTTTATTATATATATCATAGCTAATTAATTATTACAATAACTAATTGCATTTATTATAATAATATTATTATTATTATTATTATTATTATTATTTAACCAATAAATAAATTAATTGTATTGATGCAAAGGAAGAATATAAGAAACTTCATTCTTTCATTATATCTATAAAAATCCAACTTTATTAATGTGCAATTAAATAAATAATTTTTAATAAATAATAATATTAACTTGAAAGAAAATGTGTTCAATATATAATAATACCTACAATAAATAACACATTAAATAAATATATAAAAAACAGATTATTAATTAATTTATTTATTGTTAATTAATTAATAATCTCTTTTTAATTTAAACAATATATTAAGTAATTATTTATTGACACTTTTCTGCAAATTAAATATTAAAAAAAAATGTGTTGTGCATTCAAATTTCATTCAATTATTAATAATTACGTAATAAAATATTAAAAAATATAATAATAAAATAACAATTTTAACAAGTTCCTTTTTAAACGAAATATTAAAATATTCATAAATACCGGTATAACATCAGTCCGTATTTGAAAATTGTTTATTGCCGCGTAGTAATTTTACAATTTTCATTTTAGCTAGTGAGACTTGAAAGCATTTAAGATTTGAGAGTTCCATGCGAGCGTAGCATAGTGGTTAGCGTGCGTGATTTCGGTGCGTAAATATTCGGTTAGGCGTAGGTTCGTACCCCCAAGCGTTAGGATTGCCAGCCAGCTCCTGGCCAAGTCATCTTTTGGTAGAATACCAGTTCTCGGGCGGTAGGCAGGCGGTTCCCAGCCAGTACCACTACTCCGGCGTCGGTACAGGCGAGGATCCGCGCCGGTTGGAAATTTCCCACTGGGATGTGATGAGAATGTAATCCTTAAAGTCGTAGTAACTTTAAGAAAAGAAATGTACTATTAAACATATAATAGGAAATAATAACAAGAACATAAATAATGCACAACAATTGCAGTCCACCGCGAGCGAAGAGAGCCATTTGCGCGCGAAGCGCGCAACATCTAACGGAGCGCGACGTGCGAAATAATCGCCGGAGTGCGGAATCCAAGGTATCTGTAAGCAGATTTCCCAAAAGTCCCTAAGCAAAAAAAAAAGGTAATATCATAGTTTTTTGAACTTTAAGAATTGTAATTAAAATTATTATTTAACGATTTTCGATGGTTTCTCTGTTCACAGGAACTTTTTACAAAATCTGCCAACGAACCGTCGTCACAAATGTTTTTAATTATACCAGAATTCAAAAAATTTTGTTAATCCATGCAGAAACATGGCTGCAGAATTGGAAATATCACAGCAATGCAATGACAGGCGGAAAGACGTAAATTACAGCTATTTGCCATTAGAGGGCAGAAGCATGCAGAGAGCGCAAAGGCTCAGCTGTAAATATAATTCGCATAATATTGCTGTGGTATTTCCAAATCTGCAACCGCGTTTCTGCATGGATTTAAAAAATCTTTTGAATTGATTTAATTAAAAACATTTGTGACGACGGTTCGCATTTAGATTTTGTAATAAGTGCTTTTGAACACAGAAACATTTGTTAGAAAATGATTGTTTACCAATTTCACGTGCCTGTAAAAAGAGAAACCATCGTACACCGTTAAATAATAATTGTAATTTTAATTACACTTCATAAAGTGTAATAAACTATATATTACTTCAAGGTAAATTTTAATCACTTTCTTATCCATTCATTCTTTATGAAATATTTTTTATCTTCAAATAGTGTTTTACAGCTACAAATTATTATAAAGTTTCAGTGAAAAACTATATAGAAATTTTGTTTTCTTTAAATTCAATTTTTGGGTACTATATTTTTCTAAAAATTCATAACACTATGAACATTGTGTTTCTGGTTTTAAAAACTTATATAGTTAATTAATTTTTTAAATAATAATCTTTACACACTTTAAATACCAATTTTACAGTAAAGTTTTACGCATGACATACATTTATGTCACAACTTTCATGGCGTCACGTCGTTTGATCAAACAGCGTGTAGTGCGTTGTTTAAGATTTTTAGTGTTTTTGGTGTTTGAGTTTTACGTTTATTTAGTAGTTTATTTGTGAATAATAATGTATTATGTTGTTTTCTTTGTAAAATATAATTTGTTTTTTAAATAGTGCAAATATATTTATTTGCGTCGTTTGATCCAATAGCGTGTGTTGCGTTGTGTTTGAAAATTTTAGTGTTTTCTGGTGGTTGAGTTTTACCTTTTGGTAGTTTATTGTGAATAATAATGCATTATGTTGTTTTCTCTGCAAAATATAATTGTTTTTTAAGAGTACACTTAGAAAAGGTTTTTAATAGCAGCAGTTTTCTTATAGTGCATAAGTTACGCGAAAAAATATTTGTGTTAAAAAAAATTCTAAGATGTTCCTAAAGTTTTTTTAAGCAGGATTTTTAGCAGGGTATTTATTATATTTATTTATTTTATTATTTTTATTTTATTATTTATTTTAAATTTATTTATATTTATTTATATACTAAATCTAAAATATTGTTTCAATAAATGTTATTAACCTAAAGAAATTTTGAAAATTCAATATAATGAAATTTTTGCATTTCTTGTTTTCCTCATGCCTTTTATGTTTTGTCTATTCCTAATCCAAAATCATTAGTTTATTAATAACATTAATAAATAAACAAAAAATGTTTTCCCGAAAAAGTATTAAAATATTTTTTTTCCTTCATCATTTCTGAAAAATCAATACCTATCAGAATTAAAATCAGGAATTCAGTCGTATTAAAATTTTCTATTAGATTCAATGCAGTTAAACATTATTATTTATTTAAAATTAATTTGTATACAGTTGACCTCAAAGGGAAATTGAAATGGACATGTTCTAAGTGAAGATGACCTTTAGGTTTTTGGGGTCGTTGATTACGATGCCGGTGTCCATATGCCCCATCACGTCAGCATCAAGGTCAACTTAAAGTCAAACACCTTAATTTGAAATATTTAATTTTTTGACCCCGGATTCAAAAAGAGCAGAAAATTTTACACAGGAATACGTTTTGACCGTTTTTATAAACCTACCTTAAAGGTAGGGGAGGGTGGTCCCATACCGACCCCCTAAAGTGCAAAGGCTAAAAATATGCCAAAAATGTGTTTCTTTGTCTTCGTCAAAATTTTTTTGAGTAAAGGAACTATTTTTAATGTTTTCTGACGGTTTCCGAGGTTTCTGATTGTCATTAATAAAAGATCTAAAGAAAAAGCGAAAATTTACGTTTTTAACTTTCTCAAAATGGGTGGTCCGAAACCGACCCCCCATTTTTTTAGGGGAAATCTTAAGAATAATCATGATATCAAATTCTGATAGTAATTAAAATAAAATTCAACAGTCTGTAATGAACTGTTAAATTATTTTGACTTCATTTAAATACATTTTTGGACCTTTTTCTGAACAAAAAGGTAAATAAATGAATCATTAGTAACTTTACTCTGAGATTATTTATGTCTTTAAGTTATGTTGACATAGTTAAACTTGAATTAATATTATTACTTTATTGAAATAAATTTTAAGGCCTTTTTTGAAATGATAATAAATATAAATTGTTAAACAGTGTCTAAATTTCCAATATAATAGCAGCAATGGTTTTGCCTGTTTTAATTTTCGCCCTATTTCTAGTAAAATATATACGAATTTTGTTATTAATTTTTTTTTCATTTTTGTACTTAACTCTAAGCGATTTTTGAATAAAAAAGTAGTAAAAAAAACTAAGAAGATTTATTGGATATGTGTGTTAACAGTGACAGAGTTAAGATTTTTTTAAAATTGAGTTAGGTAAGTGTATGGAACGTTTTGTTTAGACCTTGGACAGCAGTTTTTTGTATTTTACATTTTTCTCAATTCGCGCTGTATAAAAGTAACACCATCATATTTCCATCAATAGCTTATAAGGTATTTCAAAAATAAAAGAAATCAGTGTTTTGCGCCAAGAGCTGTAAAATTTCACGGCATTTAAATTTTAACAACGGCTTGCGACAGAAGTATGCTTAATAAATGTCAGCAACTGCCTGCTTTTAAAATTTTGAAAAATATTGTTTTTTGAGAGAGAGAGAGACGCAAAAGACAAAGTGTCCGCCACCATACCTTACACTCCTCTATATATACACTTTTTGACGAAGTAAACTCTCCACTAAGTATACGGTATACAAAGTATATGCAATGGGATCTTTCACATACACTTCAATATGTAATTATGTATATATATTTAGTAGTATGCTGAAATAAGGTACCTTCTTTTTAGTAATGTGAACTTACCTTTGCCGTGGTCCACCAATGGCAATTGCAGACTGTGCATATACGTATCGCCTACTATATATACACTTAATATCTTTCTAATTATGTGCATAAATAACACCGGGAACCAATTAGATGAGTTTTCAGTTTTGCTGTCCGCCAAGAGATTTGAAATTAAATTTTTTTAAAAACCCCGAGTAACAAGTTTCAAGTGAATTTGATCAATTTTAAAAAATTCGTCCGCCATATTGACTTCGCCATTTAAAATTTTTAGAAATAAAGTTCATATTCAGCGACCCTAAAAACCCACGAGTTACAAAATTTAAGCCAATAGATTGAAATTTGAAGTTTCTTGTCCAACAAATTGAATCTGCCATTTTGAATTTTGGAAAATGAAGTTGATATTTGTAATCAGCGATCCCAAAAACCCCCGAGTAACAAGTTTCAAGTGAATTTGATCAATTTTAAAAAATAAGTCCGCTATATTAAATTCGACATTTTGAATTATTAAAATGAATTTCATATTCGTAAACAGTGACCCCAAAAACTCCCGAGAGACAAGTTTCGAGTGAATTCGATTAATTTTTGTAAAACTCGTCCACCATATTAAATCCGCCATTTTGAATTTTTCAAAATAAAGTTCATATTCGTAATGAGCGACACCGAAAACCCCCGAGTAACAAAATTCAGGCGAATCCATTGACTTTTAGACAATATGAAGAATATTCCTAAAATTTTCAAACTTTACTTTAGATTTGACGCCATATTGTTCCGCCATCTTTAAATTTTTAATTCTACTTTATTTTTTTCGAAATTGTATAATTTTATGCACCGATGGTTAAAAAATGAATTTTTTTGGTGTTTTTAGGGTTCCGTACACCTACGGTGTATCGGCGGAACCCTATTGGTGAGACTCTGTTGTCCGTAGCCAAATCGTGTCCCCCCCCCCTAGCGGCTAAACTATTTGACCTAAAGAGCTCAAATTTGGTACAGATATGTATTTTCACACGTAGATTACAGGAAAAATATAGCGAATGTGATTGGACGTGATGGGCATAGCGTTGTCAAGGAAATAACAAGATTTTTGGCCAAAAATGCATAAAAAGTGACCATTCCCCCCCTTAACTTCTAAACTATTCGACATGGAGAGCTGAAATTTTGCATGCTGGTGTATTTTTACTCGAATATTACAGGAAAAATATAGAGAACTTGATATGTAATGATGGCCATAGCGTTGTCAAGGAAAAACTAAAAAATTTAAAAAAAAAATTTTTTTTTCCTAACTTTTACATTATTTGACCTAATGAGCTGAAAATTGGTATCCTAGTGTATTATTACAGTCTGACGACAAAAAATTTATTTAAGAAACTTTTTGAAAAAAAATCAAAAAAAAAATTTTTTTTAACTTTTTTCAAAAAAAAAAAATTTTTTTTAATTTTTTTAGTTTAAACACGTGGCATTAAATATTTAAAGGAAGAGAGTGAAATTTTAAGAGAATAAATGAGAGATTGTTTTCTGACTTTAATTTCCTAACTAAAAATAAAAAAAAATTGGACAAGTGCGAGTTGTACTCGCACTGCAATGGCGGGTTCCGCACACAAATATTAAAACAATACTTGCAACATTGATCGGTAATTGGTAGAATTAAAATAAACAATTATAAAAATATATTAAAATCATTTGATAAAAAAAATAACTAAAAAAAATTAAAGTATTGTATATATCTAATATTGTAAACAATAATAAGCAGAGGAACAAAATTTTCAAAATTTGTTATAGTTCCTCTGCTTATTATTGTTGACAATATTAGATATACAATACTTTAATTTTTTTTAGTTATTTTTTTTTATCAAATGATTTTAATATATTTTTATAATTGTTTATTTTAATTCTACCAATTACCGATCAATGTTGCAAGTATTGTTTTAATATTTGTGTGCGGAACCCGCCATTGCAGTGCGAGTACAACTCGCACTTGTCCAATTTTTTTTTGACATTAAAACCGCCATATTTAATTTTGGTTTAGACGAAATTTATTTTTGACACCGGAATCGGAAAGAGCACATTCAAAACCTTCTGAAAATGTACCTCTGGTATAAATTGTCAACCATTTTATTTATAGTTACGTAGCTTGAAAATGACCAAAGAATTTTCACGAGTTGGGCGTTAATGGGATAAAACATAATATTTTTTTATACTAATAAAATTTGGACTGTTAGTCAACAAAAATAATATTTTCCTCAATTAGATTAAATAATTTTTCCTCTAATAAATATCAGACTTATGGACAACATACATAAATATTGTTTCTATTATTCTAATACTTTTTAGACTTATTGTCAACATACATATACATTATTTTTCTTTTGTTCTACTAACACCTTTTTATATTTTAGAAGCAACAAAAATAATAATTTACTTATGTTTTACTAGTACTTTTAGTACTAGTAACACTACTAAATAATAATATAAAAACAGTAATAAAAATGTGACTCTTGAAACAAATTTAATTTAGGTTTAAATTATCGAATATCACAATAATTTGTCGATTCATATGATGTCGACGCCTAACTCCTGTGAATTTATATGTACACTCGAATCTCGCTATAACGAGAAGTTCGGGAGTCAAGTCTCCCTCTATTACGAGCGCAAGAGGAGAAATGAGAAATCCCCACTTTTAAGATTCTTCATTTATTTTTTTTAGTGTTTACAAATTAAATAATGTCAAAATTACAAACGTAACCTAGTTTAATTTGAACTTTAACATACAGAAAATTTATATAAGCTTAAATTTTGAAGATGTTCGACTCATTGATATAATTTCAAATAAGAAGTGACTTTTTATTTTTATTTCATATAAATAAAATTGATTTTAACCAAATTTAAACCAACTGAATGTGCATTTGTTTATAAATAGTGGGGGTAATCGGGAGAAAATTTTTCTCGCTATACCGAGAGACAGAGCCCTCGTTATAGAGAGCGCTCGTTATAGAGAAGGTCGTTATAGCGAGATTTGAGTGTAGCTGACTTTGTAGCTGCAAACATACGCAACTGAATATAGGTTTTACAAATTTGTTTTGACAACAAATAAATATGATTGACCTCTTCTATAGAGTTATCGAACATGTGATCATATAATGAGATAAATAATGTGCATGGAGGTTGTAAAACATTTTGTAAAACAGAAACAAAGCAGCGTCGGAAATTTTTTTTTCTGAAGGAATCATTCCATTGAATTTTGCAAGGGTATTTCGAAGAAATATTTCCGTAACTGTACAAATTTTTACCACCGACTGACTTATAAATATTAACCCTTTCTTATTTTTGACTTCGATTAACCTATTATCAGACGATCTTTGAGATTCTGATTCAAAAAGAGCTTTACGACAAGACACACACCATATCACTGATTGTTTAGGATAAATAAGTTTTCTTATCACACATCTACCTATATAACCTATTGTAGTTTTTTAAATACTTGACAAAGTTGTAGGAATACTGTGTTGAAACTTATTCATGAAGTTGTCATCATCAAGGCTTTCCATAGTTGGCAAACCGTACTTTCTACACACCCTCATATTTTGGATAGCATTATAAATGTCAGGATCGAAACGGTCAACATTTTTATTAGTGCGACTAGAAGAGACAGAAACAGGCCTGACAAGAGGGGGGACAGCAGGGGTAAATGCCCCGGGCCCGGATTTTTAGGGAGCTCGGTCGCTCTGGGTTTAAAAAAATTTAGTATAAACCAAATTTTAGGGTGAAATCCAATGTTAGCAGAAATCGTAAAATCGAAAGCAGAATTTAATAAATGGGAAAAGTGATTGGAGGACAAAAGTTCTAAAGATTTTACTTTCCAAAGTTTCTTTTTCCAAAAGTTCAAAAACTTCTTTTTTCCAAATACCAAAAGTTCCAAACCTTCTTTTTTCCAAAGATCAAAAGTTCTAAAAGTTTTTTTCCAAAGACTAAAAGTTCCGTTCTTCAAAAGCGTCATTGAATCAATAATTTATCTGAAGATAAAAAATCCGATTCCATTTTTACAAAAATCTTTTATACAACATAACTTTTTCCAGGATGGCTCCAATATAAACATTTATGAAAGATTTGCTTGCAAACTTCGAAGTATTTACATGCAAAGTTTGGTCAAAATTGCGTAAAGATTTAAATGTCCCACTTCGATAAATGTAAGTTAAATGTTCAGGAAAGTTTCAAGCTAAATTTTCAGAAAGATTTGACGATAAACATTTATTGAATTTTAAATTAATATTTTTACACAATTTTCACTAAACTTTGCAAGTAAATTCTTTAAAGTTTGCAAGTAAATCTTTAATAAATTTTTAGGAAAGTTTCGGTGCTGTGTGGGCATATATGTATATTGGAAATTATATTGGAATTTTTGTATTTTGGAAATTTCTGATTGGAACATTTGGTTTGGAAATTTTGACCTATAATCGGTAAAAGGATAGTATTATCTCACTATCTCTATTACACCCATGATATTCTGCTTTCGGTTTTATGCTTTCTGCTCACTTGGGACTCAACATGACAATGGAATGCGATTTGGCTTTGCAAATAAATTTTGATGACGTAATTGATAATTTTTCTAGCATCAAAGCTAGAAAAGTATTACTCTAGTAGAAAAAAGTGTATTAAAAAATGATTAAAGTTTTTACGTTCTTATCACATGAGAAGGTATTAGTTTTGGTCGAATTTTGACTTTTGATAATTTTATGAAATCTTTTCGTTTTGAGGTGCCCTGAGTCCAAAAAACATGGTCCGGTGAGTGCGTCTGTCTGTATGTCTGTCTGTTGTCTGTCCGTCTGTAGACGGTAATGTTGTTCTCACGATAACTCAAACAACTTTTCTTTATAACATTTTTTTTTTAAACTTTATTTTTTTTTAAGTTTTTGTGCCCGTCCAACTCTACTGTGTTAAAAAAATTTCATTCATTTTCTAAAATCTTAAAACTTTTATAAAAGTCTGTAGTTTACAATAAAACCAAAAAACACTTCGAACTGTTTTGTGAAATTTTAAATTTTTGTTGCTTTTTTTGCAGTTTTTTTTGTACCTCCTTTTATTTCCGAGATATGATTGAAAAAGTGAAGGCATGTTTTTTCACAGAGTTGCTTGTAATAATCGGCTTGATACTCGTGGACGGTAGTGTAAGTTTAAGGAATGAATCTAATTTCGGATGAGGATAAGTCAATATGCCTACTAAATGTATTGAGAGAATAATTTATTTAGAAACCAACAAGAAAGAAAAGTATTGACAAAATACAATGAGTATAATTGAAATAATAAATCTTACTGTAGGAAGAACGATTACTGGTGCTATATGAACTGGTGATGATAATCTGCTAATCCAATCTTGAAATGTGTTGAGAGCTAGAAGTAAAGGAGCCTCACACGGTTAGTCCTCTTGTTAACACTAATGAGATAGTGTATTGTATTTCGAAACTATCTGCTTTTTTCTAGACAGTTGTCGCCTCTTGAACAAATTTCGTTGGTTCGAAATTTGTTTTGGTTCGAAATTTGTTATTTGTTGTTTGAATATAAGAACTTGTTGACACTTAAATTTATTTCCAAATGAATACTTTTTGGAAATTATTTAAAGTTGTACTTTTAAAATCGTTGTATTATAAGATGTTGAATCTAAGTTAGTTTCAGATTAATACTTGAAAATAATTCACTTGTTTATAATGTACTTTCAATTCACTTGTAGATAATGTACTTTTAAATTCACTTGTACTTTTAGATTCACTTGTAGACGACATACTTTTAGATTTCGCTGGTTGATGATGTGTACAGGTTGATTCCCAACAAATTACTCTCTGCTAATACAGAACTGCTACCCCTTTTTATATAAAAATTTCCTCATTATCCTAATGCATGGCGAGTCGACACGAGTGGAAATGCTTGGTCTTCAAGAGATTCCACTTTTGGGTCGCAACGTTTGTTTGAATCCCCCGCAACGCCGATAGGAAATTCCCTTCTTTAGAGGTCACAACGTTTGTTTTGAATCCTCCGCAGTGATGCGTAACTAATATGATTCTCCCTAAATGTTATTCCTTTGACATTATTTTGAAATATTATTCTTTCCTGGATTTGTTTTTAAGAAATACATAATGTGATTACAATATTGTTAGAAAATATACTGAATATAATGCCAACTTAAAGTACTACTACACTTAAGAATTTAAAAATTTTTTATTGTATTTTTTAACTCCTTATGACTTTAGAAGACACCTCCTAAAGTATTCATAACCAATTGTAAAAAATAAACGTAAATTTTTTAAAAATTATTCAATAAATGTAAAGAGCCATTGACAAATTAAGTAAGTCTTTAAGGGGATGGTGGGTTCCAGCTTTTTGTTACGACCAGTAGAAACATTAGTGCTAACGTATGTAACAGTTTCTGACATAAAGAAATTGGAGGGGTTTCAATTTGCAAAAGAATTTTAGGTTATTTATGGATGGCCTCTAACGATACATATAAGGTTTAAACGCGTTTTTCTCAAAATAACGTTTTTTCAAATTGCGCACACTTTATCTCTGAATCTACTCAACCGATTTTAATAAATAATAAGTCGTTTTGTTTGTTAGGATGTCCTGTGTGTGAATTTACCAGAAAATAGTCCAAAAAAATTTTTTAAAAACATTTTTGCAGACTAGAAAAATACTGAAAAGCATAGTGTGTTTTTAAAAAAATTATAGAAACATCTGAATTTTTTTTATTTTAGTCGATTTTTCATTATTAGTGATGGATATCTATGCAAGACACCTTCCTCTTTAAAAAGCAGTTTGGATTTTTTGTTTCCGTTTTGCCAATCTTGAGATAAACAGTCCGCAATTGGACAATTAACTTTTTGGAGTTTCGATCTGGATGCTGTCTGCAGATTATGATATTACATAAAAATTAAAAACAAACCATTATTTGTTAATATTCCTAATTAACAATGTTTTGAAATACCTGTTTAACCGACCAAATATATTATTCTAATTATTCATTATTATTTTCTAATTAACACTAATTTTTTAAATAGTTGCATTATTAATGGTAAGTATTTACTTTATTGATATTGAATATTTCTTTATAGTTATTATAAAATACAAATTATTTATTTAAAAAGATAAGTTTAATTTATCTTTTAATTGTATTATAGATTGTTATAAAACAATTTATAACGTGTTAACGTAACTTTTAGTTATTATTTAATATTTACATGGTAATTTATTTATAAATGTTGTTAAATTAATATTTTAATAAATTTAAGTATAATTAAGTATATTTTGAATTTAAATAATCTTAGCGCCTTTCATGAAAACATAAAGTCAAGTCTAAAGGTACTGTCCTCTACTGCCTGCCTGCGCAGCCAGGCGCAATGAGAGTAAGGGAGAAAAAACATTCAATTTGAATTTTCTGACTTTCTTACTCTTATGTATTACCATGACGACCTGCAGGCAGGCAGGCAGACCGTAGAGCTGTGAGAGCGCCTTTATTTCTTATATCAAATGTTTTGAACTTGGCGCCTCCAATAAAAAAAAACTTGTGATTTGAAAAAACTTAGATATATCGATGGAAATTGGGTTCTCATCAGAGTTAACGAAAGTTAAAGAAATAGGTTCAAATAATTTTTAAAATATTTTAATGAATTACTTATTTTTAAGTATTTATTAATATTATTCATATAAATTGTTATTGGTTCTTAGTTATTAATTTTTAACGTTATTAGTAAATGATTTTTCACATTAGTTTATAAATGATCAATTTTTTAAACAATTTAAAGTATTTGAATTTATTTAAATATTGTTATTAAATAATTACTATTTTGTTAATCAATTGTAATTTTTATTTTCAGATTTATAATGAATATAGAAGAAATTTTGAGGAAATAAACGAAATAGAATACAATCCTGTGAATCCAGGATTATTTAAAAGAAAAATTATTAGAAGAGTAGCAAATTTCACAGTGGACAATATTGTGGCAGAAGCCTGCGTTTCAAAAAAGAGCGTATCACTACAACGGATCTCAGAAATTTTTTCTATATTTTCTTAAAACTTTCTAATTTTTTAGAATTTTTAAATATTTTCCTAAAGTTTTCTAATTTTTTCATTATTTTATTAAAATTTTCAAAAATTTTCATACTTTTAGCATTTTTAGTGTTGTAATTACTAATGTTCAAATTACATTTTTACATCGTTATTTGTAAGCTCCACTATGATTATTTTTTACAATTAGGTTAATACTTTTCTGTTTTTATATATTTTGATACTTTACAGTATTGTTAAGTTATATAGTTATTGTTATATTAGTTTATTTTCTACATCAATTTTATTTTTAGTATTATAATTCTTAATGTTTAAATTAAATTTTCTGCTTCGTTTTTTGTAATTTCTACTATGTTTATTTTTCATAATTAAGTTAAAACTTTTCTATTTTAATAGATTTTTATACTTTACAGTATTGTTAAGTTTTCAGGATTATTCAGAGTTATAGTTATTAATGTTATATTAGTTTTTGTTCTACCTCAAATTTATTTTTAGTGCTATAATTATTAATGTTTAAATTAAATTTTTTACGTCGTAATTTGTAAGTTCTACTATGTTTATTTTTTTACAATTAGGTTAATACTTTTTTATTTTTATAGATTTTTATAATTTACAGTATAGTTAAGTTTTTAGGATTATTCAGCGTTGTAGTTATTAATGTTATATTAATTTTTTCTACCTAAAGTTTATTTTTAATGTTATAATTATTAATGTTTAATTTTAGCATTATAGTGATTAATGTTACGTTATTCTTTTATCTACCTCATTTTTAAATCAGTTTTTTCTATCTCAGGTTTATTTTCATAACTTAATACTCTCTGTTTACAAATTTGTATACTTTTTAGTATTGTTAAGTTTTTTAGTAGATTTAGTCTTATAGAGAAAATAGTTTTACAGTCTTATAAGGAAAATAGTTTTACAATAAAAAATTAAGAAATTATATAAATGTTCTACATATTATTTATCCTAACCATACCTATTGTTTTAAATTTAAATTTTTAAATTAAATTAATAACTTTAAAATTGAATTATATTAAATTATTATACTAATTTTAGCAATAATGTGTATTGATGAAATTTTTAAATTCAAATTAATTTTCGCGCTATTCACAGTAGTTAATTATTTTCAACGTGCAGCGCGCTTGTAGCACCCCCCCCTCAAGTAACTGTCAGCGCAGCGTATGGTGGGGAAAAACTGACGAGGTTCAGTGAACAACCTAAAACGAGCAGAATCGTCTCCAACACGGTTGAATGCGGACCACCATGGAGAACTGCTGCTGCTATAAGTGCATCGTGAGGATGATGTCTGCGTATAATGTAAGTATTAACAATTAGGTAATGAATAATTAATTCATTAAATATAGGTTAATAATTATTTTTCCTCCTTCACAGTTGCAGAATCCAGGTTTAGAGATTCCTCTACCACCTACACCACCTAGGCCCTAATTACCAGTGTTTCTGCAGGTGACTACACCTCCGGGGACACCTCAATGCCAACCTGAGACTCCACCGCCTACATACTCTACATTTATTCCGCGCATTCGTATAAGTGTAAATTGTAAACTAAAACAATAAATAATTTAATAATTGATAATTTACCGACTGATGGTAATGTAGGAATCTGTAATCGAAATTACTGACCTAATAAAGTTACCGACTGGTGGTAATGTAGGAATCTGCAAATGAATTCAAAGTAATGTGACTCTTGCGCATGCGTATAGAGAGGGTATTGAATAGTAGGAATAGAATCAAAAGTGGGGGGTAAATTATATATTGCGCATGCGTAAATTATGTAGTAGGGGTAGAAGTAGTAGTAGTGAGAGAAAGGTAGAAAAAGTGAGGATTTCATGGTATAAATTAAGGAGTTGTGAACTAATTTTTCATTCTATTCTGTTAGCTGATGATGAATGGTCACTAGTAGAATACTAAAATTAAAAAAAATGACGTTGATAGAAATTAGTTTGTAAAGCGATGGGTTGCAGAATGTTCTCAACACGAACAAGTTTTAACTAATATTTTAAAATGTATGTATTTTTGTCATTAGAAAGCGATATGTGAGAACATTTTACAATTTCTAATGAGATTTCGTTTATTGTTTGAATCTCATTCCATAGAAGGCGGTAGTGTATCAAACTATAATATTAATAATCGTGTGCGTTGGACTATGTGTGAGACTGCTTTCGAATGTCCATTATACACATACACAGTTTTGAATATTACACATATAGGTTTACTTTTAAATGATGCCGCCATCTTGTTTAAGGAGCATATTCCAGAAGCCTTAAACCAAAATGGATCAATTGTCGTCTATGGGGTTCTTACTGCTAAATATAAAAGGGTGCAAAATGAAGAGGAAATTATCGAGCCAATACCGTTCACAGCAAAATCCAGCAGCATCATCCGAACAACCCCATTAAACGATTGTTTTGAGGTTAATATGAAGCAAACAATTCTGAGAAAAGTTAAGGAGTTTCATGCGAAAGGTTCTTCCTGGAATCTTCAATCTATAGTTAAGTTAGAGATTAATGTGAATAAATATAATCCGATGCGTGCGAGTTCGTATATTGATTCACCAACACAAATTAAACGGAAAAAGGCTGGCGTTAATGTACATAATGATGATAATGAATGTTTTGAAACGATGATGTTATAAGTCGTGCCGATGGTGATTTTCTAAATTTTCATTATGAATGGATAAAAATTTATCACATCTTATATCGAAAACTATATGAAAAATGATTGAATTCGCTTAAAATTTGTTTTTCATTTTTGGGGTCGTTGATTATGAATCCAACTACAGATTTTTTATTTTGATATTGTATTTGTAATCAGTGACCCCAAAAAACCATGAGGAACAAATTTTAAGCGAATTCAATCATTTTTCATATAGTTTTATTTACGGTCAGTGTCAGTCAATTTTTATACTTGACAACTGTTTAATAAATAATTTTTGACGGCTTATTTAGTTTGTTGTCAGCAATATCGCTTTATTTTCTTAAAGTAAAAGGTTCAGGCTTTAATTTGACTCCTATGACAAGTCTCTAGCACGTCGGATTTACCCGATAGAAATTTACAAAAACAGCGAAAAATATGATTTTTGGGAATTTACCCCCACTTTTCTCAAAATCCTGACGTGATGGAAGGTTTTCGTTGACAGATTCTGATTCAGTACACCAAATACTGCGGGAAATGACTTCTCGATCGCAGAAAACGGAAATTTTTATTTTTTTGCAGGCCTGTGTTATCTCACAACAATGGAAAAAAACATATCTGTGATCGCTGTCTACACTACTTTTATTCCGTAGAAAAAAAGAATGATCACATTGAGAATTGTAAAAAAGTTAATGTGTGTAAAATATTATTACCAAAGCCTGAAAATAGTATAATCACTTTTAAAAATTTTAAAAATAAAGAAATGGTGCCTATATAATTTACGCAGATTGTGAAAGTCTACTACCTCCTGAGGATAAAGATGTAGACAATTTGAGTAAAACTCAGATATTTTAACGTCATAAGCTTTTAAGTATCGGATATTATATAAAATGTAGTTATGACGAATCGTTATGTAAATATGTAGCATGTCCGAGACATGTACTTGATCCTGCTGTATGGTCTGCTGAGGAACTAAGGGAATTATCTCAAAATATTGATAACGTTTTTAAAAATCCAATACCAAGGGATACCCTAACTCCTCAACAAAATAATGACTTTAAGCAATCGACAGTATGTCACATTTGCATTTAAAAAAATACCTGCAAGTGGAAAAAAAGTCCGCGACCATTGTCACCTTACCGGTAAATATAGGGGTGCAGCCCACGAATCATGTAATTTAAATTATGAAGGTTGTCAAACGATCCCAGTAGTTTTCCACAACCTAAGTGGATATGATGCCCATTTTATAATACATGCGATATCTACGAGCTTTGAAGGTAAAATTGACCTCCTGCCCTTTATAAGGAGAAGTACATCTCTTTCACAAAACATATTAAGGAAAGTGAGGTTAAATTTCATTTCATTGACTCTTTTAGATTTATGGCAGCATCTCTAGAAAAACTAGCATCATACTTAGATGATTATAAAATTGTAAACTCAGTTTTTGCAAGTACAGTGTCGGATCATGATAAAATTAAATTATTAACACGAAAGGGAGTATTTCCCTATGAATATTTTGATTCGCGAAATAAATTAGATGAAATAGAATTACCTCTAGAGCTCGCAATCCCTTAAAGCGGGATCCCGCAATCCCGCGGGATCCCACACTATTTATTGAATCCAACATGCTTATAAAAAAGGAGCATCCTTCCCGCGGGATTTCTAACGGTCAGGGAAAGTCAGGGAATGTCCGTTTTACAGAGAATGCCCAATATGTATTTTATATAAAATAAATAACACGTTTAAATCGAATTCCATCATTATTTTAAAAAATTTCCGCCATGTTGGATCCGCCTATGTGAATTTTAAAAATCTAACTTCAGATTTGTAATCAGCGACCCCAAAAACTCCCGAGTAAAAAGTTTTAAGTGAATTTGATCAATTTAAACAAATTTACGCCATATTGGATCCGCTATTGTTAATTTTAAATATCTGACTTCAGATTTGTAATTAGCGACCCCAATAGTCCTGACTAAGAACTTTCAAGTGAATTTGATTAATTTTAAAAAATAAGTCCGCCATATTGTATCCGCCATTTTGAATTTTGAAAATCTGACTTCATATTGGTAATCAGCGACCCCAAAAACCCCCGAGTAACAAGTTTCAAGTGAATTTGATCAATTTTTGAAAAAGTCGTCCGCCATATTTGATTCGCCATTTTAAATTTTGAAAATATGAAAAATCCGACTTCAGATTCTTAATCAGTGTACAGTAGGTTTCAAAAATGTCTTCTTAGTATAAACGTGTCGCACTGATATGTTCCCATGGAAACATATGAGTGCGACACGTTCAAACTAAGAAGGCATAATTGAAACCAACTGTACCGGAAACCCGCCTAAAGTGTATTTGGTTTTTAAATTCCTTGACTAGAAAAATGTATGCTTTAAAGTGTTAATGACTATTACACCAACTAGTGTGGAATCTGAACGAGCATTTTCTGCCGCAGGATATCTCTGTAATAAACTTAGAAGTAGTTTAGCAGATAATACCATCGATACTCTTTGTTTCTTAAGATCTTATTTTTAAAATGAAAATTAGAAACTTCCATTTAATGGAAAAATTTACGTTAATTTTAAAATACTTAATTTACATTCAAACTTAGTTTAACAAGTGAGGTTGTGCAATAATAAAAAATTTATTTAGAGACATAGCCAAATTTATTTAAGAATTTCTTCGAAAATAGGATTTCAATAGTTTAAAACATTTTTTAAATAAAAATTTAGATTTCAAATTGGTTCGAAGTCATTGTAACAATGTATTCAATGGAATAAATAAAACGTTTTAATAAAATTTTATCTAATAATTATTAAAAAATTAGAATATAGCTATCAACATAAAATTTTGCGGGATTTTGCGGGATCCCGCAGGATTGAGAGTTATCCCGCATTCTAGTCACGCGGGATTGACGTTAGTGTGGAATTGCAAGCCATAATTACCTCAGATAGAGAAATTTTATAGTACTCTTTACGATGCTGGTATTTCTAATGATGATTATGAGCATGCTAAAAACGTATGGACTGAGTTTAATTGTCAGAATCTCTACGACTATGTGCATTTATACATGAAAACAGATGTATTATTGCTTGCGGATGTCTTTGAAAATTTTCGAGAACAATGTATCAAAGCATACGGGTTAGATCCTGCCCACTATTATACAACTCCCGGTTTAACTTGGGATGCTATGCTCAAGTATACTAGCATAGGATTACAACTTATAACCGATATTGATATGATCATGTTTGTTGAATCCGGTATCAGAGGTAGCATTATGGTGTCGCTGATTCCGAATTTGAAGTCTGTTTTCAAAAATTCAAGATGGCGGATGCAATATGTCGGATAACAAAATAAAAAATTTATTCAATTGTCCTGAAACTTGATAGTAGGGGTTTTTTTAGTGTGACTGATTACGAATTTATAGTCTGTTTTCAAAAATTTAAAATGACGAATTCAATATGGCGACCTAATATTGCGGATAATTTTAAAATTGATGCATTTCAACAGAAATTTATTTCTCGGGGGTTTTCGAGGTCGCTGATTGCGAATATGATATCAGATTAAAAGAATTCAAATTGGCAGATTTAAAATAGCGACTACAAAAATTTTAAAAAAATTTTAATTCGCTTAAAACTCATTCGTTATTGAATTCAGCGACCTAAGAAATCACAGAAGTCATTTTTTGATTTAAAAGCAATTTTATAAAATAGGCTACATTTCACATCAAGTTAATGACATCTGCTTTTGAACGTACATATGTGAATATGCGTGTTATAGATTCAATAGCATTTTTTTCTCAGTGCATTTTGAATTTTGAAAAACAAACCCCCGAGAAACAAATTTTAATCAAATCACATCAATCTTGAAATTATCCGCCATATTGGATCCGCCATTCTGAATTTTGGAAATCTGACATCATATTCGTAATTAGAGACCCCGAAAACCTCCGAGTAACGAGTTTTAAGCAAATCTGAAATTTTTTAAATTTTTGTAGTAGCCATTTTGGGTCCGCCATTTTGAATTCTATAAATCTGACTTCAAATTCGTATTCAGCGACCCCATAAACCTTAGTGTACATTTCGACACTCAAATCGAATTAATTTTAGTATTTTTTTGAGATGGCCATATCAGACCCAAAAGTGGCACGACTTTTTGTGGCCATATATGGGCCATGGACTGTCAATTGTAATGGAAGTTATTCAAAACTAACGAAATCAAAGATTTTGCTGATTAGATTTTGTAAAAAAATACAAAAATGATATAAATATCGAAATTTTTAATGAATTTCTATTTTTCATATCAGTTGAAGTTAATAACATATTATAAGAACTTATTCATTCAGAATTTTTATTTTTAAAAAAGGTAGAACTTCGTTCTGACATCTAGTATTTTGAATACAATTTTAATCTTCAAACGTTCTCTAAAAAAATATGTATAAATAAAAATGGTCAATACCACAATATTTTGCAAAAATACATATAGCATAAGATAGGGTTATGTATATTTTATTTAAATTACTTTTAAAAAATTGTATTTTGGCTACTCAAATGAGGTTTCTGGCCCACTGTGCAGTTCAATTAAAATGAAGTTTTTTGTCATAAATGTTAAAAAAAATATTTTATTCTTTTAATCCGTGGTCAAAAATTGAAATTTGGCTTCAAAATAGTGACCAAAAAAAATTTTAAATTAACGAATTCGTAACTTTAACATTTTTTTGGTTGCTATTTTGAAGCCGCCATTTTGAATTTTCGACCGTGGATTTGGATTCAACGACCCCGAAAACCCCCGAGTAGGTATTTTTAATCAGATTCATTAACATTTCAATGTCTTTTTTTTGATGCGATATAATGGTCCTGGAGATACAGGGCACGAAATTTTGGGCCGCTATAGAGGTCAGTGGCGGTGAAGAGGTTGAAAATGTGAAAAATTGTGTATGCTAAGAAAAAAGTGCACATTCTACTGAACAAAATGACATCTCATTTGTCTCATTTGGACGTGACGTTTGGTGGTGGATGAAAACCAAACTCGTCCATGACAAAAAAAATTAATAATTTGCACGTTAAAAAATTGCAGATAAAATAAAAAAGGGAATTTTTTTAGGTTTCAATTTTTTTTATTAATGTTGCACATATATATATTAAAGTAAAATCAGCTATGGGACAATTAATATTGCTAAATAAAAGAAAAGTAAATAACTTATAGTGTTAAAACGTAAACCGCTGATTTTGTTTAACTTTTCAATTTTAAAGCATCTGAAAATAGTAAAAGACTATGAATAATTTTATGAAAATTTAGTTTCAGTTAGCCTAAAGTACGTAGTTAACGATTAATATATTTATTTTCTTATATCCGGTGGTGGACTTTTGGCCAAGTTTTCGGGTCATCTGGCCCCACAGGTCTCCTCAGAGGTGGTCAGGTTATTCTAAAATGTAACGCTACAAACTTGGTGGGAAGTTGTTCCAAATGACTTCCAGATTCCAAATTTTCAAACCAATAAATCGTACCTGATCCTCTTTTCGAATTATCTCTTTTACAGATAGTCGGAAACTTGAAAATGTATTATCTTAATGTGGAAGCTTTGATTCAGAAGACTGCTGATTTTTCGTTATTAAAAATTTTTTAGACAAAGATTTTATAGATAATTATGTTCATGATTTTGAGAAAAGTGTGGGTAGGGAAGAGTGGGGCAAGACGGGGTACTTAAGGTTTAAAGCGCAAAAAAACGAAAATTATGGAATATATATTTTATTATTTTCTTTAATAACCATCTCTGGTAATCAGTCATTAGTAATAAAGGCGTGCAAAGGCCATCTGCTTCTTAAAAAATCATAAAATTTATAATATAGAAAGAATTGCAAATCTCCCCATCTTGCCCCACCGGCGCGGTACTAAAAAAGCAACCTATTTCTGTCGACAAATTTTACAAGCAAAGGTTGCATCTTCATCTTCGTCATCGACACCAGCACAACTGCACAAAGCCCATTGACCGCAGACAGAACAAGCAGCCCAGCCAATTTATAGAGACAAGGTGTATTTTCCACTTTACCATCGCTAATTATTGATTTAACCTGACAAGTTTTTTTCTTTTTGGTCACTCTTATTTTATTCAGTCTTGATTTAAGTAGTTTTCTTAACTTTCCTTATTTCTCTTTTCTTTTGCTTCATTTGTGTACCCCGTCTTGCCCCACTCTTCCCTACTCTATCTTGCCCGCACCTACGAAATTGAATAAAATGATTAATTACTACAATTTACGATTTAGCAAAGAAAAAAACAAATGCTTCCCTTCTTCTGTAACCCTTGCCAGTTATAAAAAATTTAATATAGTTCATTAACTGTTATTATTAAATAAATAAACACCTCCTAAAAAAGTGAAAAATTCACAAGAAAATCATCGAAAACAGTTTTTTTTAGAAAAAAAAAGATTTGTTCTCATGGCTTTTAGGTTTTGTAAACAAGAAACTATCGTCTCGGTGCAGTATTATGTAAAATATAATCGCGATTGGTTAATTCGTTTGTTAAATAGGGCCGGTACCCCGTTTTGCCCCACTCTCCCCTATAAGTCCCAAAAATCACTTTTTAGTTTTTGTAAATACAACTGTTTTAAAAAATGATTGGATTGGTTTAAAATTTGTTACTCAGGGGTTTCGGGGTCGCTGATTGCGAGTATGATGTCAAAAAAAAATCTGTGGACAGATTCCTAATCAGCGACCCCGAAACCCCTCGAGTAACGAGTTTCAGGCAAATTGAATCGATTTTTAAAAGTCGATCGCCATATTGGATCCAACATTTTGAGTTTTGAAAATCTGACGTCATATTCGTTATCAGTGATCCCGAAAACTCCCGAGTAACAAATTCTTAGCGAATCCAATTATTTTTTTGAAAAGTTGTATTTAGGTCAATTTAGGACAACTGTTGAAAAATCAATTTTGACAGTTAATTTAGTTTGTTGTTGGCAATATCGCTATATTTTCGTAAAGTAGAGGGTTCTAGCTTTAATTTAACTCATATGACAAGTCTCTAGCACGTCGGATTTACCCAGTAGAAATTTTCAAAAACTACTAAAAAATGATTTTTGGGTATTTTACCCCCAATATTCTCAAAATCCTGACGTGATGCGAGGTTTAAGTTAAATGTTTATTCGGATTTAGCGCACCAAAAGCTACTGTAAATGACTTATCGATCTTAGACAACGGAAATTTTTTTGCAGGCTTCTGAAATTATATATATATATATATATATATAGCACTTTAACATGTGACAGACGTGTCCAAATTCAAAAAATTAAAAAGTTTCTTGAAGAAGAGACAATTCGGAACCATAATTATCTATAAAATCTTTGTCTAAAAAATTTTTAGTAACGAAAAATCAGCAGTCTTCTGAATCAAAGCTTCCACATTAAGATAATACATTTTTAAGTTTCCGACTATCTGTAAAAGAGATAATTCGAAAAGAGGATCAGGTACGATTTATCGGTTTGAAAATTTGGAATCTGGAAGTCATTTGGAACAAATCCCCACCAAGTTTGTAGCGTTACATTTTAGAATAACCTGCCCACCTCTGAGGACACCTGTGGCCCACTGTGCGTTATGCTAAAGCAAATAATCCCTATATGAATACTTTCGACCCAACTGAAGATAGTAGCTATATCATGTACTTCGTTTCGAATTATTTGCATGGATGGGCCATGGCTCAACCAATTTCATATGGTGGATTTAAGTGGGTTGACAATGTCGATGACTCTTTTAAATTTAATGTGTCTGGTGATTCATCTGTTGGGTACATATTATAAGTCGACTTGGAGTATCCAGAAAGTATTCATGATACTCATAAAGACATGCCATTTTGTGCTGAAAATATTAAATCACCAGGGTCAAAGCAGCGAAAATTGCTTACTACTCTGATGTCAAAAGAAAAATATGTGATCCACTATCGAACTTTAAAATAAGTTGTCGCCAACGGTGTTAAAATTGTGAAAATTCATCGTGTTCTAAGTTGTAAGCAATCAATATGGCTTAGACCTTACATTGATTACAACACGATGATGCATATTAACGCCAAAAATGCCAATCAGCCAGCAAAGCAATTCAAGATTAACCCATTAACGCCCACCAGGACGCAAAATGTACCATGATTTCACGACTCTTATTTTCTATGAAATAATTAGTTAAAAAGGCCGAAGCAGTATAAGCATGTAAAAAGTGCCCCCTCTCGGATTGGGTCCATATTTAGGGAATAATTTTTACCTATTATGAGACTTATTTTCACCAAGTTTCAACTCGAAAAAAAATTTTGCTTTTGAGTTATACAATTTTTTTAAAAAATTCAAAAAATTTTTTTCCCTCCAAAATAGCTGAACCGATTTTCATGAAACAATTTTTTTTGTACAATACAATATGAACAGGTGAAAAAAAAATTGTCGACCAAATTCAAACAAAAAAGTTAGTAAAAAAGTCAGTAAAAAGAAAATTTTTTAAAAATTTTTTTAAGAGTACATTCCAGTTCAAAACAGACAAAAAGAAGGCTTTCTTAGTATAAATTATTAAAATAACTATGACATTTATTTAAAAAATTTCTTTTACATGTAATAAATAATTTATTTAAGAACTTGAAAAAATTTTTTTTTTCATTTTTATTTCAAAATGGCGGCGATATACGCCATTTTCGAAAATGCCCATTTTCGGTGGTAAGATCGATTCCAAACATTCTAAAACAGATAAAACCAAAAACGAAGTGACATTCTCTTCGTTAGATATTTCTTTACGTGTGGAACCTCAAAAAAGTGGAATTTTCTTCCCCCCCCCTTTTTTTAGAGTACTTTTTCCCCAAAATATGCAAAAAAAGGTGTTTTTATTCAGAATTTCTTTTATAAAAAAGAGGGGAGTTGGAAATTTTCCAGTTTTTGAGGTTCCACTTATAGGCATGATGACGCTGAATCAAAAGCCGTTTAATTTTTTAAAATCGCTTCAGAAGAACTCGAGATATCACTCTTACCAGATCAAAAAAGAACATTTTGAGAAAAACGCATTTAAAGATTTGTTCATAAGTTTCGAAATTTTTTTTAAAAAATCATCGGATTTGCTTGAAAATCGTTACTCGGGGGTTTTTGAGGTCGCTAATTACGAATATGGAATTAGATTTTTAAAATTCAAAATGGCGGATCCAATATGGCGGACATTTTTTTTCAAAATCATTGGATTTGCTTGAAAATCGTTACGGGGGAGTTTTTGGGGTCGCTGATTACGAATATGATATCATTTTTTCAAAATTAAAAATGTCGGATGCAATATGATGGACAAAAAAAATTTAACGAAAAAAAAATTAAAATAAAAAAATTTTCTTTTCCGCCATATTAGACCCACCATTTTGAATTTTGAAAATTTGATATCTATAGATAATCACAAATTATAATTTGTGATCAGCAACACCAAATACATTTTTGTTTGTCTTTTTTAAAAAATGCTAATGAGAAAACATTTAAATCATTCGATTGCTTATCCGCATACAAAAACATCTTTGACATGGCGAAGAATAAGGATGTATAACTTTTGTTTTACTTCGAATTTTGCAATAATATTTTAGGAGAGTATTCTTGATACTATAAGAAATCAGAAAATAAAAACAAAAAAAATCGATTTTTTTGACATTTTGAACTGGAATGTCCCCTTAAAAAAACATTTTTTTTATTGAAATTTTTTTTGCACAACCGCCATTTTTTTTCTATAAAATAATAGTCATTTCAAAAGTAACATATATTTTTTGCAAGATGATTGAAAGGGTACTTCATACTTTAAAAAATAAAAAACCAATTTTTGGCCCCTAAATAGTACAGTTTTCTATATAAACGAGGGGGCAACATTTTTTAAAATTAAATTAAAAATTAATTAATACTTAAATTAAATTTCTATAAAAGTTAATAATATATGCCTGTTTATTGTAAATATTGATTTTTTAGTCAACTTTTCAAAAAAATTTACAAAAAAAAAATTTTTTTTTTGAAGTTTTTTCAACTTTGGCATATTTTTTAAAAATTGTAGAAAAATTTTGAAATTTACTTAGATTTAAGTTTTATCTTTAACTTAAGACCAAAAGAGTTTAAAAATCTTATTCGGTTTGTGAGATCCCAATATACATATATAGAAAATATATACTGCTTTGATTCAAAAATAATATTTGTTTGAATAATTGTGTTTAATTCAAATATATTTTCTGTTTTGGTTTAAGAAAAAATATGTTTAAAAATGCTATATTTGATTCAAACTTAAATGTTGATTATAAATAATTTAAAATCAACCATAAATTATGTTTGCATTGAATATATTATTTCTATAAATAAACCAAAAAATATGTTTGAATTAAACTTAAATTTGTTTGTCTGTATAGCAAAGATATTTTAAGTTTGATTTAAACAAAATTTGTTTGAATCAAATAAATTGTTTTCTTAGTGTATTTACAAAAAAATTGTGTTTTAAAGATTGACATGTTTTTGGGCCATGCGCGTGCAGCCGTACCGGTAATTCCCAACGGTACATAGTGTACGTCCATTTACTTTTTTAATAAATCTTGTACATACTAAAAGATCAATATTTACAATAAACAGGCAGATATTATTAACTTTTTTAGAAATTTAATTTAAGTTTTAATTAATTTTTAATTTAATTTTAAAAAATTTTGGCCCTTCGTTTATATAAAAAACTGTACTATTTAGGGACAAAAAATTGGTTTTTTATTTTTTAAAGTATGAAGTACCCTTTCAATCATCTTGCAAAAAATATATGTTACTTTTGAAATGACTATTATTTTATAGAAAAAAATGGCGGTTGTGCAAAAAAAATTTCAATAAAACAAGAATGTTTTTTTAAAAAAATTTTTAAAAAATTTTCTTTTTACTGACTTTTTTTGTTTGAATTTGGTGAACAATTTTTTTTATCACCTGTTCATATTGTATTGTACAAAAAAAATTGTTTTATGAAAATCGGTTCAACTATTTTAGAGGGAAAAAAAATTTTGGAATTTTTTTGAATTTTTCAAAAAAATTGTATAACTCAAAAGCAAAATTTTTTTTCCAGTTAAAACTTAGTGAAAATAAGTCTCATAATAGGTAAAAATTATTCCCTAAATATGTACCCAATCCAAGAGGGGACACTTTTTACATGCTTATACTGCTACGGCCTTTTAGGAAATACCATTTCCGACGTAAAATTTATCGCTCTTTCTGAATATAAAGGTAAAATTTGTTTATAATTATCTAAAAAAAATTTATAACAATTTTATTACAAAAAAACACACTTTTTTATGAAAAAAAAAATTTTTCAATTATTATTTTGTCATGGAAAACTAAAGAATATGGTCTCCAAAGCACAAAATATCGCGTCCTCGAACTCTCAGCTATAAAAATCCATAATTACTTTTTATTAAATTCAAGATGGCGGATATGAAAATGGCCATTTTTCCAAAATGCAAAAGCCTGAAAAAAATTTTTGGGAAATGTTTTTCAAAAGATTTGATTTGATTGAAAAGATTTGATTGAAAATAGTTACTTAGAGGTTTTTGGGGTCGCTGATTACGAATCTGACGTTACTTTTTTAAAATTCAAAATGGTGGATCCAATATGGCGGACATATTTTTTAAAAAGTGATTGGATTTGCTTGAAAACAGTTACTCGGGGGTTTTTGGGGTCTCTGATTACGAATCTGATATCACTTTTTCAAAATTCAAAATGGCGGATCCAATATGGCGGACAATTTTTTAAAAAGTGATTAAATTTGCTTGAAAATAGTTAATCAGAAGTTTGTGGGGACGCTGATTACGAATCTGATGTTATTTTTTTAAAATTCAAAATGGCGGATCCAATATGGCGGACATATTTTTTAAAAAGTAATTGGATTTGCTTGAAAATAGTTACTCGGGGGTTTTCGGGGATGCTGATTACAAATCTGTTGTCACTTCTTTAAAATTCAAAATAGCAGATCCAATATAGCGGACAATTTTTTAAAAAGTGATTAGATTCGCTTGAAAATAGTTACTCGGGGGTGTTACATCCCGAGCAGAAGGCGAGGTTATTAGGTTAGGTTATAGAATTTTGGAGGAATGGTAGGCTGATTATGGTCAAGTTGGTAAAGCTTGACCTTTATTTTTAAGTAGGATCGTTTGTACTTGTCAAAACTACGGGTTTTGAGTTACAACAACACAAATATTCCCTTTTTATAATTTATTTAAATATTAAATAGTATGATTACAATAATTATACAATTGTTACTTACTTTTAATTACAGGTTTATTCGTAGATTTCAATAATAGCGCAGGTCGTTATAAGTTTGGTTTTCAACAGTTGTTTCAATTGAATGAAACTTAGAAAGTTTGTTATGTTACACTTATGTAACTTTCACAACTTATTAATGTTTTTGCGTTTGTTTCAAGAGTTAAATACCGTTTCTTAGTGTTACTTATCGTCACTTGCACCTATTTAAGGAAAGAAACTTGTTTCTAAGTGTGAGAAAAGCAACTTGCACAATAATTGAGTACAATTCGGTCTGCAATTGCCAATTAGAGAAAGAATTGGTGAAAAACTACAATTAATGAAACTTGACACGCAAAATACGACAGTTAATTCATTTAAATAATTGATTCTAAGTGTCAAATTGCTTTTCTTGCACCTTTTACGGAAAGAAACTTGTTTCTTGACTTGCACAAAAACCGAGTACAACTCGAACTGCAGTTGCCGATTAGAGAAAGAATACAAATTTTAATGAAAAACTGAAGGGTCGCTCTACAATGACTATTGGTCTTATAAACCGCACCGGAACTTTTGACAAGTTTTGTAAAAAAAGCATTGCCTTATATACTCTAAAATTATTAAAAAGTGGGAGAGTTTGTAGACAATTATGGGGGTAAAAGGTGTCAATTCTTTAGAATAATACTTATTCATTATAAGTCTATTTATAATTAAGATTCGAAGAAAGAATCACAACCATCGACAATTGGTCAGTACTTTTGCCCCATATATGGAAAAGTGAAGCTCGAGTTACACGCAGTGATTCCTAGAACTTGGGTTGCGCAAGTAGGTCACAGCATGCGAGTTCGAGCTTACATGACGCAGTGCTGATGCAACGCATTCCTTCCTATTTTGGTCAAGTTTTACCTCTTATATGGAAAAGTGAAGCTTGAGTTACACGCAGTGATTCCTAGAACTCGGGTTGCGCAACTAGGTCACAGCGAGCGAGTTCGAGCTTACATGAGGCAATGTCGATGCAACGCATTCCTCTCTATTTTTATCAATTTTACCTCTTGCTTTGTTTTTCTCCATATAAAGTTTCAATTTTGCTTATATCTCAATTTCGGATTTTAAAGTCTTTTTAACACGCGTATTATATGTCAAATTAAAAGATACTTGCATTCCTTTAGCTTTTCGTTACATCGCAGATACACAAAACATATCCTTTACTATCTTATCAAAACAAAAATGTATCTGGGATGTAACAGGGGGTTTTTGGGGATTCTGATTACGAATTCGGATTCGTTACTTTGTCACTTTTTTAAAACTAAAAATGGTGGATCCAATATGGCTGACAATTTTTTAAAAAGTAATTGTATTTGCTTCAAAATGGTCATTCGGCGGTTTTTGAGGATGTCAATTACGAATCTGACTTCAGAACAATATTATGTTTATCCTCCACGTCCGTAAGCCGTCAACAAAATTTTAATGACGTTGCCCAGCTCTTACCACAAGGAGGTCTACGTGCAAAAAAGCTTCTTTTTTATTTTATTTTTAAAATTTTGTTTGTTTTTTTTATTTTAAAATTTTTTTTTGGATATTTTAATATTTTTTTAAATAAATAATATAAAATTTTAATTCTGCTTTCTAAATCTGAATCAACGATAATTATGACACTTATATAATTATGACATTTTTTTATACAATGGTAAAAAGAGACTAACACAACATGTGGTTTGATTGAAAACAAGTGACGCACATATATATGCCACATTGAATGCACAATTTTTGTGTCCTTTTGTTGCACTTTGCATGATAGTGGCTATATTTTTTTAGGCAAAATAAAACAAAAAATTTTTTTAAAGAATTAAAAAAGTGGCTTTTTTGCACGTCGACCTCCTTGTGGTAAGAGCAACGATAAACCTAATATTGTTCTGATGTTAAATTCGTAATCAGCATCCTCAAAAACCCTGGAATGACCATTTTCAAGCAAATACAATTACTTTTTAAACAATTGTCCGCCATATTGGATCCGCCATTTTGAATGTTGAAAAAGTGATATTAGATTCGTAATCAGAGACCCCAAAAACCCCCGAGTAACTATTTTCAAGCAAATCCAATCACTTTTTAAAAAATATGTCCGCCATATTGGATCCGCCATTTTGAATTTTAAGAAAGTAATATCATATTCGTAATCAGCGACCCTAAAAACCCCCGAGTAACCATTTTCAATAAAATCTTTTAACTTTTGAAAAACATTTCCCGAACATGTTTTTCGGCCTTTTGCATTTTGGAAAAATGGCCATTTTCATATCCGCCATCTTGAATTTTATAAAAAGTAATTATGGATTTTTATAGCTGAGAGTTCGAGGACTCGATATATATATATATATATATGTATATATATATATATCTATTCTTTAGTTTTCCATGTCAAAATAATAATTGAAAAATTTTTTTTTCATAAAAAAGTGTGTTTTTTTTCAATAAAATTGTTATAAATTTTTTTTTGAGATAATTATAAACAAATTTTAGCTTCTTATTTAGAAAGAGCGATAAATTTTACGTCGGAAATGGTATTTCCTAAAATTTTTAACTAATTATTTCATACAAAATAAGAGTCGTGAAATCATGGTACATTTTGCGTCCTGGTGGGCGTTAATGGGTTAATGTTAGCGTAGAATCTCTTTATAAATCAAAACTACTTCCAACAACAGACCTTTACAATGCCAGTGCCAACTATTCATTGTTGATTCATTGTTAATTCAGTATTGATTCATAGTTGATTCTATAATCGGTGAACCGGATTACCGACTAAATGTTTGAGAAATAGATGGGGAAGGAGAGTAAATTGGAACACAAGTAGTTGAAATTAAAAATTTATTAACTTACTTAAATGATGTTCAAGAACAACAACGACACGTAGTCCAATTTATTGGAGAAAAGTTCACCACGATGGTAAAAGTCGCCGGCACAACAAACGAGTAATCACTCACGAGCGTAATTTAGTAAAATGATTCCGTAGGAAAGGCTAGGCAACAAGTGTCGCGTCTGCTCGCGAATCCGGCGATTGACACCCTCGAGGCCCTTCGGCCGTTTCCGGGTTCAATCGCCTGATTCGCAACTGACGCGGGAGAATTCGTAACGCCACGTTACAATTCATTAATGATTCATTACACAAGCCTGCAAAAAAATAAAAATTTCCGTTGTCTGAGATCGAGGAGTCATTTCCCGCAGTATTTGGTGCGCTGAATCCGAATCCGGCAACGAAAACCTTTCATCACGTCAGGATTTTGAGAAAAGTTGGGGTAATTTCCCAAAAATCATGTTTTTCGCTGTTTTTGTAAATTTCTATCGGGTAAATCCGACGTGCTAGAGGCTTGTTATAGGAGTCAAATTAAAGCCTGAACCCTTTACTTTAAGAAGTTATAGCGATATTGCTGACAACAAACTAAATGAGCCGTCAAAATAATTTTTTAACAGTTGTCAAGTATAAAAATTGACTGACACTGTCTGTAAATAAAACTATTTGAAAAATTATTGAATCCTCTTAAAATTTGTTACTCAGGAATTTTTTGGGTCGCTGATTTCGATATGGCAAATCTTGATTTATTAATTTTTTAAAATTGCCCAATTTTTCATCAATAGAGGCTTCAACAATTTTTACTAATCCTTTATTTTCCAATTCGCTAGCACTTAAACGAGTATCTAATTTACCAATAATTTTAGCGTTTTTATGTGATAGATCTTGATTTATAAGTTTTTCAAGAGAATTTAATTTTTCATTAATAGAGTCTTCAAGGATTTTTATTAAAAAATTGTTATTTTCCAACTCTAACTTAAATGTTGATAATAATATAACTTTATACTTTATTTATTTTATAGATACTGTATACAAGTTTCAAATTAACCACATCATTATCATATTTAGCGTCAGCAACGTTACAGATTTTTCTACCTTCAACGTTGTAATTTCCTTTAGAATCTACTTTAAAACCAACACCTGATGGTCCAGGAGGGCCTCGCCTTGCAGTAATTTTTCCTCCTAGATTGAGAGGATGTCCAAACACATCAATGCTCATTGTGGAAATGAACTGATTTTGTTGAAACACACTCTAATATATGATTTTAGCTTCACGAAATTCTTCAATAATTGATATAATTTCATTATTGTGACTAGTATTTCCAGCTGCTTGTGATCCATCAGTAGTCGAAGGCGGTCAACTATCTCATTTGGATCATCCCAATAGATGTATTCTCTTTCAAAATTTCTATTTGAAATCGTTATGTTAGGTAGTGAACTTCCACTTGTTGAGGCAGTTTTTTTAGTCAGAGACACCACTCGAGGAAATAAATGAGATATATAGTCAAAATATTTAATGCTTTTATCTGTTCGAATAGACTCAGATGAAATATATTATTTTTTTATGTGCATTAGTAGCAATTAAAATATCTTTATAATTCCTCTCATCTTCCTCACTTATAAGTGATTTAGTAGGATTATTTTTAAATTAGAGTTCAAGCAATCCAGGAGTTTGAAAATATTGTTTATCTTTTATTTTGATAAATTGATCTTCAATGGTCACTAGTGAATCACCAATCATAAGTGAACCATCAGTAGGTTTGCGTACCCCATAGATTATGTCAAAACATTGCTTTCTATTATGATTTAACAAATATATTAATTTATTGATTAATTTATTAACATCTTTAGTTGTTTCTTGAGTACTTTCATAATTACTTTCATGATTACTTTCATAATTAAAATCATTTTCTGATTTTTCCTGCTTCTCAATTTTCACGTTGTCATGTTCAAAATTAGTTAAATCAATGATTTACTGTAAAGGTTGAACGATGGGTTTGAAAGTTTCATTCAATATATTTTCAGCATTTTCTTTCCCCAATTTTAAAATGTTATGTTTTCTTCTAATTGCATCACTAGCTTTAGCAATTTGATGAAGTTATTCTTTCTCTTTGCGAAACATGTTAATATTTCAAGGTTTAATATCATACTGATACTAACCTCAAACATTATATTATATTTATAGTATTATGAAACTGTCACATCCTTTCCTGTATCTACCTTAATTTAAATTAGAATCTTTATCAATTACAACAAAACCGTACTTGTCAGAATTTCAACATGTCGAACATAGCTCTCGAAATTAATTAAATG
This sequence comes from Leptopilina heterotoma, assembly GCF_015476425.1. Lineage (NCBI taxonomy): Eukaryota > Metazoa > Arthropoda > Insecta > Hymenoptera > Figitidae > Leptopilina > Leptopilina heterotoma. The sequence continues at coordinate 2,426,691 of NW_025110909.1, forward strand.
TCATGTCAGTATTAACATGATCATCATACACATGTTTTAAATTTTTTTCATCTTTACGAAATAGAACTAATATATTTACATTATCACGCACTAAGTGTTTGGGAATTCAGGCATATGTCTGACAAAGATAAAAGCAATCTACGTCAACATGTCTACCCATACAAAAAAATGCCCTTACATTGTCTTGTTTTTCACAAGCGATATCATCAAATATAAATATTGAATTTGGTTTTGCGTCTTTGGGAGAAATTACTTCTTCATGCTCTCTATGCGGTAAATACTCCATTCCATTAACATTACTTACAGCTTGCTCTAAAAATTTATATTTAGGTTGATGAAAAGATTTTGAGTACAAGTATATGTTGTTCAATCTAAGACCATTCGGATGTAAAATTAAAGAAAGTAATACATTTGTCTTTCCACAATTTGATGGACCACAGAAAATAGCTTAAATACTTCTAGACAATAAACTACCATGCCGCTTAACTTTAATATCTTGTTGTTCAACAATCGAGTCCAGATTCACGACTGGTAGCTTCTGAGGTTGTTCCTTGAAGCGCATCTTGAAATAGACTGAAGCATAGTGTATAAATACAGCCCTTTTATATCCTACGACTCATTCTCTTCTAAACTTTTAAAGAGTACAGTATGATTATACATCGTCCCTCTCGAGGTAAATGTTTAATCAATAATCTCATAAATAAGTTACCATTTGAGTTACATTTACCGGGTTACCAATATTGTGGACCAGGTACAAAACTGGCAAAGAGTCTCGCTCGAGGTAATCCAGGTATTAATCCTTTAGACTCAGCTTGTAAAGCTCACGATATTGCATACTCAAAAAATAAGGAAGATCTAAAGGAAAGAAACGCTGTTGATAAAGTGCTTGCCGACAAAGCTTAGCAATGTGTGTTTGCTCCAAGCGCAAGTTATGGTGAAAGAGCTGCAGCATACGCAATAACCAATACTATGAAAGCTAAATCAAAATTTGGTATAAGAATGAGGAAGAAAAAGTGTCACACAAAGAAAAAGGTAAATCTTAAAAAGATTGTAGACGCTGCAAGAAAATCCATTTTACCCGGTACTGATACTCACTTAACAATTAAATCTGCTATTGCAACAGCTCGAAGGGCTGTCAAGAGAGTGGAAGGTAGAAAAAAAGTTTTAACACCACGTATTCTACCTATTCCTTTTAAACTCGGTGGATTGTTACCATTAACCCCTTGGCTGTCAACGTGATTTCCACTGTTTGGGCCAAAAGTGTGTTGAAAAAATTTTTAATGGATTTTTATGAAACTTCGTACCCTAAGGTTTCTGGGGTCGCTGATTACGAATCTGACATCAGTTTTTCGAAATTCAAAATGGCGGATCCAAGATGGCGGAATTTTTTCAAAATTCGTCGAATTTGCTTGAAACTTGTTACTCGGGGGTTTTAAGGGTCGCTGATTACGAATCTAACATTAGTTTTCCAAAATTCTAATGGCGGATCCAAAATGGCGGACAACGAAATAAAAAATTGATAATATTGGCTTGAAACTGAATACTTGGTGATTTTGAGGGTCGCTGATTACGAATCTAAAATCAGTTTTTCAAAATTCAAAATATCTGGTTTAATATGGCGGAAAATTTGTTTAAATTTATTGAATTTGTTTGAAACTGATTAATCTGACATCAGTATGATAATTTTTGGTGAAATCAAATTTCGATAAATACCTTGAAAAAATAATTACAGATTCGTAAGCAGCGACCCTAAAAACCTACGAGTATTCAGTTTCAAGCCATTATAATTAATTTTTTATTTTTTCGTGCGCCATACACTACCGGTCAAAATTAAAAGACCACCCATTTTCAGGCGAATGAATATCGTTTTAAAACATAAAATTTATTGAAAGTAAAATTTTTTTCTACTCATTTTGCTAAAGATGATAAAATTTTGAACAGAACAAGATATTTCAGAAGTCGTTTGGCCAATAATTCATTTAGATATTTTTAAAAATTCGCCATTTTCAATGTTTTACAAAAATTTGAATAACTTCTAAAATAATAAACGCCTTTTAATGATTTTTGGCTTATTTTAAAGGTCATTTGCTACACTGCAAGAATTACTTATAGGCATTAACGTGTAATTTTTCTCTTAAAAAATGCAGGCGGTCAAACTTGAACCAAAAAAATATAGAAATTTTGAAACCTTCTTATTTACAAAAAAATAATGTTTAAATTTGAAACGTATTTTTTTTATTAAATTTTTTTGAAAAATCTACACCACATAATGTTTTATATATTTTCTAAAATAGTTTTTACTACAGAAAAATTGTTCCAAATTTTTTGAATTTTTTTGGTCCAAGTTTGACGGCCTGTATTTTCTAAGAAAAAAATTATACTTTAATGCCTATAAGTAATTCTTATAGTGTAGAAAATGACCTTTAAAATAAGCCTAAGATCATTAAAAAGCGTTTACTATTTTAAAAGTTATTCAAATTTTTGTAAAACATTGAAAATAACGATTTTTTTAAAATATCTTAATAAAATATTGGCCAAATGACTTTAAAAAGATCTTGTTCTTTTCAAAATTTTATCACCTTTCAAAAAATAAAAAGCAAAATATTTTAGTTTCCATACATTTTATGTTTTTCAATGTTTTTCAATCACCTGAAAATAGATGGTCTCTCAATTTTGACCGGTAGTGTATTGGATTCGCCATTTTGAATTTTGGAAAACTAATGTTAGATTCGCAATCAGCGACCCTTAAAACCCCCGAGTAACAAGTTTCAAACAAATTCGACGAATTTTGAAAAATTTTTGCCATCTTGAATCAGCCATTTTGAATTTCGAAAAATTGATGTCAGATTCGTAATCAGCGACCCCGAAAACCCCCGAGTACTACGTTTCAAGTCAATCTGATCAATTTTTTATTTTCTTGTCCGCCATATTGGATCCGCCATTTTGAATTTTGGAAAACGAATGTCATATTCGTAATCAGCGACCTTGAAAACCCCCGAGTAACCGGTTTCAGGAACATTTAAGAAGTTTTTAATCACTTTTTTTAAGTTCCGCATATATGGGTCATGAACCACTTTTGGCCAGTTTAGTTTTGCGCATATATGCGTCAGCGACAGTCAACGGGTTAATTCCAATTGTTGCTAAGCTTAGTGCACTTGGTGCCCTTTCTGGGGGTGCTGCAGGTGAAAAAAGCTATAAATGATGCTAGTGCAGCTAAAGAACAGTTAAAAGAATATGTTCGTCATAATAAAGCAATGGAAGCTGTTGCTCTTGGTAAAGGTCTTTATCTAAAACCTTACCGATAGGGGTTGGGACTTTATTTAAAACCATATATTAAATGTGAAGGTAGTAAGAAATGTTTAAAAAAAAGTTTTAAAGCTCCCACAACGTGCACTTACTAATTTTGATTTACTCAAGTATGCTAAGCGAATGAAAATTAGTCATTTTTGAAGAGTTTTCATGCAAAATGAACTACCTACACTCCCGCTCAATAACTTTTGCCCACCCTACAGCGATTGAAGGCTTTACAAAAAGTTTTGTATTTTGTTTATTATTAAAGATAAAAAGCTCAAAAAGGTCTCTTTTTAAAGCTCTTTTCCTGAGCTTTAACACTGTATAAAACAAAAATTAAAAAAATTAATTTGTTAATATTTAAAAAATGTTATTGCAACATAAAATTTTTCGTTTTTTTTTTGTTTTTTTTAAAGTGATACAGTTTGATAGGAAATGGTCGCATTTTAATCCCACATATATTTTCTGAAAGCTAGTTTTATCACCTTTAAAATGCATTTTTTAAAAATTTTATACGATAATTTTTAAGAAAAATATGATTTTTTGTTTAAAAAAATAGCCATTTTTTTCAATTGTTGATAACTCTAAAACGGTTACTTTAGGAAAAAATTTTTAAGAACATAAATTATTCCTTTTTATGTGCAGAATTACAAAAAAAATATTAAAAATTTTTTATTCAAAAAAATTTTTTTGACTTTTTTTGAAAAAAAGAATTTTTTTCTATTGTTGATAACTCAAAAACGGTTACTTTAGGAAAAAATTTTTAAAAACTTAAATTATTCCTTTTTATGTGCAGAATTAAAAAAAATGCTTGTTGTAGTAAGTGTAAATGTTACAAAAGTTCGTAACATAATTGTAAAATTATATCCATAAAAAAATATATTTTTAACAAATTTTATTTTTATTCGGCTCATTAAAGAGTCATCGGACACCGCGATAAGAATGAGCAAGACAGCAGCTCAAGAATGCACCGGAAACTAACTCGGGCATAGACAGTAAAATTATTACTCTTTGTATTAAAGTGATACTTTAATAATCAAGATTTTATTTTTTTTATTATAGTGATTTTCAGGAAAATAAAATTAATTTACACCTGTAAAAAAAACTCGAAATGATTGTAATATAAAAAAATAATTCTTATACTAAGCTCGTGACTGTTAAAGTGCAAAACATTCGAAATTGCGAAAATTATTTATATTACGCACTTACGGAGCTTTCGTATGCGATAATGGTCATAGGCACATACGCGTGTAAGTGGGCTTCGCACTATGAAATAAAAACTAGGATGGGCTTTGCGCAATATTATATATACTAACTAATTATGCATACTCCTATGCAGCGATATGTCTCCACGTGAAAATCGTTCCTTATCACCTTTTCGATTTTTTTTTTGTATCTAATTCCTTTCCTACTCATCTCTGGAATCTTCAAGCTACGCATAAACATTATAAAAACCAGTACAAGACAAATAAAATCATATGCTTTTAACAAAATTGGGAAAGACTAATTCCCAGTATCGGAAAATGAGATCTATTTTCCTGAGAATTTTCTGAATAATGAAGATTCCTTTTTACTAAAAATTAAACATTGCTCCATATTTTTACAATAGGTATTTCTATAATGAATTGGAAATACTTTTAAGCAAAATTAGCAAAAATAAGCAAAATTTATTCTGTTGCAATTTCCTGTCTTCACCCGAAAAGCTACCTGAGATCGCTGAGAAAATTTTCATTCTCACGCAAGCTCAGCAAAACTGGCGTAGCAACAGGCCCAGAGTTAGAGACCAACCTATATACCAAAAATCCTGAGTCCGCAAAATTTTCCCACTTAACATCCACAATGTTCCCGTAGAGGCGTCTCGCGTCCTAGGAACAATCGCAGTCTTGATCCGGTCCGCGAAGAAACTTCAACTCTTGAAGTCGGTCGGAAAATCGGCTAAGCCCGTCCGCGAGTCGAAACCCAACTTATGTCCCACAACTGGATTGTGCGAACAAGTTGGGCGGACGTAAAACTAGTTTAAAAGCTTCAAGTCGACGAAGTCCACCGGAAATCAGGCCGGATGAGTATTTTATGAATTAAGAATAAATTCTTGAAATCCTTGTCTTGTTTGACCGGCCAGTGTGCGCGTAGTGCCTGCGTCCGTTCCGCGCTTGACGGTTCCGGAAAAGTGCGTCTCGTGCGTGCTTAAAATTTAAAGACAATTGTGCCACAGCTCCGCCCGTTGGACTAGGATAATACTAACCAGCCAACGGTAGAATTTAAGGACTATTTAGGGTAAGTTACACAAAAGACAATGTATCGTTCCTCTAAACTTTTCTTCCATTTGATATGTGTTAATTAAAATAGTTATTGACTGCAATCTGTAAATTCTTTCTTTTTAAATTTTCTAAATTTAAATAAATTGTATTGAAGGGTAAAATAGTGTTTTTATCTGCACTGAGAAAAAAAACACGCCGTTTCAGCGGTAAAGTTCTGCAGTTTCTGCATGAGTGACACTGCAAACAGAAAACTGTTGTTTCTACGTTGGAACACTGCAGTTTTTGCATTGTGACACAGTGTTTGTGACAGTGTGTCGCAGAAACACAACGCGCACGGGAATTCACGGAACTTATATATATGACACGGTAGTAATAGCAGAAAACTCATGCAGAAACTGCAGTGTTCCCCACAGTCGTTACAGCGGTGTTAAGCAAAGCTGAATTTACATAAGTGGATGGCGCTATTTTGGCATCGTTTTTTTCTCAGTGTGCCCTGGTTTCTCTTTTCCTTTCTTTTGAGTTGGAATTATATTTTAGTGTTTCGTAGATTGGCGGATTCCTACTTTTAAAACAGGAATAACGATCCCGCAAATTAAACAAGGTCCTTCAGACCTTGGCAGCTTGGTGCCTCCCCAAATTAGAATTATGAGCCATCTCAAAAGCTCAATTTTATAAATAAATAAATTCTGGTTTGTAACAAGCTGATGGTGGCAGCGGTGGGATCTTTCCTACTCGTAGCTGCCATCTACGTTACCAAAATTATTGTAATTTAAATACAAAAAAAATATACAATTTTAAAGGATCTTTTGTACTCACACTTCTTGCATGATAAAGAATAAATATTATTTAAAATCTTCTTATTCTCAAATGATAAAAGAAATCTGAAGAAATCATGTTTATAAATGTGTAGGCATTTTACCGAAATTAACGTTAAAATAAAACAAATAAATTCAAATTTGTCTACTCCCACCTGGCATCAAGTTGCAGGAATTTTCTGCGGTGGAGAAAATTATCTGCTCGCAGCGGTGATGTAAATCCTGTTTTAAATGTTCAAATATTTGACTATTTTAATTTTTACTTTTCGCTACAAAAAAATTAGTAGTTTGTCAAAAAAAAAGTATTATAATAATTTTATAACCTTCTTTATTTTCAAAGTTTTCTTATTTCTTAGAAATTAATTTTTACATTTCTCTTCACTTTTCTGGAACTATTTTTGTTTTAAAATTTATTGGTTTCTTTTTGATATGCTATAAAATATTATTTTCAAAATTCTATCACTCTCGACTTTATTAATTGGTCGTATTTATTATACCGTAACATAATTTACTATAACATCTTTTTTTAAATTTTCTTAATAAAATTTGAATTTGAATTGCTTAATTTTCATTATATCGAATTCAATATTTCTCTGCTAATTTACATGTTTTCCTAAATTTAAGTTTTGTATTTGTTTCTTTTTGGAAAAGAGAATTTTGTTTATTTAATAATAACAACAAAATAATAAAAAATTAACTTTATTTTGTTTTTAAAAAATATTTACTTTCTTTTTCCTAATCCTTAGTAAAAAAAAAAATTGCATATAAAATAATTATACTTTTCAAAATATTCTAGAATTTCATGAACTTAAAATTTAAAAAAAAAATTTTTTTTTAAGTCAGAACTTGTTAGAAAAACATGTCAAAAAAATCTGATTTCCTTGGAAATCGCTCTTTAAAAAAAAGATGGAATGGTATTTCGAAAAAGTGACCGCCTACCCATAAACGTTTTGAAGTCGAACCTCGATTTAGACTTAGAACAAGAAAACAATTTTATTTTATACATATACTAATAATAATTTCCTAAGATTTTGAATAAAGCACCATTGTAAATGATTCAATTTTTCCAATAACTTTAACACGTTTTTCATTTACTCAAATTTTATATCATAAATATTTTCCTTTTCCCGCTGATTCCATGATAATAGCTTTTAAACCCCTTTAAATAATTATTATTAGAAGAAAACTTATTACATGCCTAAATTAGGAAAATTATTTCTTTTCTCCACTTTTCAATATTATTTAATCTTAAAATATTTGTAAAAAAAATATATAATTGTTAGAGAAATAATTTATTTTACATTTTGGAACTCTAAAATTAAAATAGAATCATGGTTCTGTGTTTTTCTAATTTACTAATTTTTCAGTAAATGTCTTTAATTCTGGTAAAATAAACAACTAATTAAATTAAAAAAAAAAAAGTTTTTTTATGAGGTTAAAAAAAATGGAAACAAGTTAAAAAAAAAGTTTAATTACATTTTAGTTTAATTAAAAAAAAATAACCTAATGTTAAAATTTAAATTAATAATTACAATTAATTTCGCTTTATAAATAAAAATACCGTTAATTGACTTTATAAATTTGAATTGATTTCCTTCTAAGTAAATAGTGGTAGATTGATTTTCATAATCGTAATGTCAGAAACCTAAATATTAAAAAGAAATAAAAAGTTTATAAAATTCTTATTGATACTTTAATGTCATTTAAATTTAATACACTATATAAAGTTAAACTTATAATATAATTTATTATACTAAAGAATCAATTTAAAAAAAAATGTTGTGATCAGTTTTTTTTGTATGTTGATATAATTTTTATATCCAGCGATATCAAATTTCAAATTTATAGATTTATCAAGTCCAAAAAATTTTCCAATGTATTTTTTTTAACCTCCATTGTTCCACACAGAAAAAAATTTTTTTTTCTCATTTCTCTAAAAGGACATTTACTTTTATCATATTTTTAGTCCTAAAATTTTCTTAATATACGCCTTACAATCCACTATAACTTTTTTCCATGCCGGGACATTCTGCTAAGGCGAAAAGAAATAATTATTTTTTAAATTTTTAGTTACAATTCTTAAAAAACACACAATAAAAAAAAATAATTATTTTTTAAATTGAGATAAAAATTTATTTTAATGAAATTTGAGAAAATTCTCTGTTTAAAAAAATTTTTTAATATCATTTTCAGGAATTCATCTATTTAAAAAAATTTTTTTAAATAACGATTTTTGTAGTGTTGCCGCAAAACGAGACAAGACGAGATTCTTTTCAATCTCGTCTCGTCTTGTTATGTCAAGACCAACAAGGAGTCTTGTCACGAGAAAATCTCGTCTTGAGACATAGAATCTCGTCTCGTCTTAAAGTCTCGATTTTTTTTTAATTAATAATTAATAATGCTCCTACAGGTTTTGAAAACAGGAAATTTAATAAAAAATTAGGAAAACTAAAATTATTCTAGGAAATCAAAGAATTTTATCAAAAATACTGGGATAAGTATTAACTTCCTGGAATTGAAGAAAAGCTTTAATTTATTGTGTTCAGCAACTTTTGAAGATATTAAAAACATCTAATTATTTTTTAATTTTCCATATTCTGCTTATTAACTTTAAAATCAACCACAAATATTAATACTAAACTTTAAATTTTTTTTATTTCGGACAATAAAATTGATCTTTACAGAATCTGAAATTGATTTTATTTTAAATAATTTAAATCTTGAAAAAGTTTCCTAAAATTGTTATTTATAAAATATTCAGAGAATAATTTTACTTAAAAATTGAAAAATAATTGGATTTTAAAATAGTTGAATTTACATTCAATTTGTATAAATCATAGAATTTCAAAAGGTTTTAAATTTATCTTTAGACTTTACTATATGATCAATAATTTAAAAACTACTTTTTTCCTTTAAATTATAAAGACTTATATGGTAGATTAAAAAAAAAAATTGCGAAAAAAAGTTAAGTGTTAAATCATTTTATTTTTTTTTTCATGTATAAGGATTTTAAATTGATGAAAATGTTGGTCTTATATTTCACATTAAACTAAAATTTTAGATTTATAACTAAAATTCTCAGAGTAATTTCATAAAATATAGATGTACTATTACTATATTTTATGGTATAATAACTTATTCAAGTGTTAGTTTTTCGTATTTTTCTAATCCGACACTGTATTTAACGATAGTTTTCGAGTCTTGAATCTTGTCTTGTTCTTGACAGTTATTGTCTCGTATTGTCTTGAATAAAAAAAAAAAAGTTCAACTTGGTCTTGACGATAATTGTCTCGTCTCGTCTCGAAAATCTCGAGTTTTGCGGCATCGCTAATTTTTGGAAACCTTACATTTTCCAGAATTTCTAAATTAAATTTCTCTAATTTTATTAATTTCCGTTTATATTAGATTCTTATTATTAATTTCTAATATTATTATTTCTAATAATCTGTATAAAGTTATAATATAATTAAAAAAAAATGGATGAAAATGAACAAAAAGAGTACAAACAAATAGAAATGAATAAAAATAAATAATATGTTAAAAAAAAAATAATTTGTTATACAAAATTGCAACTGAAGTTAGAGATATGAAAGAAATGAAAAGAAGTTTATTATATTTTAATAAATAAAAAGAATTTTCTCTCCAGCATTAAATGAGGGATGAATAATAATTTTTTTTTAAAAATAATTCAACCCCTTTATTAGTCAAAACCAAATTATCATAATCATAAGAAAAATAATTTTGTAATTCAACTGAATTTCCCAGCCTTTCCAAATATTGAGATAAAACAAAAAATTTCCTATTTGTATACATTTTCAAAATTGAAACTATTTAAATATTGCATTTTAAATTTTCATTAAAAAGAATTGCTGCTTTCGGAAAATTTTAAAAAAATAAAATAATGAAGTTCAGAATATACGTATTCTGCAATTTCTGCAACTATATATTCATTCAATACAAAATTTATTAAATAAATTTATTTCTATTAAATTTTCTTTTCGAAACAAAAAATTAAATTTAATCCAAACTAAAATTTGTATTGAGGTGGTTATAGAGAGCAATTAAAGTAATATCTGAAACATATGGGTATTCGTCGCAAAAGACTCTTATCCTCTCGCGTGTCAGGTTACCGCGAGTGACCGTGACTTCTTAGATGCGAGTCTGTTGGCGATAACTGACAACGTCCTTGAAATTAGAACCCTTCCGCATACCTTTAAAGAGAAGCCTTAAGTATTCTAAACGTAAAGAAGTAATAACATGATTTTTGTATTTTGAATTTCCTTTTTGTCAAAAAGGCAAGAGATCATTTTAATAATTTAAATTCTAAAAAATTTTTTAATCTTAATTGGGTTGCTGCGCAAGAAAGCATTTTATTATAATAGCTAAATTTTAACAAAATTTTTACCTTAAAGGAAATTTTTTTTATTTAAATTATTTATTTTTCTTTTTTTTTTCAAACAAATATTCAATTTTAGAATTTTTGAATAATAGTTACTTAAAACTTTGAATTTTTAAGGAAAGTAACAAATTACTAATTTTTATATTTAAAAAATTATTATATTCTTACAACGAAAAAAAAAATTGTTTAAATTTTAACACCTTTCAAAATTTAATTATTTCTAAAAAAAAATCCTACTTTAAAACTTCCAATTATTTTCTACAATTTTAACTCAAATTCTTCTTAAACAATTTTAGTAAAAATTAAAAAAAAAAATTTTTTTGAAAATTTTCTTAACAAAATAATTTGCACTATTTCTATTTCTTGATTACTAGTTTTGTTTTTAAAAAAAAACAAAAATTCACAATTTTTAGAAATATTAGAAGATACCTTCGTAAATTTAATTTATCATTTACGATTTTTAATTTAAAATAAAATTTAAAAAAAAAAGAATTTTAGAAAATAAAGAAATAAATTTTATTATTTTCATTTGTTAATCACATTTCTTTTTAATTGTTTCATTTCCTGAGAAGAAGGAAAACTTCGATAACTTCTAAAAAAAAGGTATTATTTTAATGAAAAATTATATTTTTGGAAATTAATAAAAAAAAAAATTTTTCTTGTACATTATCAAAATTGTTAAATTTTTTTTTAAATAAATAAATAATAATTTTTTTTTTTCAAAAAAAAAATCTTGTTTTTTAAATAAATTTGAAAAAAATTTATATTTCTTAATTTCAATGTTTTTACCCAAGTAAAGCACTTGAATCCTAGTAACACGTCAAGTTCTCTTAATGTGACTTCAATACTTCTTGTTACCAGAATCTCAAGTATAAAAAGAAATAAGGTACAAAACTTGCAGACTTTTTTTTATATAACGATTTGTTTTAATTCAAAATTTTGCAGAACTAAATTCAGAAATTGCATAATTTTCGTTTTATATCACAATTAACAAGAACCTTTTTATAACAAGGGCAAAAATATCAACCATGATTTTTTTTCTCAATATTTGTTTGCCTTATTTATACCTACATCAGTGAAATTTTAGTAGGGACATTAATTAATATCACTATAAATTTTTCTTAATATCTAAAGTATTTAAAATTTTTGTTAATATACCAAATAAAAATTATTGCAATTGAAAATTTTGATTATTTAAACCATACTTTACTGGATTTAACATGAATATGCGAGGTCATATAGCTATATTTCTTCCAACATAAATAAAATTAGATAAAAGAACTATAACTATTATATTTTCTTAACATGTGATTATTGTAGTTGTACTTGTGATGGAAATAGGCTTCAATTCATACTTTATTCTTAAAAAAAAAATGCCCTTAATTAAAAAAATTTTAATTTAATCTTAGTTTTATTCTTCATTTAATTTTCTTAAAAAAAAAATTAATGAAGTTTCCCTCGCTTGAATTTGTTGCTAATTTTATTAAAAGCAAAACGAATTTTTTCTTTTGAAATACATTTATATTAAACAATTTATTTATAAACTTCTGAAAGAGTAGTATAAACATAACAACACGTACAAGACACTAGTTGCTAGTCTATTGTCAAAATTTAACCATCCATCTTTGAGTGTTAAAAATACAAAGAAAATTAAAATAAACAAAATAACATATAGTTATTGTACAAGGGAACATAACAGTTATTGATATATGAATCATGAAAATTGTTAATTTTAATACTACATTTCACACAAGTATAATCGTAAGTTTTTTGTTGTTGTAGAATACACGAAGAAAATTATATTTATTATTTTGAATTCTTTTGTTATTTTATTACTACTCAAATTCATGTTTATGCAATTGAATAAAATTGTTATTGTTTATCGATTTGAATGGTTCTGCAAGAATCACAGTTAGTCCTTTCTTTTACTAATTCTTCTTCCCTATTTTTTTCCCTTAAAAAAAAAGTCTTTTAATTCACATAACATCAAACATTCTCTTTCCTTTTTCCTTTAAAAATCACCCTTTGCTTAAAGAAGGAAAGTTCAAATTTTTGTTTACAAACTTAAAACAGAAATTTCCTTTAGTTCTTTTTTTCCTCTACTTTAAATATTTTATTTTACTTAGTTTTTCTTTTCTTAAAGATTTTTGTTATATTTAACTAACAAATGTACAATGATTAATTTTTGCAATAAACAACTTAAAACCCAAACTGTTGGAATTTCTATAGACTTGTAGTAGAATAAATTTTACCAGATCCGAAATACATTCAACAGCTTTTAATGAAATTTACTATGAATGGTATTGGATTTGATTTTAATTTTGTAAAGAAATTATTCAATAGTACAATTGGTTATTCTGAGTTGAAATAAATTTTGTTATTTCTGGAATTAATTATTTTAATTTCTATAATAAATTGGCTTTGAAATCATAAGGATTGTTCTAGAAATAACGATTTTAATATCAAATTTATTTTAAAGAAAATTTTACGAATTTGTTTTATAAATTTCACTTGGTGGTGTAGTAAAAAAAAAATTATAAAATTTTGAAAATAAAATAGAGTAATTAAAAAAAAAAAGAAATGATAGTAAATTGATTATGAGAAAAATAATAATACTCAATAAAGAGAAAAGATCGTAAAAGAAAATCCGAAAACGTTATTAAAAGAAGACAAATTTTTTTAAAAATAATTTATAAATTGTGTACCCTATTATATTATAATGCAATTAATTTGAAAATTTCCTGTTTTTCAAAATATTTTTCTGCAAATTAAAGTCTCATTTGGATTAATAACCAAACAAATAATTGCTTTTACCTTATCCTGCAATTACTTTAATTTTTATTTTCTTTTATTTATCTCCGGGATAATTTACAGGAATTATCCGCGGTGGCGATAAGAACCACCATCCAGGAATCTGCTAAGTCTTTCTATAAATGAAAAAAAAGGGATTTACAGATTGCAATCGTTTTATAAATAATATTGTATTTTATTTCTCTTACTACAAAAATAGGCAAATGATTGACTGACTATTTACAAAGGAATTCAGCAGAAAGGTTTGTAATCGTTTTTGTACAAGTAGTTCAAGAATATTAACTGTTACAGAGACTGACTATATTGACTGATGAACGGAGCTAATACTAATTATCGACAGATCATATTCATCATGTCTTATCAACCATCTCGATTAACGTCTCCAGGTTTGCATGAGAATTTGAATTTTCAAAACGAAATACCAAATTTTCAACTTCCACTAATGTTAGAAGAGTGTCCACTTTTCATAAGTCTAAACAGGATTACTCAAACAGGACTCCCGAGCAAAGAATCCCCTGTAGTTCAATTAGAATCTCCTGAATTTAGAAAACCGAAAATTAATTTTCTTGTAAGCCCTGGATCTGACGCAAATCTAATAAAACTTTGTGCTCTTAATCCTGAACTCACACTTGCTACGCACAAGTGGAAAGAGATCACGGGAATTACAATTGACAAATTAACAACGTTAGGCACGATACAAATTAGAATTTTGAAAAGTACAGTAGAATTTCATGTTGTTAGGAATAGCTTTCCAATATCCACTCATGGTATTCTAGGAAAACCTTATCTCAGACAAGAGCAAGCTCACATTTCATTCAGGCATAATGCTCTATTTATCATCTCCGATCCAGTGACTCCGATTTCCTTTGTGGATGAAGAATCCCTTAACGCGAAGCAATTTTTAAAATCTGAACTAAAATCTTTGGCCAAAGTCCTTCGAATCAAGGCAAGAACTAGGCAACCGATCGCAATTAACATCATTAATCCGGAACTGCGAGAAGGTTACCTTCCGAAAATAAAAGCTCCTAGTGGTATCTATATAGGCGAAGCCCTAGTATCAAACGAATATGGTACTTGCCGCACAGTAGCAATAAACATATCAGAAAAAGACATTGACCTCGAAATAACTCCTCAAGAATTGTTCTCTTTTGAATTCTGGAGGTTCCCAAGTAAGAAATCAACTAATTTAGTATCTGAGGTTATCCAAAATCAATTTGACTTTCATTTTGAGAGAGTGCTAAAAGTGAAAAAGGCTTTTCAGTTATCCCACTTAAATCATGAGCAGAAGAAAATAGTTTTCAAATGGGCGGAAGATTATACTGATTTATTTTATGCGAATGAGGAAAAACATAATTTTTCTTCTTTCAATCCGTATGGTATTCCAACTGTTGACGAAAAGATTTCACCAAAAAGTTCCTTACGTCTAATCATACCTAAGGGACTTGAGAACTCCAGCGAAAGAAAGTATAGGGTTGTAACCGATTATCGGACCCTAAATGAAAATTTTGAAGGTAATATATCTTATCTACCGACACTTACCACTGTTTGCAATAAGCTCAGCATTGCACGATTCTTCTCCGCGTTTGAGCTTGTTAGAGATTTTAATGAACCCGATTCTGTATTTAACAACGGTTCTTTTCAGCGTCAGCGAGTATCAATGGGAATCAAACATGCCCCGACAATATTTCAACGTCTTCTCAATATCGACCTAAGCACGGAGATTGGTTCCGAAGCATACGTGTATTTAAATAAATTCATCATTTATACGACCACTCTTGAAGAACATGACAGACAAGCACGTAGAATTTTTGACAAATTCCGCGAGACAAATTTAAAGATTCAAATTGACAAATGTGACATTCTGAAACCTGAACTCGCCTACCTCGAACACATTATAGATAAAAATGGTGTAAAACCTGACCCATGTAAAGTTAAATTGGTAAAAAATTTTCCGATCCCTACTACTCAAAAGGAAATATCAACTTTTCTCGGACTGTTAGAACCATACAGACATTTTATTAGAGATTATTCTAAACAAATAAGGCCCTTAGCTCAATTGTTGAAAAAAGATGCAAAATGGAAATGGGGAGTTGTGCAGAAGAAGAATTTTGAAAAACTTAGAAAGTGCCTTTACCGAGAACCGTTTCTCCCGTACCCCGATTTTAGAAAGAATTTTAAATTAACAACCAATGCAACGCAACATACTATTGGCGCGATTTTAATGCAAGAAGATAATGGAATCGATTTACCCATTTCTTATTATTCGAAAATTTTAAATGATAAAGAGCAAAAATATTCAAAGGCAGAAAAGGAATGTCTGGCAATATTATGTGCCATTGACAATTTCCGAGCTTATCTTCATGACAAAATTTTTAGTTTAGCATGTATTTCTGAACCCATCCATTGTATTTCTTGTATTAAAAATCCTGGAGAACGGCTCCTGAAGTGGAAGCTTCAACTTCAGAATTATACCTACAAGTTTGAAAGTAGAGTAGAAAACCAATTTAGTAGCGCTTCATCTAAGTTATATAACGAAACTTGTAGCAGGAATATTCCGCGGTGGCGATATAAACATCACCCTTAGCCGCGGAAAAGAGTCTAGTTCATCTTGGCAAGTCTCAATGAAATAATTGCGACAAATCATAGAAGAATGACATTTATATTTGACTAAGACGAAAATTATTATAATATGAAATTAAAAGAAAAAATTATAGTAATATTGAAACATTTAATGATGTAGGTTTTCAACAGACATTGACACTTACTTTACTCAGAAACAATAGTTTAAAAAAAATTGTAGACTGTATTGGAAACTAGATTAATAACAGACATAACAAACGGAAACAAAAATTTAACCGATTTTCTCTAAATTTTGACGAAAATTTGACAATTAAATTTAAGATAGTGGTTGCCAATTTCAACCATTATCTCCCACTAAAACTATTATTAACATAATCAATTTCTAGGTGGAAGTAAGTTAATCTTGTTGTGACTATTCTGCACCCTAATAGAACTTCCTGGCGAGTTCCATCTATCTGGACTAGTTAATTATTTGGAGGGGTATTCTTCTTTAGAACAAGCTGTCTGAGAATTATTTCTTGCTACAATTTTACAACCTTGTGATGTCCAAATAACACTAATGTGGAATCAATGTACAGACTGCAAACTTTTAAAACTGAGGAGGATTATATGCTGTGGCAAATCTATATTCTTTGTACCAACATGCTGTCCTGCAGCTTCTATTAAAATCAACAAACCTCTCTCGTTGCAAATTACTTGAACATACGAGTTGTGCCTGAATGCTGTTTAAAAATCACTACCAACAATGTGATTTAGTGATTTAGTCAAAGTTAAGCATCTCTATCGTTAAGGTCAACTTTAAGAATTTCAACAAACTTACGCCGAAGAAGCAAGTAAGGTCAATTTAGTCATCTTTGTTAAAAATGTAATCAGCGAATATCAGTTAACTTGTATTGACTCATTGAATTTGGTAGTGCACTTCAAGCAGTTAATGTTTATTCATTATCATTTCATAAAAAAAATATAATCGCATGAAATACAGTTGTTCCCACTTTTACTTTTAGTATGTTATTGCATTGGAGAAAAGAAACAGCATTCTCTCAATAAATAAATATTTTATTGCTTGACACGCACTACCATCTCAATCATGTCTCATATTTACTTCTCCAAATTATTTTGTCAGATCAATCGTTTTGTAAATTTTTTTATACTCCTTTTAGTTATATTTTAAAGATTATATATGTGTACATGTGTCTATTTATTTACATACACATATGTGCCCATATACACAAGAATAAATTTAGTTTAGTGGTATCAGAAAATTTCTTGAAATGCAAGTACAGCTTTTCGCATTTTCATAAATATATATATATATATATATATATATATATATATATATATATATATATATATATGTTTCTATTACTGCTATTTATTTCTGTATTGTTGCTTCTGATTCAAGAAATTTTCTTAGTTTGACATTTTGTCAGTCATTATTTTTATTATTATTAATATACTAATTTTGAATTTAATCTATAAATTATAATTTAAATAAAGTTTAAAAGAATGCCCCAAAATTCAATTTATATTAAATAAACGAAATGGCCGATTTATAAATTAGATAAAATAAACTTTGATCTACGTTCCGTTTTAATTTGCGACTTAATTAAGATGTAAGTTATCAGTTTCAATTTAAAAAAAAAAATTTTTACATCATACATTGTTAATGCTAAAACAAATTAAAGTAAATTTAAATATTGCGTTTTGTGAAATTGACCTGTTTTCCATTTTATTAATATTCATTTTAATTCGACAGTCACGAGTCTATCAAAAAGGCACATTATTAATAAAAAGCAAAATATTTCGAAACTTGAGAAATTTTGAAACTAATTTTAAATTAATTTACGCATATAACTGTACAAGCTCTTATTTTGTTTATATCCGTTCTTTTGCGTTTCCTGAAAAACATTATATCTTCCGTCATAACCCAAGTTAGTTTTCACTGCAACTAGTTTTCGGGGACGAAAACGGAATTTCCACGGTGGTTTGTTACAAAAGTTCGTAACATAATTGTAAAATTATATCCATAAAAAAATATATTTTTAACAAATTTTATTTTTATTCGGCTCATTAAAGAGTCATCGGACACCGCGATAAGAATGAGCAAGACAGCAGCTCAAGAATGCACCGGAAACTAACTCGGGCATAGACAGTAAAATTATTACTCTTTGTATTAAAGTGATACTTTAATAATCAAGATTTTATTTTTTTTATTATAGTGATTTTCAGGAAAATAAAATTAATTTACACCTGTAAAAAAAACTCGAAATGATTGTAATATAAAAAAATAATTCTTATACTAAGCTCGTGACTGTTAAAGTGCAAAACATTCGAAATTGCGAAAATTATTTATATTACGCACTTACGGAGCTTTCGTATGCGATAATGGTCATAGGCACATACGCGTGTAAGTGGGCTTCGCACTATGAAATAAAAACTAGGATGGGCTTTGCGCAATATTATATATACTAACTAATTATGCATACTCCTATGCAGCGATATGTCTCCACGTGAAAATCGTTCCTTATCACCTTTTCGATTTTTTTTTTGTATCTAATTCCTTTCCTACTCATCTCTGGAATCTTCAAGCTACGCATAAACATTATAAAAACCAGTACAAGACAAATAAAATCATATGCTTTTAACAAAATTGGGAAAGACTAATTCCCAGTATCGGAAAATGAGATCTATTTTCCTGAGAATTTTCTGAATAATGAAGATTCCTTTTTACTAAAAATTAAACATTGCTCCATATTTTTACAATAGGTATTTCTATAATGAATTGGAAATACTTTTAAGCAAAATTAGCAAAAATAAGCAAAATTTATTCTGTTGCAATTTCCTGTCTTCACCCGAAAAGCTACCTGAGATCGCTGAGAAAATTTTCATTCTCACGCAAGCTCAGCAAAACTGGCGTAGCAACAGGCCCAGAGTTAGAGACCAACCTATATACCAAAAATCCTGAGTCCGCAAAATTTTCCCACTTAACATCCACAATGTTCCCGTAGAGGCGTCTCGCGTCCTAGGAACAATCGCAGTCTTGATCCGGTCCGCGAAGAAACTTCAACTCTTGAAGTCGGTCGGAAAATCGGCTAAGCCCGTCCGCGAGTCGAAACCCAACTTATGTCCCACAACTGGATTGTGCGAACAAGTTGGGCGGACGTAAAACTAGTTTAAAAGCTTCAAGTCGACGAAGTCCACCGGAAATCAGGCCGGATGAGTATTTTATGAATTAAGAATAAATTCTTGAAATCCTTGTCTTGTTTGACCGGCCAGTGTGCGCGTAGTGCCTGCGTCCGTTCCGCGCTTGACGGTTCCGGAAAAGTGCGTCTCGTGCGTGCTTAAAATTTAAAGACAATTGTGCCACAGCTCCGCCCGTTGGACTAGGATAATACTAACCAGCCAACGGTAGAATTTAAGGACTATTTAGGGTAAGTTACACAAAAGACAATGTATCGTTCCTCTAAACTTTTCTTCCATTTGATATGTGTTAATTAAAATAGTTATTGACTGCAATCTGTAAATTCTTTCTTTTTAAATTTTCTAAATTTAAATAAATTGTATTGAAGGGTAAAATAGTGTTTTTATCTGCCCTGGTTTCTCTTTTCCTTTCTTTTGAGTTGGAATTATATTTTAGTGTTTCGTAGATTGGCGGATTCCTACTTTTAAAACAGGAATAACGATCCCGCAAATTAAACAAGGTCCTTCAGACCTTGGCAGCTTGGTGCCTCCCCAAATTAGAATTATGAGCCATCTCAAAAGCTCAATTTTATAAATAAATAAATTCTGGTTTGTAACAGTAAAAAGCGAGTTTCTACAATTAAAACTAAAAAATATAAAAAATGAAAAAATTATTTTTTTCAAAAAAAGTCAAAAAAAATTTTTGGAAAAAAAAATTTTTAATATTTTTTTTCAAATTCTGCACATAAAAAGGAATAATTTATGTTCTAAAAAATTTTTCCCTAAAGTAACCGTTTTTGAGTTATAAATAATTGAAAAAAAAATTTTTTTTCAAAAAAAGTCAAAAAAATTTTTTTGAAAAAAAAATTTTTAATATTTTTTTTCTAATTCTGCACATAAAAAGGAATAATTTATGTTCTTAAAAATTTTTTCCTAAAGTAACCGTTTTTGAGTTATTAACAATTGAAAAAAATGGCTATTTTTTTAAACAAAAAATCATATTTTTCTTAAAAATTATCGTATAAAATTTTTAAAAAATGCATTTTAAAGGTGATAAAACTAGCTTTCAGAAAATATATGTGGGATTAAAATGCGACCATTTCCTATCAAACTGTATCACTTTAAAAAAAAACAAAAAAAAACGAAAAATTTTATGTTGCAATAACATTTTTTAAACATTAACAAATTAATTTTTTTAATTTTTGTTTTATACAGTGTTAAAGCTCAGGAAAAGAGCTTTAAAAAGAGACCTTTTTGAGCTTTTTATCTTTAATAATAAACAAAATACAAAACTTTTTGTAAAGCCTTCAATCGCTGTAGGGTGGGCAAAAGTTATTGAGCGGGAGTGTATAAGAGGACCTAAAAAAAATAAAAAAATAAAATAAAAAAAAATAAAATAAAAAACTTAATAATTAAGCAGTATATTTTGACAGTTTTGGTAATATACAACCACCTTATGAACTTATCAATTACTTAGGTAATAATACTTTAAGGAGGATCCCTCATGAGAAGTGTGCAAATTATGTCAAAATTCAACATTTTTTTCTCGATTATTTTATTATCAAATTTAAGAAGCCTTTTTGCTTGATGAAAAGTATAATTTGAAGTATTAAAAACAATAACAAATTTTTAAATTGTTACATTATATTACGCTGCAGAGGGCGTCAAAAACGATGCTTTTATTTTGAGGCGTTCTGCGGTTGCAGGTCTAGGGCCGTCCGGTCCCCTGTGGTCTAAAACAAAAAGTCAAAAGAACTAAAATACCTAAAATTACCTTAAAAAATTAAAATTTAAAAAAATGGCACCACTTTTAACAAAAAATTGAAATTTTGTTTTGTTCCATTTTTTATTAAAAAAAAGTATTAAAATTTTTTTTTTGTAATTTTTGAGGTATAACTACTAGATTAGTACCTCAACTGTAAGTGTTCTTTTTGTTTTTTGTTTTAGACCACAGGGGACGGCCCTAGACCAGCAACCGCAGCACGCCTCAAAATAAAAGCATCGTTTTTGACGCCCTCTACAGCCTAACATAAAGTAACAATTGAAAAATTTTTTATTGTTTTTAATACATCAAATTATACTTTTCATCAAGAAAAAAGGCTTCTTAAATTTTATAATAAAATAAGCAAGAAAAAAAATGTTGAATTTTGACATAATTTGAACACTTCTTATGAGGGATCCCCCTTAATACAATATAATCATACAAATTACCAAGATTATGATAGTTTTAATTGTGGTCATATATGTCTTAAGTTTTTATGTGGACAACTTAAAACGACGCAAAAATATAATATATATATAAATAGTAGTGTATCAATAAGCTTATTTAGTTGATAAGGAGATGTCATCATGGATGAATCATTTACATTATCTATCTCAGGGCAATTCTTCTATTCTAGAGGCTAAATAATTTCCTTTAATAGAACTACTTCATAATAAAAATTATGTACTTGGTTTAGTTAAATTATTAACTTTTAATTCAATTCCTAACATTGATGTAGGTAAAAATAAGTTTTATATAGGTAATCAAATAATTACTATGAGATTCATGCACATCAACCATATGTTTCATCATCTTTCAATAACAGTGATGAGATTCGAATCGCAGTTCAACATCAAGACTTATTCATTCTTCCATCTAAAAGTAACTGCTATAACTGCTGTAACGAATACAAAGTAAATTAGCAATGATATTTGCTATCTGTTTAACGAGCTTCGTTATGAATTAAATGGCGTTAAAATTGATTACTGTAAAAATGTTGGTATTACAACCATTATGAAAAATTTAGTTTCTCAAACAACTAATCAAATGGTTTATGCTGAAAATGCTGGATGTATTGATTATGATGAAGCTAATAGAATACAAAATTAAGCTCGATATTTTGATGTAAATATACCACTAAGCATGATTCTTGGTTTTGCTGAAGAGTATTGAAAGATTGTTGTCAATGCAAAACATGAACTCATTTTTTCAAGATCACGTACTGATCTAAATGCTGTAGTAAACATTGGAGCAGCTGAGCATAAAGAATTTAAATTATTATTAATAAAGTTGAATGGTTGATTCCATATTTAATGGTAAATGATCGACAAAAGATTGAACTATTGAAATTTATTGAAAAAGATTCACTAATACCTGTGAGTTTTAGGTCATGGGACTTGTATGAGTA
Organism: Leptopilina heterotoma; assembly: GCF_015476425.1. Taxonomy (NCBI): domain Eukaryota; kingdom Metazoa; phylum Arthropoda; class Insecta; order Hymenoptera; family Figitidae; genus Leptopilina; species Leptopilina heterotoma. The sequence goes on from NW_025110909.1 coordinate 2,449,195, forward strand.
TCCTTTAATTCCAGCCACTCAAAAACATGTGTGGACTGTAAAAACAACTACTCAAGTTGAAAAATCTCGATATGTTATCCTTGGATTTCAAACAAATAGAAAAAAAATCAAGGAAGATATGCAAACTTTTTTGATACATGTAATCTAATCAATGTAAAAGTTTTTTTAAATTCACAATACTATCCCTATGGAAATTTGAATTTAAATTTCAAACAAAACCAATTTTCTATTCTATTATAATATATATAATATATATTATATATATATATTGCAATTTTCAAACATCCTACTATAGAAAAGAACCTGAACCTTTGTTATCTAGATCTAACTTTAAAGACTATGCGACATTAAATGTAATTGATTGCTCTAAACAAAATGAATTTCTAAAACAAGCATCTGTAGATGTGCGATTAGAGTTTGAAGCTAGTAAAAATTTCCCAGCTAATACAGCTGCATATTGTCTTATAATTCATGACCGCATTATTCAGTATACACCAGTCAGCGGTGTTGTTAAAAAAGTATCATGATTGGTGGAAATAAAAGTCAGTAAAATGGTGGTTGGAGTAATTTTAAGTAGAGGGGATAAGAGTATAAAACAAGCTTTCTCATCTGGATTGAGTCAATTCTTATTCTAAATATGATGGCGTACGTCGTAGATTCCCAGTGCTTCAAGAGACCTTATAATGAGTTTATAATTAAAGATGAATTAGCAGTTGTACCACTGTAAGCAGATGGACATCCATTAGTCTTCCTCTTCTACCCGCCATATGCTTGGAGTCGTTTACCAAGAAGGTATAAGAGTCAAAATCGATGGACTACAAATAATTATCATGGTATTGATTGGAATGTTGGTGATATACGTTATGAAGATTTGCAGCCGATATTAAAAGAAATATTAATAGGTACACCTACTGTTTGTGTTAAAGGAATAGAAAAACAAAAATTGTTAGAAAAATATACATTAAATGTAATTAATTTAGATGATTTACAATGCCCGTCGTTGAAAAAACTGTATTTAGATCAGTTTACTACGTGCACAAATCACACACACAACTGTAATAATTGTGCTGTACGAAATGTTTATAATCTTCGAAAATGTTTACTAAAACCATCAAATGTACAGATAAATATACCACCTAGTCACGATGAAGTTGACAATCCTACAATACAAGACTTTTACAACGATTATGAAATTTTTTTACAAAGTGAATAAATTTATGAAAATGTAATAAAATTGCTTATATTTATTTACCTTTCTGATTTGTGAGCATGGGTAAAAATTAAAGTATATAAAAAATAGGGATAAAAATTTTTGAGTGGGGGTATCGCGCATGCGTATTTTTAAGAGTGGGTATTTGAAAAAGCATATTTAAAGGGTAGGGATAAAAATTAAAAGTGGGGGTATGCGCTTGCGTATTAATAAAAGTGAGGATATCAAAAAGCATATCTAAACGGTAGGGATAAAAGTTAAAAGTGGGGGTATGCGCTTGCGTATTAATAACAGTGGAGATTTCAGACTGTAAATTCAGGAGCTGAAACTAATTTTCTCATTTTTCTTATACGAGCTTATACAATACACATCTCTTAAAATGGATCGAACAAAAATCAACGCTGTTGGTCGCCTTGAGGCTTTCCTACCAACGAAACCGCTTGCTGAGCTGACTCTTCGACATAAGTATCTAATAACAAAGATCCAGATTGTCAATACTAAATATGGCGGTAAAGTGCTTATTGAGGTAGATAAAAATTCAACACCTTTCTACCTACAAGATTTCTACAACTCTTCTCAAATGATACTAAAGCCTTCACTGATATGGAAGAAGAAGTTGCTTGTTGCTTGGCCGGTAAAACAGATCCACAATTAGCACTACATATATTTGGTCGGTAAAACAGGTATTTTTAAAACATTGTTAATTAGTAATATCAACTAACCCCTTAACTGTGGATGACGTGTTATACGTCATGAAAAAAACTGGCCCAAACAGTGGATGACGTGTATACACGTCATGGCCCAAACAAGAAAACATCTTAACGTATATTCGCAAAAATTCTTACTCGGGGGTTTTTGGGGTCGCTGATCACGATTCTGAAGTCAGATTTTCAAAATAAATCATTTTTCAGTCAAAATGGCCGCCAAAAATTTTGAAAAATTTTAAAAGTTGATAAATTCTTTTAAAAATTCTTACTCGGGGGTTTCTGGGGTCGCTGATCACGATTCTGAAGTCATATTTTTAAAATACAATATTTGTCATCCAAAATGGCCGCCAAAATTTTAAAAAATTTTAAAAGTAGATAAATTCTTTTAAAAATTGTTACTTAAGGGATTTGGGGTCGTTGATCACGATTCTGCAGTCATATTTTTAAAATACATAATTTTCCATCCAAAATGGCCGCCAAAAATTTTGAAAAATTTCAAAAGTGGATACATTCTTTTAAAAATTCTTACTCGGGAGTTTTTGGGGTCGCTGATCACAATTCTGAAATAAGATTTTCAAAATAAATAATTTTTTATACAAAATGGCCGCCAAAGATTTTGAAAAATTTCAAAAGTGGATAAATTCTTTTAAAAATTCTTACCATTTGAACTTTGAAAAACTAATAACAGATTTGTAATCAGCGACCCCAAAAACCCCCGAATAACGAATTTTAAGCGTATCCAATAAATTTTTCAAAATCTTGACCGCTATTTTGGATCCGCCATTTTGAATTTTAAAAAACTAATGTCAGATTCGTAATCAGCGACCACGAAAACCCACGAGTAACGAATTTTAAGCGAATCCAATGAATTTTTCAAAATCGTGTCCGCCATATTGGATCCGCCATTTTGAATTTTTGAAAACTAACACCGGAATCGTAATCAGCGACCCCAAAAACCTCTTAGTACCTAGTGTCATAAAAATTTATTCACAAGAAGGTCTTACACATTTTGGGACCATTTTGTTATATTTTAGCTACACACTGAAGGGGCTAACAATTAGTACTACACATACTCAGTCGGTAAACAGATCCACAATTAACACTACATATATCACCGTCCTACAAAATTTGAATTTTCTTTTCACACACAGAAAAATCAAACATTTTCGGAAACTAGGACAAAAAAAAATACCCGTGTCTGGTCGTTTTGCTGGATCAAGTCGTTTGTGGCTTTAAGGGGTGAAAACAACCCTTAAATGAAAAGTGACAAGTTATATTTTAAAAATAAATTTAATTTGCTTAAAACATGTTACTCAGGGGTTTTTCGGGTCGCTGATCACAAATCCGATATCAGTTTTTCGAAATTCAAAATGGCGGATCCAATATAGCGGACAAGGTTTCAAAAATTGCTTCTATTTGCTTCAAAACTGCTACTCGGAGGTTTTTGGAGTTCCCGATTACGAATCTGATGTCAGTTGAAGTTTTGTTGATAAAATAGTAAAAACAAAATAATCCATGCTCAATTTTATAAAAAATATGTTTTTAAATCCACAAAAAATTGTTAAATGAAAAGATTAATTTTCATAATTTTTAATAAAACTCTTTATTTGTACCATTGTTATTCTATTCTGGTGTAACGAAATTCATTTGTATAATTTTGTATATAATTTCAGATCATATTTTTATTCAAAATTTTTTGTATAATTTATTTTTTATATAAAAATTAGGATCTGAAATTAATAATAAAATAAAAAGTTTATTTTTAGTAACAAACTAGTAATAAAATTCGAATATAAAATTCTCTCTATACTCAACGACCTCAAAAACTTTTGTATTTAATCCGCCATTTTGATTTTTAAAAACTGAAATTAGATTCGTAATCAGTGACCCTTAAAACCCCCAAGTAACGTTATTGAAGCAAATTCGAACAAATTTTTGAAAATCTCGTCCGCCATATTGGATCCGCTATTTTGGATTTTGAAAAACTGACACCGGATTCGTAATCAGCGGACCCGAAAAAAACATTCTCAAATATGAATAATAAATATTAGTTATTAATGTTAATATTACTTAACCCATTAACGCCCAAATGTCAAAAATTTTTGACTGAAGTTGAAGGTAAGAATCAGAATCCGGGGTAAAAAAAGCATTTCGACCATCAGGGAAACCAATATGGCGCCCAAAATGGAGAAATTAATGAAAAAATCGTATGTTTTTTTTAAACAAGCTTTTCACATCAATAAAATTTTTTGGGCGGGTCTCATGTATGCTATAGGTGGATAAAATAGTTGTACTTTCGAACTGTGTACTTGACAACTTGAAAATTCAAGATGGCGGATCCAAAATGGCAGAAAAATCAGAGCAAAATACTTGATAAATAGCCAAAGCATCATCAATATTCAAAACTTGATTTAAATCATCTGAAAATTACTACTCGGGGGTTTTCGGGGTCGCTGATTACGAATATGAAGTTTAATTTTAAAAATTCAATATGGCGGATCCAATATGGCGGATAAAAAAATTTTGAAAATCGATAAAATTTCGTGAAATAACTAACTCGGGGGTTTTTGGGGTCGCTGATTACGAATATGAAGTTCAATTTTTAAAATTCAAAATAGTGGATCCAATATGGCGGTTTAATTTTTTTTTAAATAGATAAAATTGCATGGAATTACTTACTTGGGGGTTTTCGGGGTCGCTGATTACGAATTTTAAAAGTGCAATTTTCAAAATTGAATACTACAAATTCATAAATTTCTAGTTGTTTAGAAGAGTTTTTTTTTTTTTTTGCTTAGGGACTTTTGGGAAATCTGCCTACAGATACCTTGGATTCCGCACTCCAAGGTTATGTGGGGTTGGTGTGATAAAACAAAAAGAGGTAAAAAAAGAAAAATAAATATATAAAATAGTAAATTTAATAAACTGTCGACCTACTGCCAGCCCGACCCACTAAAACCCGTAACCCTTCTTCTGGAGCCCTTTACCCTCCCTCGGAACTGTCGTAAGACTTTAGCCTTCGAGGGTGGCGCTCCAACTCTGTCGCTAATGCGACCTTCTGCTTTTCTCTGCGGTTAACCTGCGTCCATAGTTAAAAAGAAAATTTTTAACTATTTCAAAGTATGAGCGGAATTTACAGCACAACAATAAAAAAGCAAATTCTAAAAAGTGTAAAAAGTCAAAAGATAAAATTACAAACGGATATATAAAAAAAAAGAAAAAATAAACGCGTATAAAATATTGAAAACATAAAACTGTACAAAGATGAATAAAAAACACAAACAATTAAAAAATGTATAAGGACAAATAAATCACAAAATAAATTAATAAAAAACAAACGTACAAAATTAAAAGCTGTTTAAATTACGCTTTTTGGCGGCCGTCGAGATCCTTCCTCGACATAACCGAGATTATGAAGTTCTCGACTTGCCGCCAATTCTCTTCCGACTGGGTCATCAGCGATACCATGTTCTCCGGTGTAACTTGACTATTTAGACCTTCGAACATGGCCCGCCTCTCCAAGTCCCATTTTCTGCATGAGAAGAGGGTGTGCTCCGCGTTGTCCTCAGGGAACTGGCAATATGCACACACCTCGTCCTCGCGTAATTTAAAGGGACACAGGTACGAGTTAAAACACCCGAGACCTGTGAGCGCCTGAGTCAAATAATAGGAAACCTGACCGTGTTTCCTATTTATCCAGGTGGCGAGTGCCGGGATAAGGTCATCGACCTTTTTCCTCACCATCCCATCTTTCTTGCCATCTTTCTATGAGCCTCTGCCTCGCTTCTTTGCGGATCAGGCCCTTGCTTGGTCTTATTTTCTCATCTAAGGAACTTCTTTCTTTAGAAAAGAGAAACATTTCTTCCCTTTCCCTCGCCAAAAGATCTGCTGGCGGGACACTTGCAAGGACCTGCACAGCACTCGTAGATATCGTCTTATATGCAGAGATGATACGCGTTGTTATCGATCTCTGCGCCGACAGTATCTTTTCACAGATAATCACACATCTTTTGCACCTCAGGGATGGGGCCCACGCTGGTGCTGCATAGAGCATTTTAGCGTGGGCGACACTTGCCACCAGTCTCCGTTTGTGTTCACGGGGTCCGCCTACATTTGGCATTAACCGTGAAAGATTAGCCGCACACTCGATCGCCTTATTTGACGCCGTAGCCATGTGGTGGTGGAAGTTTAACCTTCCATCCAACTCCACACCAAGATATTTAATTTGCTTACTCCACTTGACCTCGAATCCGTCTATCACGATTCGTGGGAGCTCATAACCACGTCTGTCTGTGACCAGCAGTGCCTCGGTCTTTTCCAGGGCCATTTCAAGACCTCTGGTATCCAGCCAGCTTTTTGCTAGTCTCAGACATTCGTTCACCAATGTCCCAAGAGCCTCCTCACTTTCGGCAGTGCACACGAACAACGCGTCGTCCGCAAAGCCGATGATCACCGCACCTTCGGGTAGATCCATTCGCAGAAAATCATCGTAAGATACATTCCATACAAATGAACCCACCCTCGAGCCTTGAGGAGCCCCACGCTGCATCTCTTCCTTGAGAGTGCAGGTGTCTCCCTCATATATAACCCACCTGTCGCTAAGATAATTATCCATTATCCGCAACAAGTAGGGCGGCATGTTTTTCTTTTCCATCGACTCGATGAGATCTTTCCATCTTGCGGAATTAAACGCGTTGCGTATGTCAATTGCTACCAACGCGCAGAAGCTCTTCTTTTTTCCGGGTCCCAACTGGTTTTTTCCTGCTTTGGCTATGTCCACAACTGCCTGGATGGCATCAACTGTGGACTTGCCTTTACGGAAACCAAATTGGTGATCCGATAGACTATTCTCTCCGGTCAAGTGGCTTTGCATTCTCTGCAGAACCATATCCTCTAGAAGTTTACCCATCGTATCTAGCAGGCATATAGGCCTGTATGATGAGACTTTATCTAGAGGTTTTTCACCTTTCCTCAGGAGGACTAACCTCTGTCGCTTCCAGTCGCGGAAGAACTTTCCTCTCTCAAGGCAAAGATTGAAGCATCGAAGCAGAATCTGGGGTGAAGTGTCGATTACCAACTTTAGGATCTCGTTACTTATCCCATCGATTCCAGGCGCCTTGCCTGTTTTCAATCTTTTGCCTGCTTTTTGCAGTTCACTAAGTGTGAAGATCGACTTTGCAAAAACTCCAGTCCCTTCTAAGGTATGGTTCTGCAGGAGGAAACAAAGAACTTATTATCTTTCTGACCCAATCGGGATTGTCCAGGCCGGGGGTCTTTTGCCTCGTCACTATTTTCTTAGTCACGATTTTAAAAGCCAGACCCCATGGGTCCTTATCGACTTCCTCGATTAGGTCCTTCCAGCTACGGCGTCGCGATTTGCGGATCTCTATCTTGAGGTCCTTTTTCGCCTCCTTGAAAGTCTCTTTTAGCAAGGGATCTCCCTTAGATCGGGTATATGTCCTTCTTGCTTTGAGGCATTCCTTTCTCAAGGAGGCTAGCTCCTCTGACCACCAGTGCAAGGATTTTCTTACGGGAGTGGCGCCTTTGCGTGGCATTGACGCATTGCAAGCGGTGACTATCATGTTCCTCACCGCTCGCACCTCCCAATCCAGTTTTATTTAAACAAGCTTTTCACATCAATAAGATTTTTTGGGCGGGTCTCATGTATGCTATAGGTCAATAAAATAGTTGTACTTTCGAACTGTGTACTTGACAACATTAAAATTCAAGATGGCGGATCCAAAATGGCAGAAAAATCAGAGCAAAATACTTGATAAATAGCCAAAGCATCATCAATATTTAAAACTTGATTTAAATCATCTGAAAATTACTTCTCGGGGGTTTTCGGGGTCGCTGATTACGAATATGAAGTTTAATTTTAAAAATTCAATATGGCGGATCCAATATGGCGGATAAAAAAATTTTGAAAATCGATAAAATTTCGTGAAATAACTAACTCGGGGGTTTTTGGGGTCGCTGATTACGAATATGAAGTTCAATTTTTAAAATTCAAAATGGTGGATTCAATATGGCGGTTTAATTTTTTTTAAAATAGATAAAATTGCATGGAATTACTTACTTGGGGGTTTTCGGGGTCGCTGATTACGAATTTTAAAAGTGCAATTTTCAAAATTGAATACTACAAATTCATAAATTTCTAGTTGTTTAGAAGAGTTTATTTTGTTTGTTAGCCGTCACGTTTTTCTGGCGTTGCCCAACTCTCACCACGTGGAGGTCGACAAAGTTAAGTCTTCTTTTTTAAAAAATTTTTAAATATTTTTTTGTATTTTTTAATTATTTAATTTTGTTGTAGGGTGTTGTGGGGTGATGTGCAACGTTTTTTTCGTTGGTTGAAAAACATGTCAAATATTTAAATTTTTAACTATTTCAAAATTGAATGACTTAGAGGCATTATAATAGAATATTTCTGCATTATTATATTTTCAGAATTTTAAATTTTTCCTACAAATTTTTCGCTTTTTCAAAAACGTCTGTTTTTGCATTTTCCAAAAAAGTTGGGGTGATAAAAAAAAAAGAAAGAAACAGTAAAATTAAGGTATGTAGTGCATAAATATCGATGAAAATCTCTTTAATTATTAATTTCAGGCTTTTTCAATGTAAACTAATCGAAATCTGCCAAAAAAATGTACTAAGGTATAGTTGACATCTAAAAAGTGGAGATTTCACCAAAGAAAAAAATTTTTTTTTGTTTAATTTTTTATTTATTCATAACTGAATAAGGAATATAATTAAAGGAAAATAACTAATAATTTTTTATTCATCATGTGAATCGCAGTTATGGCACGTAAAAAGTAGTTACGTCGACCCCAAAAAAAGTGTTGCACATCACCCCAAATATGATATTTTGCGAAAAATGATTTGTACGCAATACAATGCAATGGAAACACAACATATAAAAAGATATTTAAAAACACTTAAAAAAGCAACAATAAGCACATTCTTATCTATAAAATAAATTAAAACCCTTCACGAAACGACAAGAAATGTAAAGCGCGAGAAACATTTCCTTCTCGAGAAATTTAAGTCAACTTACGTACAGCAAACCTAGCTGCGAGCTGTCTCGTGAGTTTTATATCAAAAACAAGCTACTGAAGATACAAACAAATGGCAATACACGTGGTGAGAGTAATCAGCGACCGCAAAAACCCCCGAGTGAGTAATTCAATGCAATTTTAACTATTTTCAAAAATTTTTATCCGCCATATTGGATCCGCCCTTTTAAATTTTAAAAATTGAAATACATATTCGTAATCAGCGACCGCAAAAACTCCCAAGTGAGTAATTCTATGCAATTTAATCTATTTTAAAAAATTTTTATCCGCCATATTGGATCCGCCATTTTGAATTTCTAAAATTAAACTTCATATTCGTAATCAGCGACCCCAAAAACCTCCGAGTGAGTAATTTCATGCAATTTTAAAAAATGTTTATCCGCCATATTGGATCCGCCATTTTGAATTTTTAAAATTCAACTTTATATTCGTAATCAGCGACCCCAAAAACCCCCGAGTGAGTAATTTCATGCAATTTTATCGATTTTCAAAAATTTTTATCCGCCATATTGGATCCGCCATTTTGAATTTTAAAAATTAAACTTCATATTCGTAATCAGCGACCCCAAAAACCCCCGAGTGAGTAATTTCATGCAATTTTATCGGTTTTCAAAAATTTTTATTTGCCATAATAGATCCGCCATTTTGAATTTTTAAAATTTAACTTCATATTCGTAATCAGCGACCCCGAAAACCTCCGAGAAGTAATTTTTAGATGATTTAAATCAAGTTTTGATATTTATGATGCATTTGCTATTTATCAAGTATTTTGCTCTGATTTTTCTGCCATTTTGGATCCGCCATTTTGAATTTTTAAGTTTTCAAGTACACAGTTCGAAAGTACAACTATTTTATCCACCTATAGCATACATGAGACCCGCCCAAAAAAATCTTATTGATGTGAAAAGCTTGTTTAAAAAAAACATGATTTTTTCGGTATTTTTTCCATTTTGGGCGCCATATTGGTTTCCCTGATGGTCGAAATGTTTTTTTGACCCCGGATTCTGAAAGAGCGGACCTCAATACCCCCTTGTACCGAAGTGTTTTTAAAAGTGTAATCATTTAGGATAAAAATTCTTACCTTGAACTTCAGTCAAAAATTTTGGATATTTGGGCTTTAATGGGTTACTATTGCTTGAATTCAATTTTTAGCAAAAAAGAAGCCGATGAGAGTCTCTATAAAGAGATAATCAGGTAGACAAAAAGGGTTACTGGTAACGACAGTTTAGAAGGGGAGAATTGTAACGATTGTTCTCACCAAATCTATTTTTATTTTATTAAATCAATTATATTTTACTTTTTATATTATTATTACTGTTAGTGCGACTTTTTGAATGAAAAGTTGTAGATGGCGCATAATTCGCGCCTAGCAGACGACAAAAGCACATGTTGCTCGCCGGGCGAAATTAGCGCCAGAGAGAGATTAACGTCTCAACGATACACTTAATGTACAGAATATTCATTGTTTTTTGTATCATCCGCGCTTGTAATATTCAATCATTTTAATTAATGAAAAATTTTTAATTAATTTTTTTAATATTACTAAATTACAATTGTTTTTGTGAGTGAACCTTCTAGCGCCGATTTCCAATCTATAGAGGATAATCATCTTGCGCTGCTTGTTTCTGCCGAGAAATCAACTTCGGTAAGTCCACTTTGACATTCTCATTTGGCTCAACAACGAAAGGCTTGTTCATCACTTTTGGCAATTCTACATGAGGAAAATTTGCTCGAATCTTGTGTGCTATCGGTTAAGTCGAACACCCTTTTCATAATTTCTATACTTTAAATTAAATCTTAACCCGGTTGCCACACAACCATAAGTCAGAAAAATTAAGGGAAGAGTCAAATAAATTTTATTTCAAAGAAATCTTAATACAATTGTTCAAAGATACTTGAATTTTTAAAATAAATTTTATTAAAAAATAAACTCATTAATTGAAATTTTCTAAAAATTAATACAAGTTTTAACCCCTTGGCTGTCAACGAGATTTACACTGTTTGGGCCAAAAGTGTGTTGAAAAATTTTTTAATGGATTTTTATGAAACTTGGTACCTTAAGGTTTCTGGGGTCGCTGATTACGAATCTGACATCAATTTTTCGAAATTCAATATGGCGGATCCAAGATGGCGGAAAATTTTCAAAATTCGTCGAATTTGCTTGAAACTTGTTATTCAGGGATTTTAAGAGTCGCTGATTACGAATCTAACATTAGTTTTCCAGAATTCAAAATGGCGGATCCAATATGCCGGACAACGAATTGGCTTGAAACTGAATACTTTGGGATTTTCATTGTCGCTGATTACGAATCTGAAATCAGTTTTTCAAAATTCAAAATATCTGGTTCAATATGGCGGAAAATTTTTTAAAATTTATGGAATTTGTTTGAAACTGGTTAATCTGATATCAGTATGATAATTTTTGGTGAAATCAAATTTCGATAAATACCCTGAAAAAATAATGACATATTCGTAATCAGCGACCCTAAAAACCCCCGAGTATTCAGTTTCAAGCAAATCTGATCAATTTTTTATTTCGTTGTCCGCCATATTGGATTCACCATTTTAAATATTGGAAAACTAATGTCATATTCGTAATCGGCGAACTCGAAAACCCCCGAGTAACCGGTTTCAGGAACATTTTAGAAGTTTTTAATCACCTTTTTTAAGTTGCGCATATATGCGTCATGAACCACTTTTGGCCAGTTTTGTTTTGCGCATATATGCGTCAGCGACAGTCAACGGGTTAATGAAGATTTGATACTGGATTGTAATTTATAAGCTGATTTTATTCTCACTATTCAAAAAAAATTATCAGTGAAATCTTTCAAAAATGTCAGTGGTGTCCCTCAATGTTAATGTTTTTTGGTCTTCAAAAGTATATAATTTATGGCAGAACTCATTACAAATATTTTTTAAGTCATGTTGAAACATTCATTATTGTAATTTAAAATATTTTAACTTTTTAAAGTTGTAAGAATTTATTTGAGAGAAGAATAAAACGAAAACAGAAAATTTCTTATCATTTCTGCCTATCGTTTTTCACCTGGTGAAAATTAAAAATTGCTTTCACCTGCTCGACCACTATTATTTTTGTCCAGCATATATTCTAGGCAACCAAAATAGAGTATCGTTAAGTTCAAAATCCAACATCGAAAAATCAAAGTTAGTAGGATCAAAAATGACATTTTAATGTTAATTACCCATAAGTTAATTTACAAAAATTCCTTCTACCGTCATTTTAAAACCGCCACTTTGAAATTTTTTAAAAACGTTTCATATTTGTAAAGCTTAAGTATTGCGGGCGTGATATTTGTAGGTTAGCATCTTATATTCTAACTTTCAGCTTTCGAAAAAATTATTTCTTTTACAAAAAACTTAAAATTTCGTGTTTTTTATAAAAAAAATGTTACTCGGGGTTTGTCGGTGTCGCTGATTACGAATATGATGATGATTTTTCAAAATCCAAAATGGCGGATCCAATATGGCAGACATTTGTAAAAAAAATTTTGGATTCGCTTGAAAATTATTATTCGGGGGTTTTCGGGGTCGATGATGATGAATCAGATGTCAGTCTTTCAAAATTCAAAATTGCGAATCCAATATGGCATACTGTGGAGATCCACTTCACCCATGAACTTGTTGGAAAGGTGAAATGCGTTTGGACATTTCAATGGAATTTCAATTTTTGCACTTTCTTTATAGCTGTTCTATGAAACCGGCATTTGTAAAATTTGTTCTGCTTTTATGATAAAAACAAAATTTAAAAAAAGAATGTCCGCCATATTGGATCCGACATTTTTAATTTTTAAAAACAGACATCTGATTCGTCATCAGCGACCCCGAAATCCCCCTAATGATAATTTTCAAGCGAATACAAAATTTTAAAAAAATGTCCGCCATATTGGATCCGCCATTTTGAATTTTGAAAAACTATCATCATATTCGTAGTCACCGACACCGATAACCCCCGAGTAACAAATTTCAGGTAAATTGGATCAATTTTTAAAAAAGTCATCCGCCATATTAGATCCGCCATTTTGAATTTTGAAAAACCGACAACATATTCGTAATCAGCGACCTCGAAAACCTCCGAGTAACAAATTTCAGGTAATTTGGATTAATTTTTAAAAAGCCGTCCGCCATATTGGATCCGCCATTTTGAATTTTGAAATACCGACATCAGATTCGTAATCAGCGACCCCGAATACCCCTGAGTAACAAGTTTCAGACAAATTGGACGATTTTTTATTTTTGGCATTCTGGGCACATTTAGTGTTTTCCAGCCGGCAGTTAAGGGGTTAAGTAACCAACTCATAAAAAATAATTTTAGTTGTTTCTTACGGCGACAAAAACATTATTAAACTTAACTTTTGAATAATTTTTTTAATTTATTTCTGCTAAACATTTTTTTAGATTATTATTATTAAATTTTTTTTAATTTTTGACAATTTTCAAAAAATTGTCTTTCAGTTTTTACTAAAGTGATTTTTCAATTATCTGACAATTTCGACTTAAAAATTTTATTATAAATCTTAATTAGAGTAATTTTTATAAATTATGCTTCAAAACTGTTTGAGAAAAAAATTAAAAATTGTTTAATTATAAATAAAAATGTAGAATATTAGATTTAGAATATTTAGAATATTTTAGTGTTAAACTACACTGAAATATTCTAAATTTTTTGATACTTCTGCTTCCTCATAGAGAAACTATTTTTTTAAATTTGATGTGACTATAAAGCAACTTTCTTTAAGTAAAGTCGATCCGAGGCCTGAAATTAATTAAAATTAAATTTAACGAACTATTTAAAATAAGTATTTTATAACTCACGATTAAAGATATCCTTGAAACGCTTGTACACTGACTAACAATTTATGTTGGCATAGACTAGAATCCTTGGACAACAGTAGGATGGAAATTTTTTAATAAAGTTGTCTTCCACTCCTTCAAAACTCATTTTAAAATCGTTTTCAATCTAGAAATAAATTTGGTTAGTTTTTATTTAAATATTTTTTATCCCACATGCACAAAAATGGCGCTTTCTGATAGCAGACGACAGGGAGGAAAGTCATTTATTTCTTCGACCGTATGAAAATGGCGGCCGTGTTCTCCCATGGGCAAGAAAATTAGCTGTTCACATGCATTTTCCTTGCCCAAGAGAGAAAACGGCCGCCATTTATATACAAATCAAACAAGTGAATGACTTTTACACCCTGTCGTCTGCTATCTAAAATCGACACTGTTGTGCATTAGAAATAAGAAATATCGTAAGTAACACGAGAATAAAGGCAGCCAAATTTCTTCACGATTTTTGTGACACTTGTTCCGGTCTCGGGGCGCCTACGGCCTCCACTCGTGTCACAAAAATCACCATAAAGAAATGACTGCCTTTATTTTTTTGTTGCTTAATATACTATTTGATAATGATATTTAGTATAATTTGTCATATTTTACCTTTTTGTCTTTACAATCTAGTAATCGCTGATAAAGCGAAAAAATCTGACAAATAGATGGGTTCTCTTTAGTTACCCATGTTCTTCTATTAGGCAGAGTTTCTATTAGAGTTCGAGAAATCTCATGTTTGTTACTATCTAACGGATTTTTAAGTTGCATCCGGTGTAAAAAATACATATATTATAATTGTCCATTTAAAGGTTAGTTAGGGCGCTTATACACCTCTCTAGTTTTCGATATTAGACAATTGGTGTAAAAGAGACACAAATATTTTCGGTCTCTTTTACTTCAATTGTTTAATACCGAAAACTAGAGAGGTTTGTAAGCGCCAATACAATTTTTAACATACATTTGATTTAAGATCTTTCTCAGACAGAAGAGTGGTAGGAATCGTCGAGGAAGATAATGGTGTTGAGGTATTGAGTGATTTTCTTATCTTATACTTCTTGTCGTCCTGAGGCAGATTTTTTTGTACTGTCCATAATCGATATTAAATGAAGCCATGTTTACTGAATTCATCATAATAATGTTCCTGTAAATATTATTATAAAAAAGTTCCATTTAAAAATTTTTATTAAAGTAATGTATAAATGTATTATGCAAATAAAAAAGATTGATCTGTAATACCTAAAATATTTTATAACTTTGATTTACTGCGATAAATAAATATCCACCTACTAGAAATAATTTGTTTTTTTACTTTTAATTGTTTTATTATACTTACATATCCTTTCGTGGAATTTGTGTCTCTTAAAATGCGGAAATTTTTTTAACGATTGATTTGGCTAAAGTTATTTTTGACTTATTTAGAGGATAACTATATATAAGGAATGAAAATAAAAAGAATTAGTTTAAAAAAATTTTAACTTTTGCAATAAACGTCAAGTAAAAGAAAATTTTGTTGTAGTTCAATTATTTTAAAATTGTATAATAGCTATTAAAGTATTTGATGCAAGAAACAATCAAAAGATTTTGATTTGTTAAAAATTTAAATTTTGAAAATCGTGCATTTAAACATTTAGAACTTCAAGGAAGTATATCCAAAAAATGCAGATTTCGGAAAAAAAATATTTAATTGAGGCTTGAAAAATTAAAAATTAATAGTATTTTCTAGAAGAACGAATATCAATTTACAAGAAAAAAATTTTTACCAGAAAAAACTCATTGTTTATACATGAGTACAGTGAAGTTGTAAGAATCGTTTTCTGAAGAAAATAAGCCATCATTGATTTAAATCAAATCATTTTTAAAAAATTCTATAGAAGCGATATGACAGAAACTTTGAATACTTGCGTAATGTATAAACAATTAATTTTTTCTGGTTTAAAATTTTGTTTCTTGTAAATCGATATTAATGATATTTATTAACCCCTTAACTGCCGGCTGGAAAACACTAAATGTGCCCAGAATGCCAAAAATAAAAAATCGTCCAATTTGTCTGAAACTTGTTACTCAGGGGTATTCGGGGTCGCTGATTACGAATCTGATGTCGGTATTTCAAAATTCAAAATGGCGGATCCAATATGGCGGACGGCTTTTTAAAAATTAATCCAAATTACCTGAAATTTGTTACTCGGAGGTTTTCGAGGTCGCTGATTACGAATATGTTGTCGGTTTTTCAAAATTCAAAATGGCGGATCCAATATGGCGGATGACTTTTTTAAAAATTGATCCAATTTACCTGAAATTTATTACTCGGGGGTTGTCGGTGTCGCTGACTACGAAGATGATGATTGTTTTTCAAAATTCAAAATGGCGGATCCAATATGGCGGACATTTTTTTAAAATTTTGTATTCGCTTGAAAATTATCATTAGGGGGATTTCGGGGTCGCTGATGACAAATCAGATGTCTGTTTTTACAAATTAAAAATGTCGGATCCAATATGGCGGACATTCTTTTTTTAAATTTTGTTTTTATCATAAAAGGAGAACAAATTTTACAAATGCCGGTTTCATAGTACAGCTATAAAGAAAGTGCAAAAATTGAAATTCCATTAAAATGTCCAAACGCATTTCACCTTTCCAACAAGTTCATGGGTGAAGTGGATCTCCACGGTATGCCATATTGGATTCGCAATTTTGAATTTTAAAAAACTGACATCGGATTCATCATCATCGACCCCGAAAACCCCCGAATAATAATTTTCAAGCGAATCCAAAATTTTTTTTACAAATGTCTGCCATATTGGATCCGCCATTTTGGATTTTGAAAAATCATCATCATATTCGTAATCAGCGACACCGACAAACCCAGAGTAACAAATTTCAGGTAAATTGAATCAATTTTTAAAACAGTCACCCTCCACATTGAATTCGCCATTTTGAAGTTTGAAAAACCATCATCATATTCGTAATTAGAGACCCCGACAACCCCTGAGTAACAAATTTCAGGTAATTTGGATCAATTTTTAAAAAAGTCGTCCGCCATATTGGATCCGCCATTTTGAATTTTGAAAAACTGACATCATATTCGTAATCAGCGACCCCGAAAACCCCCGAGTAACAAATTTCAGGTAAATTGGATCAATTTTTTAAAAAGTCACCCTCCACATTGAATTCGCCATTTTGAAGTTTGAAAAACCATCATCATATTCGTAATTAGAGACCCCGACAACCCCTGAGTAACAAATTTCAGGTAATTTGGATCAGTTTTTAAAAAAGTCGTCCGCCATATTGGATCCGCCATTTTGAATTTTGAAAAACTGACATCATATTCGTAATCAGCGACCCCGAAAACCCCCGAGTAATAGATTTCAGGCGATTTTTGACATTTTTAAAATAAAAATGAATTATATTGTCCATGGCAAAGATTTTGAAAAATTTGCTAAAAGTGTTGTTTTTAAAAATTTATAACATTTTTATAATTCATTGAATTTAAAAACAGAAACGTGCGTCGCATTTTGCATAGCGTTGACTTTTTAGAAATCATTTCATTTTTAATTTTCAGCCATTTTTGACTTTTTTACATCCAAAATAGCAAAGATCTTTGCCATCGGCAGTCACGGGGTTAATGATATTAATGATATTTCTGTTTTGACTCCTGAACACTTTTTAATAGGTGATTCACTAATAAGTTTGCCTGAACCTGATCTCTTAACAATACCTTCCAACAGATTATCGTCTTGGCAATTGATTACACAGGTTTCTCAACATTTCTGGAAAAGATGGAGTCTAGAGTATTTGAACGAGTTAAATATTCGTCATAAGTGGAACAAAAATTCAAGTAATCCAAAATTGGGAATGTTAGTCCTGTTAAAAGAAGATAACGTTCCATGTATGCAATGGTCTTTAGCTAGAATTGATCAACTTCACCCAGAGAGTAATAATGTGGTGCGAACTGTAACTTTAAAAATTTATAATAGCTTATTAAAGAAACCAACAAAAAAACTGGCTATATTACCAATATACGATCAAAATGATAAAAATTAAGTGTTGATCGTAAACTCTCAACGGGGGGAGTATGTTTAGAACCACGTTAATTAAAAACATAGACTAATTTTTAGTAACATATAACTAAAAAATATTAAGTATTATTATAATACTTATCTTTATAAATAAGATCAGACTTTTGTCTGTACATTGCATAGAATTTGAAATTTCATGTTTAGTTTTTCTATTCAAGTAGTAAGAATTGATGTATTCCACGTCAGTTCAACACAAAAAATTTTATTAGGTTTTGGGATTCGGTTGAAATTAGGTAGATTATATCCTCTGGTGGTAGTAAATAAAATCCCTAAGCGATTTAGAAAAATTTCAAAAATTGGCGGACATATTGGATTTTTAATTTTTTTGTACTTTTTTTTTGAAAAATATATATCTCTGCTGCTTCTTAACGGATTTTAGTTTATGACCTCTTAAATTGTTCGTATTGAAATATACTTTTATTTAAAAAATTAAAATTAAAAAAATTATTTAAATTTTTTGTTTAAAAAATTAATTTAATTTTTTGAAAAGCCATAGAAAAAATATGCTACCTTCAATTTTGATCATTTTTTTACCATTTGTAGCCATAAATGTGTTGAACTTGTCCTGAAATTTTCATCGTGGGACAGCCAGTAGTTTTTGAGAAAAAAAATAAAACGTAAATCCTCGCATAGCGCTGTAGCGCTCAGTTTTAATGCCGCACGATTGTAAATGGAATTTTAATGAAAGTACGAGTTTTTATTAACCCTAGAACTAAAATATGATTTTTTTATAGACTAACGAAAAACTGAGGTGGCTTGGTACCCCAGATTTGAAACAATTGTAAAAGGTTACCTTTTTTGTAATTTTTTTAATTTGTCAACAATGTGGCTAATTTGAAAAAATTAAACGGATTTTAAAAGGTAAATAGAGACAATTTTATTTTGATTAAGGCAACTTGAAAATTTAAATATTATTTACAATATATACAAATGTTAAATGATTTTAAAAGAGAATAAAAATTATTTATTACAAAGGAGGTTTCTATTTTTTACGGGGGAGTTTCCGAGGTCTTACAGTTTTTCTTTATTTACCTTTTAAAATCCTTTTAATTTTTTCAAATTAGCCACATTGTTGACAAATTAAAAAAATTACAAAAAAGGTAACCTTTTACAATTGTTTCAAATCTAGGGTACCAAACCACCCCAGTTTTTCCTTAGTCCATAAAAAAATCATATTTTAGTTCTAGGGTTAATAAAAACTCGTACTTTCATTAAAGTTCCATTTACAATCGTGCGGCATTAAAACTGAGCGCTACAGCGCTATGCGAGGATTTACGTTTTATTTTTTTTCTCAAAAACTACTGGCTGTCCCACGATGAAAATTTCAGGACAAATTCAACACATTTATGGCTGCAAATGGTAAAAAAATGATCAAAATTGAAGGTAGCATATTTTTTCTATGGCTTTTCAAAAAATTAAATTAATTTTTTAAACAAAAAATTTAAATAATTTTTTTAAATTTAATTTTTTAAATAAAAGTATATTTCAATACGAACAATTTAAGAGGTCATAAACTAAAATCCGTTAAGAAGAAGCAGAGATATATATTTTTCAAAAAAAAGTACAAAAAAATTAAAAATCCAATATGTACGCCAATTTTTGAAATTTTTCAAAATCGCTTGGGGATTTTATTTACTACCACCAGAGGATATAATCTACCCAATTTCAACCGAATCCCAAAACCTAATAAAATTTTTTGTGTTGAACTGACGTGGAATACACCAATTCCAAAAATGACAATAAAAAAATTATGTATTGTAACAGGTTTTTGCTCATGAAGATTAATTTTTTTTATTTATTGTGTTTTTAATTTTAGTTAATTAAGTTGAAAGTATTCCCTGCAATATTCCTACAAAAAATTAACGAGGTTAAATTTTATTGATAGAAAACCTGTTACTATTTTTCTTATTCATTAGTATGGAATTCCCCATGGCGCCAGGTCATTTTGACGTGGAATGACCAAACCCAAAAATGTGTAAAACAAACCGACTACTCTTTAATTAAGTTATTCATAACCGCGAAGAGGGGGGAGGTAAGGATGATCACTGAATAAAACTGAACAAAGACAATTAACACCCATGAAATTTATTTATCTTATCTCAAACTTTGAACATTAGTCGGCGGCAAGCCGCCTAAGCAAGACTCGAACTCAATTATTATAAGAATTATAACTTGAGACTGATCGGAGGAACAGCTCACTCAATAAAAAGGGGACTCACCGTCAAGCCGACGTCTACCACGGATAGACCCACGGCTCATCTCAGGCACAATAATTGAACTTTAATTGAAATTTGAATGAGTCACAATCGTGACGCACTATATGTGACAGCCAGAACGAGAATGAATATAAAAATATGGCTGACTTCATCGCAACGAACGCATCGCTACACCCGTGCCTCGTTTTCTCCTGGTGAGTCCCAGAGAAACTATTAACTTAAAGTTCGTCGATCGATTATCACTCGTCGGTAATGTCACTATGCGGTCGGTAATTAGTTCCACGCGGCGCCACATGAGTGCTGCGCACGAATCGACATAAACGCCACCGATCCAATACGGCCGCACCCAATGTTTTGACAGGTGACTCCTCGCAGTTAGCGAATTCGTCTTCCTGGCACTCTTGGATAATCGGGAATCTCTTCCAATTATATATGCCAGGAAGCGCTTCCCACGATGACTTCCAATTCCGTCTTTCCCGTGACGTTGCGTAAGGAGTTGACGAGAGGCAAGAGTCTTTCACTCTCGCGATTACAAAAGAAAATAAGAAAGAGATATCATTAATTACCGAGAGTAATAATTTAGATTCTGAACATCGATGTGACGAGTTGAGGTAATTATTAGTGTTTATGCAAAATAAATAATAAACCAAACTAAAATTAAAATGGAACCAAACGGTTCGATTCCCGTTCTGGTGTTATTTTTCTTTAATATTTACTAATTAAATCAATATTTTGTGCACGGCAAAAATAGCCGTGTCACAGTATGTATGTATTAGGGTGACCGTTATTTTGCGAAACTTGGAATTTCTTAGTTCGCCGGGCAGAATTTGCTTTAGAATGTGAAAAAAATGAGCTATGCAAAAAAACAGCCCAATTGATCAATATTAACCCGTGCCACCGAAGGGTTAAAGTTTAAATGGGGTTTAACATAGGATTAGTGCACTTTTTTACATTTTGTATGAGAACTTTTTTTTAATTAATCTTTTGCCTTGTCGACATATATATTTATGGTTTTGGATGTGCTGAACACGAATCCGATGTCAAAAACAAGTTTTGACAGCTTCCAGCTGTCAAAAAAGCTGTCAATCTTTTTAAAATGACAGTTTTTGTGTGAATTTAGACAGTTTTTGTGTTTAGTTTAGTAAATCAAACAAAATTTTGCTCATATAAAAGTATTTTAAGAACAATAAAGCCAAACTAAATAGCAATATGTAATATTGACAGTTGACAGCTGTCAATTAAACTGTCAAACTTTTAAAAACGAGAGTTTTTGACAGTTTTTACATTAACTTAGTCAGATGAAAATGTTTTCAGGGTATTTAGGTAATCCTGAATAGAATTATGTAAATTTGACAGTTGACAACTGTCAATTAAGATGTCAAACTTTTGAAATGGAGACTTTTTATATTAAATTAATACTTGCATACGAGTGTTTTTAAGTACACTGGGGTGAATTATATTAGCGAAATGTATTCTTCACAACTGACAGCTGTCAACTGTCAATATTACATATTGCTATTTAGTTTGACTTTATTGTTCTTAAAATACTTTTATATGAGCAAAATTTTGTTTGATTTACTAAACTAAACACAAAAACTGTCTAAATTCACACAAAAACTGTCATTTTAAAAAGATTGACAGCTTTTTTGACAGCTGGAAGCTATCAAAACTTTTTTTTGACATCGGATTCGTGTTTAGCACATCCAAAACCATAAATATATATGTCGACAAGGCAAAAGATTAATTAAAAAAAAAGTTCTCATACAAAATGTAAAAAAGTGCACTAATCCTATGTTAAACCCCATTTAAACTTTAACCCTTCGGTGGCACGGGTTAATATTGATCAATTGGGCTGTTTTTTGCATAGCTAATTTTTTTCACATTCTAAAGCAAATTCTGCCCAGCGAACTAAGAAATTCCAACTTTCGCAAAATAACGGTCACCCTAGTATGTATGTATGTATGTATGTATGTATGTATGTATGTATGTATGTATGTATGTATGTATGTATGTATGTTGTATGTATGTATAGGTAAAAATTTTCCAAGTGATACCGCCAAAAATTTTATAGTCTCCAATTTTTGTGTAATTACTTTTAAATTGTAGTATTAGTGGACCTTTTTGAAATCTGTAAAAATGGCTGACCTAGTATGACGGGTTGCCAAGTTACAGGGGCCCGAATTTATCAGATTTCATTGCGCACGGTGAATTTCAGTTAATCATAACTTTCATTACAATTAGTCGATTTTAATTTTTGATGGGTGCTTTTTAAAGCATTTTTTACCAGATTTTCAAAAATGCTATTAGTTTTTTTTAAATAAAAAATTTAAGTAATTTTTTTGAATTTTAATAATATTTTATAATATTTATGTGTTTTTCTCCCCATGGGCCCATTTTGATTTTTTAAAAAATATAATATATCGAAAGCTTGACTCTTTCCCTATAAAAACATGTAAATCCGAAAATGGGATTGAGAGAATTAATATTTTTTTAGACGGTTTTTCATACGCGTGAGTACGCTACTTAAGTAGCCGCAGTGTTATAAAGCGTTTAACAGTATTTATTAAAGTTACAAGCGCTAACTGAAAGTTAAATATTAATATTTTATGAAGTTATCATTCCCTATAGCTAATACAGATGACTAAAAATTTTCACTTCTTGATTAAGTTAAAAATAACATTGTTTTTAGATTGAAGTTTTTGACCGTTAATCCAGCTTTATTATATTTTCATGGCGTATGCGTATGTCGCTACTTCTTGATGTGTACGTTGGGGTAAATTTGAAGTTTTGTATTAGTCGCCTGCTGTAGCTTGAGTTTATTTTCAGTGCTTTTAAACTGTAACTATCAAATTTCTTTTAGGTACTTCATATACATTTCTTAGTAGCTGGATACGTAACAATATTGTATAGAATAACAAGTTTTAATTTTTCTTTGTAGTTCTGACATAATGAAACGACGAAAAAGTCATAGTGATCGATGTTATAATCGTTTTGAAAAGGATCATCACGGATCTTGTGATGATATAAGAACGATGTCTAAAAATTTGAGAATAAATTATATTAATGTTCCACTCGATGCAAAATTATGCTTATCATGCAGAAAGGAAATGTCACTACTTTCCTCTATATCCCCTTTACAGAAGAGTGAAACAGTGTCAGTTAAAAATGATTCTGCATTTTTCGTAAGTGAAAACGAATGCGAAAATGCAGTCAATACTGAACATCATAAAAAGTTGGTTCCGATATTGATGATTTTATAGAAGATGAGCCTTATCTTTCTTCTTCTTCAAAAAAATTAAAAAATGCTAGTGATGACGAACAGCATAAAGCAGCGATTGAGATTTTCGATCAAATTAAAGAAAAATTTAAAATCTGTACAAGTCATTTAGAGAAAGTATTACTTTTAACCCTTTGCCCCTAAATCTTGGGGTCGTAGCGAAAACCTTAATCTCTGCTTTATGCAGTTCGTCATCACAAGCATTTTTAATTTTTTTGAAGAAGAAAGAAGGTAAGGCTCATCATCTATAAAATCATCAATATCGGAAGCAACTTTTAATGATGTTTTAGTATTGACTCCATTTTCGCTTTCGTTTTCACTTACGAAAAATTCAGAATCATTGTTAACTGACACTGTTTCACTCTCCTGTAAAGAGAACATAGAGGAAAGTAGTGACATTTCCTTTCTGCATGATGAGCATAATTTTGCATCGAGTGGAACATTAATATATTTTTTTCTTAAATTTTTAGACATCGTTCTTATATCACCACAAGATCTGTGATGATCCTTTTTAAAATGATTATAACATCGATCACTATGACTTTTTTGTCGTTTCATTATGTCAGTACTACAAAGAAAAATCAAAACTTGTTATTCTATACAATATTGTTACGTATCCAGCTACTAAGGAATGTATATGAAGTTCTTCAAAGAAATTTGATAATTACAGTTTAAAAGCACTGAAAATAAACTTAAGCTACAGCGAGCAACTAATACAAAACTTCAACTTTAACTCAACGTACACATCAAGAAGTAGCGACATACGCATACGCCATGAAAATATAATAAAGCTGGATTAACGGTCAAAAACTCCAATCTAAAAACAATGTTATTTTTAACTTAATCAAGAAGTAAAAATTTTTAGTTATCTGTATTAGCCATAGGGAATGATAACTTCATAAAATATTAATATTTAACTTTCAGTTAGCACTTGTAACCTAAATAAATACTGTTAAACGCTTTATAACACTGCGGCTACTTAAGTAGCGTACTCACGCGTATGAAAAACCGTCTAAAAAAATATTAATTCTTTCAATCCCATTTTCGGATTTACATGTTTTTGTAGGGAAAGAGTCAAGCTTTCGATATATTATATTTTTAAAAAAATCAAAATGGGCCCATGGGGAGAAAAACACATAAATATTATAAAATATTATTAAAATTCAAAAAAATTACTTAAATTTTTTATTTAAAAAAAACTAATAGCATTTTTGAAAATCTGGTAAAAAATGCTTTAAAAAGCACCCATCAAAAATTAAAATCGACTAATTGTAATGAAAGTTATGATTAACTGAAATTCACCGTGCGCAATGAAATCTGATAAATTCGGGCCCCTGTAACTTGGCAACCCGTCATACTAGGTCAGCCATTTTTACAGATTTCAAAAAGGTCCACTAATACTACAATTTAAAAGTAATTATACAGAAATTGGAGACTATAAAATTTTTGGCGGTATCACTTGGCAAATTTTTCCCGTATATCTGTGTGTATGTATGTATGTATGTATGTCTGTACGCAATATTTTGTACGGGATAAACACAAAGACTACTTGACCGATTAAAACGAAACTTTACAGTCTCTTTGGTCTTAGTCTAACTTAACTTTATAGCCATATCCGATTAAAAAATATTAAGCTAAACGAAAGTTATAGCTTTTTTCACAAAATTCAAAAAATCAAAAAAATTCAAATTTTTTAATTTTTTGTCAAATCTATGTGACACTCTGTAGCTACTTTTTAATATAAATACAACTAATTTTTACTATAAAAATGAAATATAAATAATATATCCGAATTTGTAAGCCAAAATCATATTTCTGATTTTCGACAACATTTTTAATTAATTTTTTTTGTTGAATATTGTTTAATTTTTTATTAAGTTGGTAGTGATATCGATTGATGTTGTTACAAACCAGAATTTATTTATTTATAAAATTGAGCTTTTGAGATGGCTCATAATTCTAATTTGGGGAGGCACCAAGCTGCCAAGGTCTGAAGGACCTTGTTTAATTTGCGGGATCGTTATTCCTGTTTTAAAAGTAGGAATCCGCCAATCTACGAAACACTAAAATATAATTCCAACTCAAAAGAAAGGAAAAGAGAAACCAGGGCAGATAAAAACACTATTTTACCCTTCAATACAATTTATTTAAATTTAGAAAATTTAAAAAGAAAGAATTTACAGATTGCAGTCAATAACTATTTTAATTAACACATATCAAATGGAAGAAAAGTTTAGAGGAACGATACATTGTCTTTTGTGTAACTTACCCTAAATAGTCCTTAAATTCTACCGTTGGCTGGTTAGTATTATCCTAGTCCAACGGGCGGAGCTGTGGCACAATTGTCTTTAAATTTTAAGCACGCACGAGACGCACTTTTCCGGAACCGTCAAGCGCGGAACGGACGCAGGCACTACGCGCACACTGGCCGGTCAAACAAGACAAGGATTTCAAGAATTTATTCTTAATTCATAAAATACTCATCCGGCCTGATTTCCGGTGGACTTCGTCGACTTGAAGCTTTTAAACTAGTTTTACGTCCGCCCAACTTGTTCGCACAATCCAGTTGTGGGACATAAGTTGGGTTTCGACTCGCGGACGGGCTTAGCCGATTTTCCGACCGACTTCAAGAGTTGAAGTTTCTTCGCGGACCGGATCAAGACTGCGATTGTTCCTAGGACGCGAGACGCCTCTACGGGAACATTGTGGATGTTAAGTGGGAAAATTTTGCGGACTCAGGATTTTTGGTATATAGGTTGGTCTCTAACTCTGGGCCTGTTGCTACGCCAGTTTTGCTGAGCTTGCGTGAGAATGAAAATTTTCTCAGCGATCTCAGGTAGCTTTTCGGGTGAAGACAGGAAATTGCAACAGAATAAATTTTGCTTATTTTTGCTAATTTTGCTTAAAAGTATTTCCAATTCATTATAGAAATACCTATTGTAAAAATATGGAGCAATGTTTAATTTTTAGTAAAAAGGAATCTTCATTATTCAGAAAATTCTCAGGAAAATAGATCTCATTTTCCGATACTGGGAATTAGTCTTTCCCAATTTTGTTAAAAGCATATGATTTTATTTGTCTTGTACTGGTTTTTATAATGTTTATGCGTAGCTTGAAGATTCCAGAGATGAGTAGGAAAGGAATTAGATACAAAAAAAAAATCGAAAAGGTGATAAGGAACGATTTTCACGTGGAGACATATCGCTGCATAGGAGTATGCATAATTAGTTAGTATATATAATATTGCGCAAAGCCCATCCTAGTTTTTATTTCATAGTGCGAAGCCCACTTACACGCGTATGTGCCTATGACCATTATCGCATACGAAAGCTCCGTAAGTGCGTAATATAAATAATTTTCGCAATTTCGAATGTTTTGCACTTTAACAGTCACGAGCTTAGTATAAGAATTATTTTTTTATATTACAATCATTTCGAGTTTTTTTTACAGGTGTAAATTAATTTTATTTTCCTGAAAATCACTATAATAAAAAAAATAAAATCTTGATTATTAAAGTATCACTTTAATACAAAGAGTAATAATTTTACTGTCTATGCCCGAGTTAGTTTCCGGTGCATTCTTGAGCTGCTGTCTTGCTCATTCTTATCGCGGTGTCCGATGACTCTTTAATGAGCCGAATAAAAATAAAATTTGTTAAAAATATATTTTTTTATGGATATAATTTTACAATTATGTTACGAACTTTTGTAACAGATGTTTTTAAATTTTTAATTACATTCATTACATTTATTTTATTAAAAAGTTTAGAGTCATGAATTTGATGCCGATTACAAATTTTCTAAAATCAATTAACGTGAGAGTTTGCAAACAATTTCTATATTTATATTTTCAGGTTTTAAGTTTGAAAATTTCATAGTATGTATTGTCATATTTAACGTAAAAAACAAAATATTTATGTTCAATATAAAGGGTATACAGTAAAAGTATCAATAATACTGAAATTTGACTTCAGCGGGCACTGGAACACAGAAAGTCTTTAAGATGCCATTAGGGCAAATTGGGATTTATGAATCAAAATTTTCTTTTTTTTTGAATTCAAGAAATGTTTTAGAAATTACTTTTAAAATAAATAACAAATTCCTATTTATGAATTAAAATTGTTCTTCTTGAATTTTAGAAATGTTTGGGGTATGTTGTTGCTTTCCAAAATTCTATCCGGGCATTACGCAAAAACGGGTAAAATGTAAAATCCCATGTGGAAATTTTTAATAGGGATATGAAAAAATTATACCATACGGTTTTACATAGGAATCAATATGGTTTCCTTTATAAAAGTGGATCCCATGTAGATTTCCCATGTGGGAATCAAAAACGTGTTATAATTTCTACTAATACATTTAACAGAGTGTCTATTAATCGCAAAGGTATCCCGAGAAATAGCCGGGAATTTAATTCGACTAGAAAAATCGGAAATTTTCTTATCTAATTAAAAAATGTTTTATCATATTAATTCATTTTTAAAAAATTGCTTTTTGCTTTAATTTCTATTGATGTAATATTTTTATTTGTCAAAATTTAAGACCTACTTTCAGATTACAATATAGGTCTTATTTTAGATTTTAGCAGTCGTAACGTGGGGCCTACTTGCGATACAATTACTTAGAATTAGACTCCACATAACTCCAAAAGCTGGTGGAAAATTAGTATTAATTACACAGCCACAAAAAAAATAAAGTGTCTTGATCTGGCGTCAAGACATATGTATTCCGATGTATTTCGATGCGCTGAATCCGAATCCGCCATCAGAATTTGTCCAATGGGTCCTGGTTTTGCCCTAACCTCAAAAAATACCCTAATATCGTTAAAATGGTCACTTTTGAATTATCAAAATTGAATCTAACCGCATATTGATAATTTTTTAAGATACCTTAATTTAAATAAACTATTCTATAAGCTTTTCAATTGAAAATTCATATAAAACATTAAATCTATCGAACCTAACCTCAAAAACACATCTAAGATTCCAAACAAACAAATTATACCATACACAGCGCAATAAAAAAAGGTAAACTCATGAAAGTTGCTACTTAGCTGTTTTTATGACTGCTGATTACAAAGCCGGTGTTAGTTTATCAAAATTCAAAATTGTGGATCCAATATGGCAAACAATATAAATAAAATTTGTTTGGATTGGCATAAAAATCGTTACTCGGGGGTTTTCGGAGTCGCTGATGACGAATCCCATGTCGGTTTCTAAAAATTAAAAATGGCGGATCCAATATGGCGGTCTTTATTACTTTAACGATTTTTTTAAATTTATTACTCGCGGTTTTTCGGGACCTTTGATAACGAATCCTATATCAATTTTTATAATCTTAAAGTCTTACGAATTGTTTTCTAACAATTTTTTCTAACTTAAGATTTTAAGGCTTTAAGATTATAAAAATTTATATACAATTCGTGATCAAAGGTCCCGAAAAACCGCGAGTAATAAAGTAAGATTATAAAAATTTATATACGATTCGTTATCAAATGTCCCAAAAAACCGTGAGTAATAAATATAAAAAAATCGTTAAAATAACAAAGACCGCCATATTGGATCTACCATTTTGAATTTTTAGAAACCGACATGGGATTCGTCATCAGCGACCCCGAAAACCACCAAGTAACGATTTTCGATCCAATCCAAAGAAATTTTTAATTATATTGTCCGCCATATTGGATCCGCAATTTTGAATTTTGATAAATTAACACCGGCTTTGTAATCAGCACTCATAAAAACAGCTAAGTTGTAACTTTCATGACCTTACCTATTTTTTATTGCGATGTGTACTGTATAATTTGTTTGTTTGGAATCTTAGATGTGTTTTTGAGGTTAGGTTCAATAGATTTCATATTTTATATGAATTTTCAATTGAAAAGCTTATAGAAAAGTTTATTTCAATTAACGGATCTTAGAAAATTATCAATATGCGGTTAGATTCAATTTTGATAATTCAAAAGTGACCATTTTAACGATATTAGGGTATTTTTTGTGGTTAGGGCGAAACCAGGACTCATTAGCCAAATTCTGATGGCGGATTCGGATTTAGCGCATCGAAATACATCGGAATACATATGTCTCGACCCCAGATCAAGACACTTTATTTTTTTGGTGTGGCTGTGTTATTAATGCATTAATTGAAATACTACGAACGCATAAAGTACTACAAATTCACAAATACTGTTCTGTAAATCTGAATTAGTTGAAAATAGTATTTGATA
This sequence comes from Leptopilina heterotoma, assembly GCF_015476425.1. Classification (NCBI taxonomy): domain Eukaryota; kingdom Metazoa; phylum Arthropoda; class Insecta; order Hymenoptera; family Figitidae; genus Leptopilina; species Leptopilina heterotoma. The sequence goes on from NW_025110909.1 coordinate 2,478,822, forward strand.
GAAAAAGTCATTTACTGATTCAAATGGTAATATTTTGCTAATGAAATAGTTAATGGTAACTAATTATTAGTTTTTCCCAGTCAAATTAAATTCCCAATTGGTAGACACCTGTTCAAATATATTAGTAGAAACTAAAACCCGTCGAAGACGGGTACGACAGCTAGTTCTATATACTTATTAAAAACGATTTTTATTCGCAAATTATTATTGTATTTTTAACTTACTCTAAATAATTTTTGTCTAATGTTTATTATACACTTCGTTCTTCGAAATATTATGTATCAATATATCTTAAGTTCTATTTCCTAAGAAATCTGATAATGAAACCCCACTTTGGACTCACAAAGAACCATCATTGCTCTAATAGGATTTTGTTTAGTTTATCCCTTCTGCGACAAAAAAGGTCTCGCTATAGTTGAAACTCTGAGACAAAGAAAATGTATCTTTTCGATTACTCATTAGCTTAAAAACCGTCTCCAACTTAACATGTACTCTTTCCAGTTGTAAAAACTTGTAAATTTTATAAGTATTTTGTGCAAAATAAAAGAACATTATTTTATCTAAATAATAAACGAAATTACTTTCTTATAGGAGTAAAATTCAATGACAAGGCATTTTTAATGCCACCTTAATTGGAGGGGTGGAACATATAAATAATTCAAATTATTTATTATATTTTTATTAAAAATATGAAATTTTTAAATTTACAATCATGCAAATATTTTCATTTGAAAGAGTGGACAATTTTGTGTAATTATTGTAAGTTTTATTAATAATTTATTGTAAAAAGTGTTATTTTGTTTTGTTGTGAACTAGACATTTATAAAAGTTTTAACATTTTAGAAAATCAATATAATTTTTTTAACACAGCTAAGCTGGTCTTGTCCAAAAAATTTTTAAAAATTGAGTATTTCTGAAAAAATTTTGTAGATAAAAGTTGTTTGTATTTTTCTAATCTAAAATGATATAAAGTTAAAAATTTTGAAACTACTGTAGTTTTTGTAGTTTTTAAATAAAATGGCTAATTAACGAACTTAGCCTTCATTTTTACACCAAGTTTAAGTGTGTTAAATTTAAAAACGATCAGATAAGTTTTTTAAAAGTTATTGTGTCAACAACATTTTGGTCTACATTCGGACATACATACAGACAGACGTACTCGCCGGACCATGTTTTTCAGGTTCAGGGGACCCCAAAACGTAAAGATGTCATAAAATTAGCAAAAGTCAATTTTCGACCAAAACTAATACTTTCTCATGTGATGAGAATATAAAAATCTTGTGATACTTGGATTCGTTTTTTTCGGGTGTCTCTGTTTATTCAAACACCTGTAAACTTATCTGCCAAAATGACATCTAACCAACGCAACGGTCCACCTTCGCACAAATGGTTCAGCTTCCACACTTTCCCACTAAAGAGGAGGCAATAATATTGGATGCAATTGATGGAGTTGCAATTTAAGATTATACTTTTGCAATTAGTAAAATGATTGACCCAAAGAAAATTATATTTTTGATTAGAATATCTCATGGTCGAGTGTGTTTATATTTGAACAATAAAGAAACGGTTACAGACAGATTCTAAACATGTGTGAAACAAATGTAAAATTTTTTAAAATAAATGGGTAAATATTGTTCCTCTGCATACACTACCGTCCGTGAGTATCAGGACGCCCCTTTTCTCATGAGTGGAAAAATGCTTAAAACGTAGAAAATAAGAATGACAAAAATTTTTCGTATTTTTTTGTCATTCTTATTTTTAAACTTTTTTTTTTATTTTCCACTCATGAAAAAAGGGGCGTCCTGGTACTCACAGACGGAAGTGTACTTCGGAAAATTTGCAAATAAAAGATAAAGTTGATGACGCCTTGAATAAAATAAGTCTTCCCTGGGCCTAGACGAATCCTTTATGGCTCCCTCAAGCTGAGGGTAGTGAATTTTTTAAAGACTGATAAACAAAGAATCGCAATTTGCTTTTTGCCAACAGCAGAAAGGCTTGTAATGTGCAAAATTTAAAAAGTTAATAAATTGTCGAGGACTTTCTTCATCACTATACTTAATACAATAAGCATTAACATAAACATCGAAAGATAACATAAAGTGACATTGACTGAAAGTCCTTTTTCTCATACATTTACGAAATATCTGTATAAAAATTGATCTACTTTTAAAATTTTTAATTTCTATAATTATTCTTTTAAAGATGAAGAAAACTATGTATTTAGAAAAAAAGAGAAATCATAATCTAAACAAAACTTTACTGTGAACGTAATTATTAATTAAACACGAAGAATCTAAAAAAACTGATATTACTTAGGGTAATGTCACCTTGAGTAGACCGCCCAAGCTTTTAAGTTATCTGACAGCGGAAACGTGAAATAAATAATGCTAATAGCAGCACCGCACCTAGAAACCGTAAGAAATTAAGTTCCGCGATAATCATATACGTTATCGTTTGATGTAACGAATTTTTAAGAACACAAACCAAAAAAGAAGTCGCTCTTACAATGAGTAAAGTGATTCGGAAGTGTAAAAGTAGTGTAATATTAAAGTTTTAAAAGGTAATTTATTTTATTCCTACTACTTTGAACATTGAAATTGATTGTCTTAGTTTAATTAAGTGCTGGCCCGACAAGAGGGGAGGGACAGTAGGGGTATATGCCCCGGGGCCCGGTCACTCTAGGTTTAGAACAAAATTTAGTATAAACCAAATTTTAGGATTATATCCCATGTTATCAGAAAGCGTAAAATCGAAAGTAGAATTAAATAAATGGGAAAAGGATAGTAAAAGTAAAGTAAGATTTCATTGTATACCTGTCATAAGGTTTTTACAATTTCCTCACATCTTATTTTACCCTCTCTAACCAAACTCACAACACAAATTATAATCCCTATTTTTGCGGTTGCAGCCGACTTGAGTTAGAAATACTCACATTTGCCTGGATTTTTGGCCAGGGGAGAGGAAAACTGCAGAAAACCTACACCCGAGTACAACCGGTTTATGGACGTTTGATATATCTCGATCAACGAAAAACACCGAGGCTGTAGCTTTCCACAGAGGATCACAAATCCAAGTACTAACCGCACTTAAACGTATGTATACTACCGTCGGGAATTATCGGTACGGCTGCACGCGCATGGCCCAAAATCATGCCTATCTTTAAATCACGATTTTTTTTGTAAATACAAATGTCAGAAAATTAACAAATATACCATTCAAAAGATTATTAAATTCTACGATTAATAATACATGACTGATAATTTTAATAATTTATCCAAAGATTGCAACAATCGACAAATTTGCCAAAAAAATTTAAAAAATAAAATTTTTTGGGAAATTTTTTCAACCCCTGCATATCTTTTAATTTAATTATTAATTATTAACTATATTAATCTTCATACTCATTCTGTCTGTCACAGTATGAGAGAAAAAGCATGATAAAGAGAAAGAGAGTGAGGTATTGTCTCTCTTTTTAGTTTAGTGTAGAAAGGAAAGAGAGACGAATAGGTGAGATAGTAACGCCTATTTCTTTGGTTTACAGAAGAGCATAATGTTTTCTCTATCCTCCGTGTTAGGTAGAAAGAGAGGAACAGAAATTGGTAGGGGAAGGAAAAGTGGGGAATTTCACTTTCAACCCAAAATACGAAAAGAGCGTCTTATTTCCTTATTGGATAATTATTTCTCTTTTCTCACTCACAGAAAGATTAAGAAGTGAAAGAGAGGGAGAACGAGGTAAGAGTAAGGGGTATAAATTTTATCGGTATTTTATATACTAAATGGACAATTTGTCTCCAATTTCTGCCCCCCCCCCGCCACCGGTTGTGGACAATCGTGAACATTTGGCAAACCCTCGTCCCTTTACAGTTCTCCACGTGGAGAATGCACATTTGAAAAGTATGTAAGTATTTTTTTAATGTTACTCCTGCATTTTAAAAAGTAATAAAGCTCATTTTTAAACATATTTCAAAGCCCGAAATTACGAAAATGATTAACGATTAAAATAATAAATAAACACTATAATTTAATTAAACAGTTAATTTTTTTTATTATATTGTTATATTAACACCATAGTCAGGGAAACAAAATTTTTTCAGTTAAATCAGGGAAATGTCAATAAAAAAATTTTTTTCAGGGAAAGTAGGAAAATTGAGACATTTTTTCGACTTATAAACAAATCTTTCAAATTAATAAAAATTAGCATCTAATTTTTTTTAAATGCAATATTTTCAGTATTTATAATTACATATTTCAAAAAATCCAAATATATACGAAAATAATATTTTAGAATTATAGTAAAAGATGTTTATTTGTTTTCTAAAAATTCAATCCACATTTATTCATTATCTGTAATATCAAGGCACGTGTTGATCCCTGTTCAGAACCTTAAAGGGACAAAATACCCGCCAATATGACCCTTTCAAAAATCTCAACGTTTTGGTTGCAAAAAACGGATTTTTTATATGAAGATTGTTTTCTTAAATTTTATTAAAACTTTATGTGTGAGGAAAGATATCCACATTGGTAAGTTGAGGTTATGTACATAATTTTACTATAATAGAATATAATAACAATATTGTTTTTCTACTTTTATGAACCGTTAACTTATGTTTAAAAAATAAAAATAATTTGCAGTTTCCATATATTGTCTGAAGAGGTCCATCGTCGATGGACGAAAAGCTTCACATATGACAAAAAAGAATTGTTTGAATAAATGTGGATTGAATTTTTAAGAAACAAATAATTATCTTTTACTATATTAGAACAATCCAAAAAAGTCTAAACATCTTTAAACTAAAATTTTAAAATTATTTTTAACATTTTGGAAAAAACATTTATTTTCAAAATTTTTAATTAAAATTCATCAAATAATTAATTAGTTTATTTAAATTATACAAAAAATCTATTAAGAAATTTAATCCTATTTTCAAAAAATTGCATTAAATTTTTTTTAAAAACTAATTCGTATAATTGTTTTATAATTATTATTTAAGATTTAATTATCTTCGAACAATGTAAATAAAATTTTTTAAATATTTACTATTTGGACGTATTGAAATTTTTGACAAATTATAGTCCTGTTAATAATTAAAATTCTCAAAAAATTTGATCATTTTTATTAATATTTTTTACTAATTCTATTATTTTTAAAAGATATTTACAAATTTTAATTGTTTTTGAAGATAATTGAATCTTAAATAATCATTATAAAACAATTATACTAATTACTTTTTAAAAATATTTTAATGTTATTTTTCGAAAATAATTGAATTATTTAGAAGAGTTTTTGTATAATTTAAAAAACTAATTAATTTTTTTATGAATTTCAATTAAAAATCTTGAATATAATTGTTTTTTTCAAAATGTTAAAAATAATTCTGAAATATTATTCTTGTATGTATATACAAGAGGACAGAAGAAAGGAAAGGATTGTGGTAAAAGGTGTGGAAATGGAAAGAGGGATGCAAAAAGAAGAGGTGGAAAAAAAATGAATGATATTGGTGTAGAAGTACAAATAAAAGGAATAAGGGGAGTGGGAGGGGAAAATAGAGAAAAGCCGAGCGTATGGGTAGTAGAACTTGGGAGTGAGGAAGAAAAAAGGGAAGTAATGAGGGCGAAAAGTAAATTAAAGGGCAAACAGGTAAAAATAGATGAAGACAGAACATTTAGAGAAAGGAGGATTCTGTGGTTATGAGGAAGGAAAGCTTGGGAAGAAAGGGAGAATGGGAAATGGGTGAAATGGGGAAGGCAATGTTTATGGATAAATGGGGTGAAATGGGTAGTGAACGAGGAGGAGGGAGAGGTTGTTTAAGCGGAAAGAAGAGCGGGGTTTGGAGAAGGAACGGAAGGCGAGAAGAGGGAAGGAGATATGAGCAGGGAGTCAGAAAAAGAGGAATGAAAGAAAAAATAAAAGTTGTGTTTTGGAACATATCGGGAATAGGAAATAAGGATGATGGGTTTTTCAAGACACTGGGTGGGTGGGATGTAATTTTTTTAAGTGAAACGTGGATGGAGGAGAAGGATTGGCAAAAGATAAAAAGAAGGTTACCGAAGAATTTTGTATGGAGGATACAAGGGGCAAAGAGGGATCATAAAAAGGGTAGAAGTGCCGGGGGAATAATATCAGGGGTTAGAATAGGCATAGAGAAGGAAAGTTGTGCGGACGGAGGGAAAGAAGTTAATGGCTGTGAGGCAAGAAGGGTTAAAAGAGGAGAGGATTGGGTGTGGATTGTAGGGATTTACAGAAGAAGGGGGGAAGAGGAAGGATGGGGTTTAATAGAAAACTGGATGGAAATAGGAAGGGATGAGAAAGTATTGATCGGGGGGGATTTAAACGCATGGACCGGGAGAAGAGGAGGCAGTAAATGGGATGAAGAAGAGGAAATATATGCCAGAAGTTCGAAGCATAATGAAGTAGACAAGGAAGGAAAAAGGCTATTGAGGATATTGTCGGAAAGAGGTTGGACAATTTTGAATGGAGACGTAAAGGGGGATGAGGAAGGAGAGTTCACGTATGTTGGAAGAGGACAAACGATTATCGACTACGTGTTGGTGGATGAAAAAATGAGAGACGCAATTAAGAGTATGGAGGTGGGAATTGAGGTGGGATCGGAGCACTTTCCAATAATTGTAGAGGTTGAGAGAATAGAGGTACAGGACATAAAAAGGAAGGAAGGAAAAAAGGTTAGAAAGCTAAGAATGGGGAGTGGGGGGAAGAGAAGTTAAAAGAATTTGAATGGAGGATGCAGGAGGAGGGTGACGCAGTAGGAGAGAAGGACATGTCAGTAAATAAGAGATTGAGCAGACTGAGAGAAATGACAGAAAAAGTGAAAAGGAATTTAGAGTTGGAAAGTGTGGGGGAAAGAGGTAAAAAGGGTTGGTGGGACGAAGAATGCGAGAGAAGTAGAACGGAGCTTAAGGAGCACATAAGAGCATGGAGAAAGGGTTGGATTGAGAAAAGGATCTACAACAAGAGGCATAAAAAGCACGAGAAGTTATTGAGAGAGAAAAAAGAAGCAGAGAAGTTAAGATTTATGGAAGAAATAGAGAAAGCAGTGGCTAGAGGCAAAGTGTGGGATGTGATAAACAGGGAGAGGAAAAAGAGAGAGGGAATAAATAAGGAAATAAGGTTAGAAGAGTGGACGGAATATTTCAAAAGACTAAGCAGGGTGGTGGAAAAACGAGTTAGAGGGGAAGGCAGAAAAGGGCTGAAAAGTAAAGAGGAGGTAGGAATAAGTATGGATGAAGTGGAGGAGGCGATAAAAAGGGTAAAGAGAGGAAAGGATGCAGGGGGGGATGGAATGGAAGGGGAATGTTTAATATATGGAGGGGATTGGGTCAGAAGGGAAATATGGCAAGTTGTAAATGAGATATGGGAGGGAAAAGAAAAGTACGGGCTTGATCGTGCCAATTAAGAAAAAGGGAGAAGGGAAAAGCGTAGATGACTATAGAGGGGTTACATTAATGCCAGTGGGCTACAAGGTACCAAGTAGAGTGTTCTCGCTAGCCTACGCGGATGATATGATATTAATGGCAGATGATGAAAGAGGGATGAGATTAATGTTGAATGAATTTGAAAAGTATGTGAGTGAAAAAGATTTATGTATAAATGTAGGAAAGACGAAAGTGATGAGGTTTAGAAAGAGAAGAAAGAAAGAGAAGGAGAAGTGGAAGTTGAATGGAAGTGAAATTGAAGAAGTGGATGAATTCTGTTATCTAGGATACTGGTTGCAGTATAACGGAAAGCAGAATCTGAATGTGTAAAGAAGAATAGAAAAGGCTGGGAAAATGATGGGGAAAGTGTGGAGTATAGGAATTAGGAGATTTAAGAATGACTGGAGAAGAAGATTGTGGATGTTTGATATGTTAGTATGGTCAGTATTAAGTTATGGAGTAGAAATATGGGGGTGGAAGGAAGTGAGTGGTATGGAAAGTATGCATGAAAGGTTTCTAAGATGGACGATGGGTGTGAGTAAAAGCTGTCCGGGATATATGTTGAGAGAGGAAATTGTGAGAGACAAATTGGTGGTGAGACAGAGAAAGAGAGCGATTGGATTAGAAAGAAAGCTTGAGGAGGGAAGAGGAAGTGGGCTAGCGAGAAAATGTTGAGAGTTAATAAAAAGAAAGGAAGGAAAAGGGGCGAAAAGTATGTCAAGTTGGGAAAAGGAAAGATAGGGAGAATGGAAAAAGATCTTGGAATCGAATTATAACAAATGGTATAAGGCAGTCAAAAAGGAAGGAATGCCGAATTATTTAACAAAAATAAGGGATGAGAGAAAAAGAAATAGAGTGTTGAGATTTAGAATAGGTGTGGGAATGAATGAGTACAAATATTGGATGGAAGAGGATAAACGATTATGTAGGATATGCAAGTATGAGAATGAGGACTGGGTGCATGTGTTGGATAGATGTGGAAGAGAGGAAGGGAATGAAGAAAGAAGCGTGGGTGAAAGGGTGTGTAGCGTGTTGAGCGGAAATGGTGAGGGTGAAAGATGGATGAAAGAACTAGAAAATAAAAGAGAGAGGGTGGGAAAGTAAAAGAAAACTTTTGAGTTAATTTTTTGGGGTGAAAATAGACTATGAGGTCTAATAGTATTTTAAAATTAATATTTAATATTGACGAAGCCAGATTGGGCAAGATGAAACGGGGAACGGAAACCCGGGCACTTGGCGGATATTTAGATTATATTGTAGTAGGTTAAGAATAATATGTTAGAGATATAAGTTAGATGTAAGTTTTTGTATGGATTTTTGCCTTGAACACTGCGGCTTGTGCAGGGAGAGAGTAATAAAAAAAATAATAATTTTTGGAAATATATGTAATTGAAAACACTGAAAATATTGAATTTTAAAAAATTAGAAGCCAATTTTCATTGATTTTTATTTTTGAATTTAATTTAAACAATTTTCAAAAATTGTAACAAAATACTTAAAATAAATTAATTATTTTCCAATTAAATTTTACAAAATTACAACAATTCAAAAAGATTTTTATTATAGATATATTTCAAAAACTTAATTATGTCTTAAAAAATGATTCGAAAACAATTTTTGAATGATTTGTTTATAGTTTTAAACTCATAGATTAACTTATTAACGCCTGAAAAAAGAAAATTCTTATCAAATTTTATTTTATTAAGTGTGCTCTTTTCGATTCCAGTGTGAAAAAAAGAATTTCGTACAACCCATAAATTAACGCCTTCGCAGTCAAGACCAAAATCTCATAAGTGGGCTCAAAATGTCGACAACTTTTTAGAAAACTAAAATTTGCGCAAACGAGCATACTATTGTATTTGAAGTCGCTGATTACGAATCCGATATCAGATTTTAAAAATTCAAAATGGCGGATCTAATATGGCGGACATAAAAATTAAAAATCGACTGAATTCACTTGAAACTTGTTACTCAGGGGTTTTCGGGGTCGCTGATTACGAATCCGATATCAGATAGGGAAAAAAATACATTTAAAATGGCGGTTTCAATATAAGGGACAACATTTTCTAAAATTCATCGGATTCACTTGAAACTTTTTACTCGGAGGTTTTCAGAGTCGCTGATTAAAAAACCGATTTCAGATTTAAAAAACTTAAAGTGGCGGATCCAATATAGCGGACAAAATTTTCTAAAATTTATCGGATTCACTTAAAACACATTATGGGTGATTCTCCGCGTAGCGCACGATTTGGTTTATAAAATTAAAAAAAAAATTTTTATCGTTATGGTTATTATCAATATTTTTTTTTGAAGATAAAGGCTTTAAAAAGAAAAATCCATAGGGGGCCGGAAAAATTATTTATAATTTTTGTTGTAAACAAGTGTAGTAATTAACTAATTCACTGTTTGGACACATTCTGTCAAAAAAAATTTTGCGGTAATTTAAACAATATTATAGCGTAAATCTCATTTAAAAATTATTATTTTGGTAATTTATGGAAATTTTTGGAAATTTATGGAAATTTTCGCGATAATTCATAAAAATATGTAAAATTTCAATTATTATTAAAAATTTGGATTTTGGTAATTTATGGAAATTTATAAGGTAATTTATGGCAATTTGTAAGGTAATTTAAAGAAATTTTGTCGGTAATTTTTAAAAATATGCAAACTAGAAATCACAATTGAAAATTTTCATTTCGGTAATTTATGGAAATTTTTGCGGTAATTTATAAAAATTTTCGTGGTAATTTATGGAAATTTATTTAAGTAATTTATGGTAAACTTTCCTGAGCTATAGGTTTTTTTTATTCCTTATATATGTGGCACCATAACACTACATTTGCACTAGGTTCTTCGTAATACGAAGGTCGGTGGAAATTCTGAGGTCTGTGGAAACTCAGGCTGGTGGGAACTTTTTCAACCGACTTTGGATATTTTAATTTTTTGAAAAAAGTATCATTAATTTTCAATCGGTTTACAGTGGATCTCATTCGTATTGACCAAAACAATATAACTACGCTTTATTTAACCTTTTTTATAAATAATTGTTTAATTTGTGGTAAAATATTTAAGGGTCGGTGGAGGCCGGTGGAGATTATTTTGTGATTCCCTTATCAAATTTCCAACTTAAAATGGGTGAAAAATGAATAAACCAATTAGAACATTGATTATTTTTCCTGAATTAACTTAAGGAAGTTATTTTTTGTGTTTACAAAAGTAATTTTATGTTAACATTTGATTTTCATTTAAATAATTTACTGTTTGTTAATAAAATAATGAATAGCATCCAAATTTGCTGTCAAGCATAAACTGAAAAAAAACATATATGAAATAAATTTTTTTAAAAAAATTTTTTTTATTCAACTGTACTAAAGTAGACGATACTAAAATGTCAATAAAAATTGTATTTATTATTGCATATTACTAAAATTATTAACTTTTTTTTCTAAACTTCCTGTGGGGACAGGTAAAATTTTGACGATTTTTAGCCTTAAAACCGCTTTTTTATGAAAAATTATAATATTAGATACAAAAGTAATTATTGGTTTTTGTTTCTAAACATATACATAACCTTTTAACGTTGGAATTGTAAAAATATATGAAAATTATTTATTATTTTTCCATTACAACATGAAAAAAACCAAGTTCTGCGCTACGCGGAGAATCACCCTTATATTTTAAAAATCGTATGTTACATTTTTTGTAATCAGCGACCCCGAAAACCGCCGAGTAACAAGTTTTAAATGAATCGGACAAGTTTGTAAAAATGTCGTCCGCTATACTGGATCCGCCATTTTGAATTTTTAAAATCTGAAATCGGATTTGTAATCAGCGACCCTAAAAACCCTCGAGTAACGAGTTTTAAATGAATCAGACGAGTTTGTAAAAATTTCGTCTGCTTTACTGGATCCGCCATTTTGAATTTTAAAAATCTGAAATCGGATTCGTAATCAGCGACCCTAAAAACCCCCGAGTAACGAGTTCTAAATGAATCGTTCGAGTTTTTAAAAATGTCGTCCGCTATATTGGATCCGCCATTTTGAATTTTTGAAATCTGAAATCGGATTCGTAATCAGCGACCCCGAAAACCCCCGAGTAAAAAGTTTCAAGTGAATCCGATGAATTTTTGAAAATGTCGTCCAATATATTGGATTCGCCATTTTGAATTTTTAAAATCTGAAAGCGGATTTGTAATCAGCGACTCCAAAAACCCCCGAGTATAAAGTGGACAAATCTGTGTGTTTTTGTAGCCAAAAATCTGCTTGCGTCTATACACGTCATCGACACTGGGTAACAAAAAAATGACCATGTCGTGTTTATTTTAAAATTTTTGTGTTTATTGAAAGTTTGGGTGTCAATGAACAAGAAAATACCAAAAAAATTTTTTTTAATTTATTCAGACCCCTAAAAAGGGGGGTTGAATTATTAAAAAACGGTGTTTTTTGCATTTTTTAAAGACCTGTAAAAAGAAAATGGGGAGACATAAAAAGCTCTAATATGGCTTAAAAGAAAGCTCAAACCTTTATCTTGAAGAAGCAAAACTGAAAAGTAATGTAAAAAATTCAGGGAACCTGTACTTACCGAGTACCCCCCTAATGTATCATACATTCTGGTAAAAATGACTGGGAATCTAAGCATATCAATTTTTCACAATCGGATTGGCTTTAAATTTGTTACTCAGGGGTTTTTGGGGTCGCTGATTACGAATCCGAAGTCAGACTTCAAAAATCCAAAATGGAGACTTTAACATGGCGGATTCAACCAAGTCTCGAGCGAATCCGAACGACTTTTAACATTTTATTCGCTATGTTGAAGCCACCATTTCGAATTTTTGAAATCTGACTTCGGATTCGTAATCAGTGATCCCAAAAACCCCTGAGTAACAAATTTGAAGCCAATCCGATTATGAAAAATTGATATGCTTAGATTCCCAGTCATTTTTACCAGAATGTATGATACATTAGGGGGGGTAGTCGGTAAAAACAGGTTCCCTGCAATTTTTACATAACTTTTCAGTTTTGGTTCTTAAAGATAAAGGTTTGAGCTTTCTTTTAAGCCATATTAGAGCTTTTAATGTTTTTCCATTTTCTTTTTACAGGACTTCAAAAAATGCAAAAAACACCGTTTTTTACACCGTTTTGGGTCTGAATAAATTAAAAAAAATTTTTTTTGTATTTTCTTGTTCACTGACACCCAAACTTTCAATAAACACAAAAATTTTGAAATAAACACGACATGGTCATTTTTTTGTTACCCAGTGCGACAGCTTGAGCCTTCCTGCACCATGACGTGTATACACGTCATCGACTGACAAGGGGTTAAATATAGCGGTTGTAATTTCAAAAACACAAAAAAAAATTCATTTTTTTAAGTTTGATAATTTTTTTACGCTTTAACCCTTTCCCAGTGTATGACGTCTATAAAGGTAAAAATAATTCGTGCCACCAATGTGTATGACCGCTAAAGTGGCATCTAAAAGGAAAATCTCGGTAATAAATGAAATATAAATATCAATGAATATTCTAAAGTTTTGGGGTCGCTTAAAATGCTGATTCGGGGGATTTTGAGGTTTCTAAATCCAAATCTTTAGTCAAAATTTAAAAATTCAAAATAGCGGCTCCAAAATAGCCAACGAAAAAATTTAAAATCAGTAAACTTTGAAATTTTTCGATCGCCATTTTGAATTATTAAATTTTGATAACGCTGATTACGAATTCGATTTTAGTTTCCAATAAATCAAAATGGCGGATCCCATATGGAACAAAATTTTTACTTTATGCAATTGATCTTTATTTTGTCAATCGGTGGTTTTTAAGGTCACTAATTACGAATACGATGTTGGTTTTTAAGAATTCAAAGCGGCTAATATAATATGGGGAAGAGAAATTAAAAAAAAATTCTATCCACGCTCGCTGATTGTGAGTCGGTGCAAGTGCTAAAACAGAAGTCAATTGTAAGTGAGCGCTCCTAGGAGATTTACACCTACCTGACTGGTATTAGAACTCCTGAGTAACAAAATTAAGGTCAATTGCATAAATTAAAAAGAAAATTCCGCCATTTTTAATTTATGAAAACTTACATCAAATTCGTAATCAGCGACCCTAGAAACCACCAAGTGACAAAATTAAGGTCAATTGCATAAAGTAAAAATTTTTATTGGATGGGGGGTGGTCAAAGATTGGTGAAAAATTGTCCTCGTGGTTTATGGACAGCCCCTAAGCTTATACCGCGGCTTATATCATGACTATCAATAAATCTCGGTGTCAATCTTTTGAAAAAGAAGGAAGAATACTTCAATAAAATAATTCTTCTAATGTGTAATGAATTTATATAAAGTTTTTCTATCGCTTAACTAAACTAATCGAAACAGAAACCATTATTTTGTGATTTGACTTGCTTGGTTGCAAATGTCTTGTATGACTTGTGTACATTTAGTTTTGAGTAGAAAAATAAGTGCAATGTTGCCAGACGTGTAAAGAGCTGTTCAATATATTTACACACGGTGGTCTTCAACACTTTTAGGTTTACCTAAAATTATACTCATTTAACACATCAGGGCCATCTCGGGACTTTTTGGAAAGTCTCCACTCATAAGGTACACTACCGGTCAAAATTGAGAGACCACCCATTTTCAGATGATTGGAAAACATTTTAAAACATAAAATGTATGGAAACTAAAATTTTATTCTTTTTATTTTTTGAAAGATGTTAAAATTTTGAAAAGAACAAGATCTTTTAGAAGTCATTTGGCCAATATTTTATTTAGATATTTTTAAAAAATCGTCATTTTCAATGTATTACAAAAATTGGAATAACTTCTAAAATAATGAACGATTTTCAATGATCTTAGGCTTATTTTAAAGGTCATTTATTACACTATTAGAATTACTTATAGTCATTAACGTATAATTTTTTTCTTAGAAAATGCAGGCCGTCAAACTTGAACCAAAAAAATTCAAAAAAATTGGGAACAATCTTTCTGTACTAAAAACTATTCTAGAAAATATATAAAACATCATATAGTGTAGATTTTTTAAGAAAATGTAATTAAAAAAATACGTTTAAATTTGAAAAATTATTTTTTTGTTAATAAGAATGTTCCTAATTTTTTGAATTTTTTTGGTTCAAGTTTAACGGCCTGCATTTTCTAAGAAAAAAATTACGCGTTAATGCCTATAAGTAATTCTTATAGTTTAACAAATGACCTTTAAAATAAGCCTAACATCATTATAAAGCGTTTATTATTTTAGAAGTTATTCAAATTTTTAAAAAACATTAAAAATGACGATTTTTTAAAAATATCTAAATGAATTATTGGCCAAACGACTTCTGAAATATCTTGTTCTTTTTAAAATTTTATCATCTATCAAAAAATGAACAGAAAACAATTTTAGTTTCAATAAATCTTATGTTTTAAAACGTTTTTCATTCGCCTGAAAAAGGGTGGTCTCTTAATTTTGACCGGTAGTGTATAAATAAATTTTAAAAAACTCTGGCCCAAAGTTAAAAAAAATTAATTTGTTTATAAAAAAAAATTTTTTAATAAAAAAATAACAAAAAAATTTTTTAATTAAAAATTAAAAAAAAAATTTTTCGATTTTGTAACCGACTTTCAAATTTTCTTCGCTTATAACGAATTCTTGAAATAATACAGTTTTCCAGCAAACTGAAAATTTAAGGAAATAATTATAAAAATAGAAAAATATTATTATATTTATATATCGTGAAACTGCTCAGTATCTTAAATTTAATTTTTGGTTTTCGTGTTTTATGTTTCTTAATATTCTTCAAAAAAATTTGTAATGTTTTTTTAATATTTCCGAAGAAGAAAAAAACATCTTAAAGTCTTAGTCACATTTTTATATACACACAATGAAATAAGATCTTAAGTATTATAAGATAAAAGCAAAATATCGCGCGCGTAGCTCTGCTAGTTATTAACTATATTAATCTTCATACTTATTCTGTCTGTCACAGTATCAGAGAGAAAGCAAGATAAAGAGAAAGAGAGTGAGGTATTGTCTCTCTTTTTAGTTTAGTGTAGAAAGGAAAGAGAGACGAATAGGTGAGATAGTAGCGCCTATTTCTTTGGTTTACAGAAGAGCATAATGTTTTCTCCATTCTCCGTGTTAGGTAGAAAGAGAGGAATAGAAATTGGTAGGGGAAGGAACAGTGGGGAATTTCACTTTTAAGCCAAAATACAAAAAGGGCTTCTTATTTCCTTATTGGCTAATTATTTTTCTTTTCTTACTCACAGATAGATTAAGGAGTGAAATAGAGGGAGATCGAGAACGAGGTAAGAGTGAGGGGTATAAATTTTATCGGTATTCCATAAACCAAATGGACAATTTTTAACCAATTTTTAAACCCTCCACCTCCGCTTGTGGACAATCGTGAACATTTGGAAAACCCCTCCCTCCTTTACACTTGTTCACGTGGACAATGCACATTTGAAAAATATGTAAGTATTTTCTTTATTGTTACTCCTGCATTTTAAAAAGTAATAAAGATTTCAAAGCACGAAATGACAAGAATGATTAACGATTAAAATAATAAATAAACACTATAATTTAATTAAACACTTTTTTTCTTTAATTATTATATTGTTATATTAACATCGTAGTCAGGAAAACAAAACTTTTTCAGTAAAGTCAGGGAGATGTCAATAAAAAAATTTTTTTCAGGGAAAGTCAGAAAATTGAGACTTTTTTTTTTACTTATAAACAAATCTTTCAAATTAATAAAAATTAGCATCTAATTTTTTAAAATGCAATATTTTCAGTATTTGTAATTACATATTTCCAAAAATCCAAATACATATGAAAATAATAGTTTAGAATTATTTTTAACATTTTGGAGAAAACATTTATATTCAAAATTTTTAATTAAAATTCATCAAATAATTAATTAGTTAATCTAAATTATACAAAAAAACTATTAAAAAATTCAATCCTATTTTCAAAAAATTGCATTAAATTTTTTTTAAACTAATTCCTATAATTGTTTTATAATAATTATTTAAGACTAGCTGTCGTACTCGTCTTCGACAGGTTTTAGTTTCTACTAATATATTTTCGAAGAGGTGTCTACTAATCGGGAATTTAATTTGATAGGGAAAAACTAATAATTAGTTACATTAACTACTTCATTAGAAAAATATTACTGTTTGAATCAGTAATTGACTTTTCCTATCAAATACTATTTTCAACTAATTCAGATTTATAGAACAGTATTTGTCAGTTTGTTGTACTTTATGCGTTTGTAGTATTTTAATTAATGTATTAAAAATTAATCCTAATTTTCCACCAGCTTTTGGAGTTATGTAGAGTCTAATTCGAACTAATTGTATCGCAAGTAGACCCTACGTTACGACTGCTAAAATCTAAAATAAGACCTATATTGTAGTCTGAATCTAGGGCTTAAATTTTGACAAATAAAAATATTACATCAATAAAAATTAAAGCAAAAAGCAATTTTTTAAAAACGAATTAATATAATAAAACATTTTTTAATTAGATAAGAAAATTCCCGGTTTGGCAAAAAATTCCCGATTTTTCCTGGTAAAATTAAATTTCCGGCTATTTCTCGGTTTTCTTTCGCGGTTGATAGACACTCTGTTAAATGTATTGGTACACGGAGAGAAAAATCAAACGTTTGTAGTATGGAGACTTCCTATGCTAATTTTGTATGAACGTCCTGCTAAAGAGGCATGTTTTTATACCTCAGTTGCATGAAACATATACTAAAAAAGCATGGATCTCTTGCAATCGTAGTATACTGACGTCCCATGCGTTACAGGTAGAACTTTTATGCTGATAACGTAGAAATTTATACAAATACAGCAGAAGTTTTACGCATATTGCGCATGTGCATTCTTTTACGAAATAAGCTTAACTGTCCATACTACAAACGCTTAATTTTTCTCTCCGTGTAGAAACTATAACACGTTTTCGATTCCTACATGGGAATCTACATGGGATCCACTTTCATAAAGGAAACCATTTGGATTCCCATGTAAAACCGTATGGTAAATTGCGACACGATTTTGAGTGATAACTATACCTTAAATAAACCCAAAAAGCCTATATTTATTTAAAAAAAAAATCCCATGTAAAATCTATTTTTATTTTTCAAGTGGGTATAATTTTTCCATATCCCTATTGAAAATTTCCACATGGGAAATTTAACATTTTACCCGTTTTTGCTTAATGCCCAGATAGAATTTTGGAAAGCAACAACATACCCCAAATATTTCTAAAATTAAAGAAACAAAATTTTAATTCATAAACAAGAATTTGTTATTTATTTTTATAGTCATTTTTAAAACATTTCTAGAATTCAAAAATAAGAAAATTTTGATTCATAAATCCCAATTTGCCCAAATGGCGTTTTAAGGACTTTATATGTTACCGTACCCGCTGAAGTTAAATTTCAGTTTTATTAATGCTTTTACTGTACCCTTTATATTGAACATATACATATATTTTATTTTCTACGTTAAATGAAATATGAAAATACATGCTATGAAATTTCCAAACTTAAAACATTAAAATAACAATACACAAATTATTTGCAAACTCACGTTAATTGATTTTAGAAAATTTGTAATAGACATCAAATTCATGACTCTAAACTTGTTAATAAAATAAATGTAATAAATGTAATTTAAAATTTTAAAACATCAACCGATATTAATACCAACTTCATAAAAAATTAAACAATATTGAAAAAAACTAATTAAAAATTTGGTCGAAAATCAAAAATATGATTTTGGCTTAAAAATTCGGATTAATTATTTATATTTCATTTTTATAGTGAAAATTAGTTGTATTTATATTAAAAAGTAGCTACAAAAAGTGTCACATCAATTTAACAAAAATTTAAAAAATTTGCATTTTTTCAATTTTTAGAAATTTGTGAAAAAGCTATAACTTTTGTTCAGCTCAATATTTTTCAATCGGATATGGCTAGAAATTTAAGTTAGACCAATACCTAAGAAACTGTAAAGTTTCTTTTTTATCGGTCGAGTAGTCTTTGTGTTTATCCCGGACAAAATATCGCGGACAGACATACATACATACACAGAGACATACATACATACATCCATACATAATTTTTTATTGGCATTTTTGGAATTCTTTCTACTTGAATAGAAAAACTAAATAGGAATTTTCAATTTCTATGCAATGTACAGACAAAAGTCTGATCTTATTTATAAAGATTTTTTTCAAAAGTAATAATTTATTTTAATTTATTTTTTTTGGCACGGGACATCCTGTTGTAAGACATCAATCCGTCTTCCACTGCCATCACTCTTGAATCCTGATCTTCAATTCTTTGTTTCATAGATTCTAATATTTTATTTGTATCAGTTATTTGTCCGCTAAGAGTTTCGTGCGACGTTGTAAGATCCTTGATTGAATTTAGGATTTGAGAGAATTTCTCCTCGACTGTTGACATGTTTATAGTGAAGGTCTAATAACACAAATATCAATAAACACTCAATATAACTTTATCACAAGCCTCAGTGTCGCACTCAAAACTATTTCAAAGGAAAAAAAAAGTTTCAAATCAAGGTGGTATCACCAGAAAAAAATCACAATTATGCAGAGTAGGGTGTCCGTTATTTACCAAGTTGTTTATATTTCTTGCGACGCCCCCTAAATTATTAGTTTACCATCTAAAACAAAATGTCAGACCAAAATAAACCCTTAATATTCACAGTCAAACATAATACTTCTATCTAAAATAGGGTGTGGAACATTGAGAAAATTCCTATCTATGTTTCTATTTGTGACTATCACAGGGTAACTAGTTTCGAGATAATTCAACCAAGTAGGCAAGTCCACACACATAGGTAAGGCAGAACGTGTACTGGAAGAATTTATTATCGACCAGACCTCAGACGATTAAGTGCAGTTTGATAACCTTGACAGTAAATCTTTTTTGTAATTGATCTTTTTAAAATTAACCGTCTCCTTCAGGGCACGTTTCTCTCTCAACAAAGTCTCTTTGCTTTCAAAAGAGAACGTATCCATTTCTGCAGCCTTTATAGCTCGCCTAACATGCCCTCTAGCATCCCTTCAGTCTGAATCGAACCAGGGCTTACGTTTAAAATTACACGAATTATAAAATTTTTTCGACATTCCAAGCTTCTTAGCAACACACGTAATATTATTTGTTAGGATAAAATTTAAATGGTTTACATCATTATCTATATTTGCTACCCCCTCCCTCCAAGCCATAGTCGAATAAAACGAGTCAGCTTTTTTTAGGATCAAAAAATAATGTATTAGGAAGTTGACGTACGTTCAGACTGTTGGTTATAAAATCTTCATTTAAGTATAAAAAAGTGGCAAATGGTCAGAGAGGGTGGGTTGATTAAAAACTAAAAAGTCATGAAATAAGAAAAATCCATTAAAAGAACACCATATCAGGTCAATGATACTGAAACCCTTTCCACCTAGAAATTTAAAGACAGCCGGAGAATCGCCAGGTGCTCGTCCATTCAGGAGAACCAAATTAAAGGATTCCATGATGCTCACAAGACACCTGCCACGACGATACAAAACATGATTACTTGAAGATCTCAGATCAGAGAAAACACAGGAGTCAACCATTATACAGGAACTGAGTTGATTTAGATTTGACACTCGACAATTAAAGTCGCCACCCACGACTACAGGAAGATCCGAATAACCCTCAGACACTGAGTTCAAGTTCAAACTAAGGCCATCAAAAGCGCTGTCAAAATCTGAATCGGGTGGGATGTAAATCAGACCTAAAATGAAACAAAAATGTAGCGATGTTACACTGACAAAAATCTGATTCGAGGTAAGGTTAAATTAAATTACGACCCCTTTGCCTGGTTTTAAAGAGGTTTCCCGGAAAACAGAAACATTATCTTGCGTCTCGGACAGCAATTTCACTAAACTGCCTTTATCACTCGAGAAGGGAGGATGAAGATTTTCCTGCAATATTTCAGAGACGTCAATGATAATTTTATTGACTCTCAAAATCGCATTTCTTCCCGATTCCCTAAGTTGGTGCACCTTGGCCAGTAACCCTCGACGCACTTCTCTTTCCTCTTTGCAACGATCATTAGAAATAATATAATTAATGCTTTTAAGTTCCTTGACCGTTGCAAATATTTTTCTCACTCAACGCGATGAGTTAAACTTTATCAAAAGAGGGTGGCTTCCTACCACTTTGCCCATGCGAAAGACATCCTCGACTGCATATTCTGGTATCATTAAATGCACTTTACTAAATATATCCAGAATAGATGAGAGTAAATCTGTATTAATATTAGCTGAGTCTTCCAGCTTAAACAGTACAATGTTTTTCGCTCTATTATCTCTCTCCAAAATAGAGATAATATGCATTACACATCCTAACATCGAAGTCATTACATTTCTGTGAAGGAGATTCTACGCCATGATTTGAAACCTTGATTTTCTCACGTAAACTGTTTAGAGACAGTGTGAGATTGTCTATAGAGGAAAACAAATTACTCCACCTCTTTTCGTCCGCTGAAGCCATGACATATAGCTGTGCCGTACACAAGCACCAACACTAAATCAAATAATTACACACAGATAAATTAGAAATGAAATTCTATTTAAAAAAAAATCCAGGCAAACACAATAAGTCAAATCCGATATGACCACTTTAAACAAATGAATAAAATTATAAAACAGTTAACAATCATTGAACACGACTTTGGGCACACAAAAATTTTGCATAAAACGAAAAGTCGACAAGAACGTGAACAAAAGAGTAATTAACTCGAACATATATTTATTTCACTTGTTTTATAATACTACTATGGGGCCCGCCCATGTAAATTTTCCCGGGGCCCATCCCGGCTCTCCACGGTCCTGGGTCTAGGACTCAACTCGTAACGGTTAAATAGAAACTGGACCAACTGCAAGCAATGATTTTCAGGGGTATTACGGGGGCTATGAGGACCAGCCAACAGCAACAGTATGGAGCAAGATAGAATGATCAAGAGGGTGAAATTTAAACCCCGCTTTAAGAGCATTACACCTTCCAGAACGGACTGGAAGAAAAGTTTTCCACTTGGAGACGAATCTATCGAAAAACTAGCTGCATTAAAATGGCTGAGTCACTAGGACAATATGCCACGGTCTGGCAGGCCGAGGTCTGTGCAATTTTAACTTGCGCCCAAGTTTCCATTCAAAAGAGTTGGGTTCAGCAAATAAACTTTCATTGATTTGGGTACCGGGTCACTCGGGAATCAAGGGTAATGAAAGAGTAGACGTCTTGGCGAAAATCGGTTCTGAGACGGCATTTATAGGTCCTGAACCAGCAGTGGCAATAATGACGTGCTTCGATAAGAGAGCCATAGAAAGATGGGGTCAAAAGGAACATGAGAAGTATTGGGCGGGCATTGGGGTGGGAAGGCAAGCGAAAACTCTGTTGGGGCTAGTACTCAACATGAGGAGAGTGAGCGATCTCCTGAAACTTGATAAGATCAGAGTTAGAACCGTAGTTCGTCTGCTTACAGGTCATGGACTATTGAATTACCATTAGCATAGAATAGGTAGACAAGTTTCACCTATGTGCAGATTGTATGAGAAGAGTAACGAAACTTCGACTCACATATTATCTGAATGCCCAGCGTTAGCTAAGAGCAGGCTATCTAGTTAGGGTCAAGCAATTATTGACCCTAAGCAGGTGAGCAACCTATCGAGAGAAGAGATACTGGACTTCTGGAGAAGAACAGGACTCTAAAGGGGTTGCTATAAACGAGCGAGCTGGAGTCTGGTACAATGGGTTTTCTAATCTAGGTGCTTACTTTCCCCTCTTTGGGAAAATCCAGCTCGATCTTGGTTATTAAATTAGATTACCGACTTTCTTTGTAAGAATTTGGTCAACAATTTTTATTTATCAACTGTTCATATTATATTGTACAAAAATTATGTTTTCATGAAAATCGGTTCAACCATTTGAAAGGAAATAAAAATTTTTGAATTTTTCAAAAAAATCGAAATTTTTTTTTGAGTTGAAACTTGGTGAAAATAATTTTCATAATAGGTCAAAATTATTCCCTAATCATGAACCCAATGCAGGAGGGAACACTTTTTACTTGCTTATACTGCTACGGCCTTTTGCTAATAATATCCTTCCTCTATGAGGAAGCAATTTAAAAATAATTAAATGTTTTTAATATCTTTAAAGGTTGCTGGACACAAAAAATTAAAACTTTTTCTTTAATTTCTAGAAAGTTAATACTTATTTCAGTATTTTTGATAAAATTCTCTGATTTTTTAAAATAATTTTTTGTTTTCCTAATTGATCAGAAGCGAGACAGAGTCAAAAAAATATCAGACAAGAAAATAGATTAATTAGCGATTTGTCAATCACGATTGAGCACAAATTACTGGAAAGTTATCATAAGCATAATAAGTTGTTAACTCGAAAGGGAGAGCATTGGGTTAGGGTAAAGTTAAGAATAATTTCCTCTAGATTTCAAAATAAAACAAAAAAATTCATTTTAACGACAAAATTAAATATATTTTGAAAATTCATAGTTTAGTTATACATAATTTTTTCTAATTTTAAATTAACTAATTTCGATAAAATTGTCTAAATGCAACACATTTCAGAAATTGACAACATAAGAAAATGAAATAGACGCGATTCAGCTCCCGCAAGGAAATAAAAATAAAATTAACTACTAAGTCTAATCATTTTAACCTGTAATAGTGAACGCAAATTTGCTCATATTAACAAAAATGAGAAAAGAAAATAGTTCTTGAAAATTAGAATCTAGGGCTTAAATTTTGACAAATAAAAATATTACATCAATAAAAATTAAAGCAAAAAGCAATTTTTTAAAAACGAATTAATATAATAAAACATTTTTTAATTAGATAAGAAAATTCCCGGTTTGGCAAAAAATTCCCGATTTTTCCTGGTAAAATTAAATTTCCGGCTATTTCTCGGTTTTCTTTCGCGGTTGATAGACACTCTGTTAAATGTATTGGTACACGGAGAGAAAAATCAAACGTTTGTAGTATGGAGACTTCCTATGCTAATTTTGTATGAACGTCCTGCTAAAGAGGCATGTTTTTATACCTCAGTTGCATGAAACATATACTAAAAAAGCATGGATCTCTTGCAATCGTAGTATACTGACGTCCCATGCGTTACAGGTAGAACTTTTATGCTGATAACGTAGAAATTTATACAAATACAGCAGAAGTTTTACGCATATTGCGCATGTGCATTCTTTTACGAAATAAGCTTAACTGTCCATACTACAAACGCTTAATTTTTCTCTCCGTGTAGAAACTATAACACGTTTTCGATTCCTACATGGGAATCTACATGGGATCCACTTTCATAAAGGAAACCATTTGGATTCCCATGTAAAACCGTATGGTAAATTGCGACACGATTTTGAGTGATAACTATACCTTAAATAAACCCAAAAAGCCTATATTTATTTAAAAAAAAAATCCCATGTAAAATCTATTTTTATTTTTCAAGTGGGTATAATTTTTCCATATCCCTATTGAAAATTTCCACATGGGAAATTTAACATTTTACCCGTTTTTGCTTAATGCCCAGATAGAATTTTGGAAAGCAACAACATACCCCAAATATTTCTAAAATTAAAGAAACAAAATTTTAATTCATAAACAAGAATTTGTTATTTATTTTTATAGTCATTTTTAAAACATTTCTAGAATTCAAAAATAAGAAAATTTTGATTCATAAATCCCAATTTGCCCAAATGGCGTTTTAAGGACTTTATATGTTACCGTACCCGCTGAAGTTAAATTTCAGTTTTATTAATGCTTTTACTGTACCCTTTATATTGAACATATACATATATTTTATTTTCTACGTTAAATGAAATATGAAAATACATGCTATGAAATTTCCAAACTTAAAACATTAAAATAACAATACACAAATTATTTGCAAACTCACGTTAATTGATTTTAGAAAATTTGTAATAGACATCAAATTCATGACTCTAAACTTGTTAATAAAATAAATGTAATAAATGTAATTTAAAATTTTAAAACATCAACCGATATTAATACCAACTTCATAAAAAATTAAACAATATTGAAAAAAACTAATTAAAAATTTGGTCGAAAATCAAAAATATGATTTTGGCTTAAAAATTCGGATTAATTATTTATATTTCATTTTTATAGTGAAAATTAGTTGTATTTATATTAAAAAGTAGCTACAAAAAGTGTCACATCAATTTAACAAAAATTTAAAAAATTTGCATTTTTTCAATTTTTAGAAATTTGTGAAAAAGCTATAACTTTTGTTCAGCTCAATATTTTTCAATCGGATATGGCTAGAAATTTAAGTTAGACCAATACCTAAGAAACTGTAAAGTTTCTTTTTTATCGGTCGAGTAGTCTTTGTGTTTATCCCGGACAAAATATCGCGGACAGACATACATACATACACAGAGACATACATACATACATCCATACATAATTTTTTTATTGGCATTTTTGGAATTCTTTCTACTTGAATAGAAAAACTAAATAGGAATTTTCAATTTCTATGCAATGTACAGACAAAAGTCTGATCTTATTTATAAAGATTTTTTTCAAAAGTAATAATTTATTTTAATTTATTTTTTTTGGCACGGGACATCCTGTTGTAAGACATCAATCCGTCTTCCACTGCCATCACTCTTGAATCCTGATCTTCAATTCTTTGTTTCATAGATTCTAATATTTTATTTGTATCAGTTATTTGTCCGCTAAGAGTTTCGTGCGACGTTGTAAGATCCTTGATTGAATTTAGGATTTGAGAGAATTTCTCCTCGACTGTTGACATGTTTATAGTGAAGGTCTAATAACACAAATATCAATAAACACTCAATATAACTTTATCACAAGCCTCAGTGTCGCACTCAAAACTATTTCAAAGGAAAAAAAAAGTTTCAAATCAAGGTGGTATCACCAGAAAAAAATCACAATTATGCAGAGTAGGGTGTCCGTTATTTACCAAGTTGTTTATATTTCTTGCGACGCCCCCTAAATTATTAGTTTACCATCTAAAACAAAATGTCAGACCAAAATAAACCCTTAATATTCACAGTCAAACATAATACTTCTATCTAAAATAGGGTGTGGAACATTGAGAAAATTCCTATCTATGTTTCTATTTGTGACTATCACAGGGTAACTAGTTTCGAGATAATTCAACCAAGTAGGCAAGTCCACACACATAGGTAAGGCAGAACGTGTACTGGAAGAATTTATTATCGACCAGACCTCAGACGATTAAGTGCAGTTTGATAACCTTGACAGTAAATCTTTTTTGTAATTGATCTTTTTAAAATTAACCGTCTCCTTCAGGGCACGTTTCTCTCTCAACAAAGTCTCTTTGCTTTCAAAAGAGAACGTATCCATTTCTGCAGCCTTTATAGCTCGCCTAACATGCCCTCTAGCATCCCTTCAGTCTGAATCGAACCAGGGCTTACGTTTAAAATTACACGAATTATAAAATTTTTTCGACATTCCAAGCTTCTTAGCAACACACGTAATATTATTTGTTAGGATAAAATTTAAATGGTTTACATCATTATCTATATTTGCTACCCCCTCCCTCCAAGCCATAGTCGAATAAAACGAGTCAGCTTTTTTTAGGATCAAAAAATAATGTATTAGGAAGTTGACGTACGTTCAGACTGTTGGTTATAAAATCTTCATTTAAGTATAAAAAAGTGGCAAATGGTCAGAGAGGGTGGGTTGATTAAAAACTAAAAAGTCATGAAATAAGAAAAATCCATTAAAAGAACACCATATCAGGTCAATGATACTGAAACCCTTTCCACCTAGAAATTTAAAGACAGCCGGAGAATCGCCAGGTGCTCGTCCATTCAGGAGAACCAAATTAAAGGATTCCATGATGCTCACAAGACACCTGCCACGACGATACAAAACATGATTACTTGAAGATCTCAGATCAGAGAAAACACAGGAGTCAACCATTATACAGGAACTGAGTTGATTTAGATTTGACACTCGACAATTAAAGTCGCCACCCACGACTACAGGAAGATCCGAATAACCCTCAGACACTGAGTTCAAGTTCAAACTAAGGCCATCAAAAGCGCTGTCAAAATCTGAATCGGGTGGGATGTAAATCAGACCTAAAATGAAACAAAAATGTAGCGATGTTACACTGACAAAAATCTGATTCGAGGTAAGGTTAAATTAAATTACGACCCCTTTGCCTGGTTTTAAAGAGGTTTCCCGGAAAACAGAAACATTATCTTGCGTCTCGGACAGCAATTTCACTAAACTGCCTTTATCACTCGAGAAGGGAGGATGAAGATTTTCCTGCAATATTTCAGAGACGTCAATGATAATTTTATTGACTCTCAAAATCGCATTTCTTCCCGATTCCCTAAGTTGGTGCACCTTGGCCAGTAACCCTCGACGCACTTCTCTTTCCTCTTTGCAACGATCATTAGAAATAATATAATTAATGCTTTTAAGTTCCTTGACCGTTGCAAATATTTTTCTCACTCAACGCGATGAGTTAAACTTTATCAAAAGAGGGTGGCTTCCTACCACTTTGCCCATGCGAAAGACATCCTCGACTGCATATTCTGGTATCATTAAATGCACTTTACTAAATATATCCAGAATAGATGAGAGTAAATCTGTATTAATATTAGCTGAGTCTTCCAGCTTAAACAGTACAATGTTTTTCGCTCTATTATCTCTCTCCAAAATAGAGATAATATGCATTACACATCCTAACATCGAAGTCATTACATTTCTGTGAAGGAGATTCTACGCCATGATTTGAAACCTTGATTTTCTCACGTAAACTGTTTAGAGACAGTGTGAGATTGTCTATAGAGGAAAACAAATTACTCCACCTCTTTTCGTCCGCTGAAGCCATGACATATAGCTGTGCCGTACACAAGCACCAACACTAAATCAAATAATTACACACAGATAAATTAGAAATGAAATTCTATTTAAAAAAAAATCCAGGCAAACACAATAAGTCAAATCCGATATGACCACTTTAAACAAATGAATAAAATTATAAAACAGTTAACAATCATTGAACACGACTTTGGGCACACAAAAATTTTGCATAAAACGAAAAGTCGACAAGAACGTGAACAAAAGAGTAATTAACTCGAACATATATTTATTTCACTTGTTTTATAATACTACTATGGGGCCCGCCCATGTAAATTTTCCCGGGGCCCATCCCGGCTCTCCACGGTCCTGGGTCTAGGACTCAACTCGTAACGGTTAAATAGAAACTGGACCAACTGCAAGCAATGATTTTCAGGGGTATTACGGGGGCTATGAGGACCAGCCAACAGCAACAGTATGGAGCAAGATAGAATGATCAAGAGGGTGAAATTTAAACCCCGCTTTAAGAGCATTACACCTTCCAGAACGGACTGGAAGAAAAGTTTTCCACTTGGAGACGAATCTATCGAAAAACTAGCTGCATTAAAATGGCTGAGTCACTAGGACAATATGCCACGGTCTGGCAGGCCGAGGTCTGTGCAATTTTAACTTGCGCCCAAGTTTCCATTCAAAAGAGTTGGGTTCAGCAAATAAACTTTCATTGATTTGGGTACCGGGTCACTCGGGAATCAAGGGTAATGAAAGAGTAGACGTCTTGGCGAAAATCGGTTCTGAGACGGCATTTATAGGTCCTGAACCAGCAGTGGCAATAATGACGTGCTTCGATAAGAGAGCCATAGAAAGATGGGGTCAAAAGGAACATGAGAAGTATTGGGCGGGCATTGGGGTGGGAAGGCAAGCGAAAACTCTGTTGGGGCTAGTACTCAACATGAGGAGAGTGAGCGATCTCCTGAAACTTGATAAGATCAGAGTTAGAACCGTAGTTCGTCTGCTTACAGGTCATGGACTATTGAATTACCATTAGCATAGAATAGGTAGACAAGTTTCACCTATGTGCAGATTGTATGAGAAGAGTAACGAAACTTCGACTCACATATTATCTGAATGCCCAGCGTTAGCTAAGAGCAGGCTATCTAGTTAGGGTCAAGCAATTATTGACCCTAAGCAGGTGAGCAACCTATCGAGAGAAGAGATACTGGACTTCTGGAGAAGAACAGGACTCTAAAGGGGTTGCTATAAACGAGCGAGCTGGAGTCTGGTACAATGGGTTTTCTAATCTAGGTGCTTACTTTCCCCTCTTTGGGAAAATCCAGCTCGATCTTGGTTATTAAATTAGATTACCGACTTTCTTTGTAAGAATTTGGTCAACAATTTTTATTTATCAACTGTTCATATTATATTGTACAAAAATTATGTTTTCATGAAAATCGGTTCAACCATTTGAAAGGAAATAAAAATTTTTGAATTTTTCAAAAAAATCGAAATTTTTTTTTGAGTTGAAACTTGGTGAAAATAATTTTCATAATAGGTCAAAATTATTCCCTAATCATGAACCCAATGCAGGAGGGAACACTTTTTACTTGCTTATACTGCTACGGCCTTTTGCTAATAATATCCTTCCTCTATGAGGAAGCAATTTAAAAATAATTAAATGTTTTTAATATCTTTAAAGGTTGCTGGACACAAAAAATTAAAACTTTTTCTTTAATTTCTAGAAAGTTAATACTTATTTCAGTATTTTTGATAAAATTCTCTGATTTTTTAAAATAATTTTTTGTTTTCCTAATTGATCAGAAGCGAGACAGAGTCAAAAAAATATCAGACAAGAAAATAGATTAATTAGCGATTTGTCAATCACGATTGAGCACAAATTACTGGAAAGTTATCATAAGCATAATAAGTTGTTAACTCGAAAGGGAGAGCATTGGGTTAGGGTAAAGTTAAGAATAATTTCCTCTAGATTTCAAAATAAAACAAAAAAATTCATTTTAACGACAAAATTAAATATATTTTGAAAATTCATAGTTTAGTTATACATAATTTTTTCTAATTTTAAATTAACTAATTTCGATAAAATTGTCTAAATGCAACACATTTCAGAAATTGACAACATAAGAAAATGAAATAGACGCGATTCAGCTCCCGCAAGGAAATAAAAATAAAATTAACTACTAAGTCTAATCATTTTAACCTGTAATAGTGAACGCAAATTTGCTCATATTAACAAAAATGAGAAAAGAAAATAGTTCTTGAAAATTAGCGATAAAATACAAAGGTAGCGAACCGCGCGGGGAAAATTTACTGGCAGAACAGATGGCGCTTGAGATGTATTACACTCGGCAAATAAAATCACAATATAGAAATTATAATTGGGAAATAAACGCCTTATTTTTGAGCAAGCTAATTGAAATTTAACGTCATTTCGAATAGAAACGAGAACTCATAATCTCCATGCATTTAGAACTAAATTAGAGAATCAAAAAAATAACAAAGGAGAATATGCGTTCTCGTCAATAACATTGTTGCCTACTCACCAGTTACTTCGATGGAAATCTAGTCTTGTAGACGCCAACAAGAACCTTGGATGAATCGCCTCGTTTCGAACATTTTTCGCTGAAGTTGAGAACAATCCATCTTAGCACTTCAGGATTCGCAACGCAAGTCTCGAGCACGTGTTTGGAAATTTGACGGTAGCGTCGGGAAGGAAAGCTAACTTAAACTGAGTGGTGCTCCCGCGCGCAGATAGTTAGCGGGGACGCCGCACAGTGGGGCAAAAAACACGCTATTGGACAAATTGATTCTTAGACCACAAATTTTAACCGATTGACAAAATTTTTTTTTCCAATTAAAGATAATAAAATTTTGCATAAAACGTACGTATTTTATATGAAAAAAAAATTTCCGTTAATTGTTTAATAAATGTTAAATAAAAAATTTAGAAATTTTTTTACTTTAAAACAAATATTGTTGCTTATGAAAGCCTATTATATTATTAATAATTACTAAAAACATTATAGCCATGTTCTAAAAATGTTTTGAGACATTAACTATTTTGTTTAAACAATGTTTGCTTTTGTTATAAACAAAGAAATTAACAAAAGCTTTTTTTAATATTATGTAAATTTAGTGACTAAATTTTACATAGTCTACTATACTTATGATATGCAGGTAAATACCAGTGAAATTTAATGTTATAAACAATTACTTTTTGTTATGTTACAAACAATTTATTTATTAACAATTTTTATTTTTTTAACACAAAATTAATTATATTTTATCTACAATTATTATTACTAGTTACGATTTACAGGAAGTATTTTTTACTCTCATTTATTAATGTAACATTGTTTAAACAAAAGCTTAATTAACAATTGCACAGTTTCTTTATTTTTAGTTGTTTAAATCTCGTTTTTTGTATATTTCCTTGTATATAAAGTAATTTCTTAACTTGTTGTCAAATTTCACATTTGTTAATAATTTGAATTGTTATTAACAATTGTTAAAAAATATTAAGGAGAAAATTTTTTTAAAACATAGTGTGAGACCCAATCAGTGACCAACCATACAAATAATAATATTTATTACAAACCATTCGGTTCAGTATTACAGTAGTATTACAGATATAATATACAAAAAATACATATGTGACTGTCCACGAGAAAACAGGGCTTAGCTTTCACAGAGCGAGTGATTGAAGTAGAAGCAGAACGAAGGAATGCATACAATATAACATCTTTAAAACGTTGTATTGTCAAAAGTAATTGACAATTTACAACTTTTGATTTTTGCATTTGAAAAAGCAATATAATATCTATCGATTAGCATAAAAACTCAAAATTGATTTTTTTAGAGCTAAGCCCTGTTTTCTCGTGGACAGTCACATATACATAATTAAAATAACATCTTAATCGATTAACATTCTTTCAATCATTTTTACAATTTTTTTATTCTCTAATATGGAGTGAGAATCAAATAATCTCATCCAGAAACCTATTTCGTGCTCACAACCATTAAAATTTAAGAAGAACTCTAATTTTATATCTCTGAATTTCTCGCTTTCCACCAAAAAATGATAAAAACTGCCATGCTAACTGCACCAACAGGAATCAACCCAAGATTTAGAAACTATTTCTTTATTGTTTAAAATTAAAAATGTATTTCTATGTTTATTGACCAGTCTTACTTGAGCCAACATTCGTTTAATATATAAATCTGACCGAAACAAAAGGTATGGCTGGGGACCTGGTTGCAATTCAAGAGATTGTCATCTCACAAGACTCTTAGACCTTGATCTTGAATCCAGATCACTCTGAACCCAATATTTTCTGAATTTCGACATTAGTTTCTCCGGATTTAAGTTCATCTGACCAAGATTCAAGTCATTACAAGTTTCTATCGAGTCGCTTTCAACAAAAAAATGCTTAACTTGACTATACCAATTAAACCTTGAATCGGTTAAACTACCCCTCGCAAGCGCCATCAGTCTCTCTAGACACAATCTGAGAAACCTAGTATTGTCCATATAACTTATTTTAACCATCCAAGATAGAATCCTTGAGAAGACGACGCATGCCAGGTGCAGCCTCCCCGTCTCCAATCGTACTGCATAGTTTGGAGTATTAATCGGCAGCCACAATAGTTTTAAAAAAAAAAGATAATTGTATTTTCTCAAAAATATAAATGCAGTCCAGACCCCAAACCTGTATTCCATATAATATAATACTTTCTATTAAACTCTCAAAAAGTCTAGAATAGGTTGCCCATGAATCTGCTTTAAGGTTTGTAATAATCTTCATAGTTGTTCCTATTGCTGCTTTTGCTAAACTTACAACTCTTCTCGAATTTGCGGAAAAAGAACACAAATTTGAAAACACCACTCCCAAATACAAATATTCTTCAATCTTTTCATCTCCGTACATAAAGATTTAAAATGTTTCACAGATAGGTTAGCATTTCTACGGAATATTACAATTTTCGTTTTAATTACATTTACGGTTAAGTCATTGCACGAACAATACAGTCTCAATGCTTCGAGCTTTTTCGAAAGTTCCAGCGGAGTATCCGATAACAGTACAATATCATCAGCTTATGCTAAGACTAATACCTCAATTAAACTGTTAATGGCAAGACCTCTACATCCTTTTGACTTTAAAAATTTCTCTAGGTCACTTGTAAAGATTGAAAATAGTTGAGGACTCAATACCTCCCCCTGTAAAACTCCCCTTGTGACCTTTACAAAATCTGTGAGACCTTGTCCTGTTTTGATAGCCGCTGAAGCTTGATCGTAAAAGCTCTATAGGACCATATAAATTTAGTACTTAGGCCCAACGAATGCAATTTTCTCCATAACAAGCTATGGGAGACGGAGGGGAAGGCACTCTTAAAATCTACAAACGCAGCATATACTGCACTTCGCGGGTGTCGTAATTGAATTTGAATTAATGCCTGCCACGAGAATAAATTATCCAAGCAACCCCTTCCCCTCCGAAATCCTGTTTGAAATTCAGGGATAACTTTTGATTCATTCAACCAAATTACAAGTCTTTTCGCCAACACTTGAGTAAAGATCTTCGCTACACAGTTAACCAAAGTAATTGGTCTATAATTTTCCGGTTCTTTTTGATTACCTTTTTTATGCAACATGGCTATTACCAAGGAACCCCATGCACGCGGAATTTTACCAGAATCTAAAATTTTATTAAAAAAATGTTCCAAATAAAAAAATCCAATTTTCTGGCAATCTCTTATAGAAATCAAAGTTTATTAAATCATGACCAGCTGCTTTGTTATCTTTAAATTTTTTTAAACTAGTTATAATTTCACTTGTCTCAATATATTTATCTAAAATCGGTTGTGAAACTTCAAACAATATAGGCCAGTGTGACTGAATGGGGGGGAACATTGAATTTAAAAAAATCTGCCACTCCTCTAGTTAAATACAATTTCTGCTGGGGGCTTTATACCGTCTACAATTGACAATTGACCAAAAAGTTTTTGAACAATTAGCACTTGCCAATTTATCCGCCAGAGCCCTATCAAAATCCAACTTTGCTGCTTTTATTATATTTTTATATGATTTTTTTGCTTTTAAATAATATTCTTTTTCTGATTCAACATTATTATCTTAGGATTCCTTAAAGGCCTTTACCATATTGCATTTTGCAACTTTACAACTCTCATTGAACCATGGTTTACTTTTCGAAATTATAGCTGAATTTACATTTAATTTATATTTCATTCCTAATTCCTGTCTAACTTCCGAGATTGCAGATAACAAGTTCTTATTTAGATCATCAATGTCCCCCTCTATCTCTCCCACCTCATTCCTCCAACGCATACTACACATAAAATCATTCGACCTCGATACATCAAATTTCGTCTTCCAATTATAATAATTATTATTTTCATTTATGCTAACATGTTTATCTTCAACATCATACAAATATAAAGATACGGGGACATGGTCCGAAAATGTTGCCATCGGTAACACTTTAAAGTCTTTTAGTTTCTCCACACAATTAATAGATATCCAAATTAAATCTATCACGCTTTTTCCCTGATGACCTACAAATGTCCAATTAGCAGGATTATCCGATATTGTTCTACCATTTAATAAAAACATTCCGTTATCCTCTATAAAATCAACCAACTCCCTACCTCTCGGAGACAAAACATTATCTTTTGATGCTCTATTATAAAATATATTATCTATGTTACAAAAAATGTTGTTATCCAATTGATTCAAGTCATCTACCCTACTATTAAAATCACCCCCTATAAAAACTGGTGAATGAATATAATTCTCCCTGATAGGCGTCCACGATTGAAAGTCTGACTTCATATTCATATTCGTCATTAACGAAAAAACCCAAAAACCCCTGAATAACACGTTTATATCGAATTTCATCATTATTTTAAAAAATTTCCGCCATGTTGGATCCGCCTTTGTGAATTTTAAAAATCTAACTTCAGATTTGTAATCAGCGACCCCAAAAACTCCCGAGTAAAAAGTTTTAAGTGAATTTGATCAATTTAAACAAATTTACGCCATATTGGATCCGCCATTTTGAATTTTGAAAATCTTACTTCAGATTGGTAATCAGCGACCCCAAAAACTCCCGAGTAACAAGTTTCAAGTGAATTTGATCAATTTTTGAAAAAGTCGTCCGCCATATTTGATTCGCCATTTTAAATTTTGAAAATATGAAAAATCCGACTTCAGATTCTGAATCAGTGTACAGTAGGTTTCAAAAATGCCTTTCTAGTATAAACGTGTCGCACTCATATGTTCCCGTGGAAACATATGAGTGCGACACGTTCAAACTAAGAAGGCAAATAATTGAAACCTACTGTACCGGAAACCCGCCTAAAGTGTACTTGGTTTTTAAATTCCTAGACTAGAAAAATGTATGCTTCAAAGTGTTAATGACTATTACACCAACTAGTGTGGAATCTGAACGAGCATTTTCTGCCGCAGGATATCTCTGTAATAAACTTAGAAGTAGTTTAGCAGATAATACCATCGATACTCTTTGTTTCTTAAGATCTTATTTTTAAAATGAAAATTAGAAACTTCCATTTAATGGAAAATTGTACGTTAATTTAAAAATACTTAATTTACATTCAAACTTAGTTTAACAAGTGAGGTTGTGCAATAATAAAAAATTAATTTGGAGACATAGCCAAATTTATTTAAGAATTTCTTCGAAAATAGGATTTCAATAGTTAAAAAAATTTTTTAAATAAAAATTTAGATTTCAAATTGGTTCTAAGTCATTGTAACAATGTATTCAATTGAATAAATAAAACGTTTTAATAAAATTTTATCTAATAATTATTAAAAAGTTAGAATATAGCTAATAACATAAAATTTTGCGGGATTTTGCGGGATCCCGCAGGATTAAGAGTTATCCTGCATTCTAGTCCCGCGGGATTGAAGTTAGTGTGGGATTGCAAGCCCTAATCAGTTGGTATGAATCCAAAGGTCCGCCCCTGGCAGCTTTCTTCGCCTTAGGTCGAAGGCCCCCTCTCTTTGATTTCTTAATTTCTCCTTCCAAATTACTCTCTCCCACTTCCACCTCTTCCTCTCCCTCGTCTTCACTAGTATATTCTTCGTTTTTGCGCTTCTTTACTGCACCTTGCAATTTGAGTTGCGCTTCCTGTTCACTCATTTCGGTAAAGTCAACAAAATTTCTTCCTCCTTTAACAATAGCCTCAATTCCCACCTCTCTCAGCTTAAAAGACAGTTGAAAAATCCGTCTTCTATAATCTCTTTCCTACACTGCGCGATCGTTTGATATTCCCAAATTAATTTTTTTAAACTCCTGCACCTTTGAGAAAATCAGCTTCACCCAACGAATTGATACAAACTTCACCATTATTGGACGATTTCCAACTATTTTACCCAGTCTATATACGTTCGAAAGAGCAGCATCGGGAATTGAAATATTAATTTTCTCAAAGATTGACAATACTGTCTTGAACAAATCCGCATTGTTTTCGACATCGTCCTTCAATTTAAAAACAATGACATTATTCACTCTATCGTTATGAATAGACGAGTTGAAATTAGCTTCAAGCTTCTTGAATCTATTCACTAAATTGTCGAGATCGTTCCTTGCCTCCCTAGAAGAATTGCATGCATCTTGCACCTCCCTCTTCAATTCATTATGAGATTCAGTGAGACTTTCTATAGCACTTGTTAAAACGCCAATGGCTTCCTGTAATTTCTCCATGCTCTTGAAAAAAGGACAGTTATATTTCCACTTTGTCACAAGCGCACTTTATCACAAATCCGATGCAAAGCTAAACCATGCAATAAATTGCGAAAAAGAAGCACTAGCACTCACTTCAAATATCCGAAAAGCGAAGAAAAACAATCGAAACACAAACTGCTCAGAAGAACAATCAATTGACAATCGATAAACAAACACGTCTGTACACGATAAAACTAAGAGAGAGACCAACCAACCATACAAATAAGAAAATAACTATTTGATTCATAAGCAAATAATAAATAAAAAACAGGCAATGTTAAATTAAAGATTGATTTTAAATTAAGATTTTCTTTTTATTGTGTAATTAAAGTTAAGATTTGTACACTCAACATGCATTCAGAATTATCCTCGCTGATTCTACTGTTCTGTTTTTATGATATTCAATCTGTCACTTTTGCTTTTTCAATCAAGAATCGATTGACAGTGTCAGTTTTTAAAATGTTAATGTTTTTAATAGTATGGTTAAATAATTTGAAAATAATATAAATTATAATAGAATAATAATAATTAAAAAAGGTTTTTATTTTTTATTTGCTGATGAACCAAATAGTTATTTTCTTATTTGTATGGTTGGTCACTGATTGGGTCCTACACTATGTTTTAAAAAAATTTTCTCCATAATTTTTTTTAACAATTGTTAATAACAATTCAAATTATTAACAAATTTGCAATTTGACAACAAGTTAAGAAATTACTTTATTTTTTTTTATTTATTGTTTATACTCCTGCCCTATTGGCCTAATGCACTTCGACAAGAGTCCCCGAGAAATACTTTTTTGGATTAAGCATAACCATTCTACATATGAAAATTCTATATATTAACCTAATTTTGCGTCTACAGCCGACTTTATTAGGAGTACTCGCATTCGCCTGGACCACCCGTCAATGGGTTTTCTCGCCAGAGAAGAGGGAAACTGTAGAAAACCTCTCTCCTGAGTACAACCGGTTTATCGACAGTGGAGAGTTCTAATGGTGTGTACCGGACAATAATCGACGGTGCACATCATTATACCTCGACGTCAAACCTCCCGCTCAGATTATCTCACGTGCCGGAAAAATACCAAGCCAAATGGGCGCGAACCAAGGGTACTTATACCCTTGGTCCTTAAACGACCGCCAAGCGAGGCATCTATCCGACTGAGCTAATCCGTCGGTTAAGAAATTACTTTATATACAAGGAAATATAAAAAAACGAGATTTGAACAACTAAAAATAAAGAAACTGTGCAATTGTTAATTAAGCTTTTGTTTAAACAATGTTACATTAATAAATGAGAGTAAATAGTACGTTGTACAACTAGTGGCGAAAGTGTGATTTTTCGAGAGCAATCACTCTCGAAAAATCATTCTTTCACCACGAGTTGTGCACTACGTTTTCTCCAACACCTTGCGAGGAAATGTTTCTTTATGAGTTTCGTATAATTTTAATTTAACGTGTGCTTATGTTTAATATAATAAAAGACAAATGATTTGAGTGGGGAAGAAGTTAGATACAAAATAAATCTCGGTCAAAGAAAAAGAAAAAAGAATAAGTTCATGATTTACTTTCGCCACGCCAAATTTACTTTCGCCACGCTAAAAATTACTTTCGCCACGCTCTTCAGAGCAGTTGAGAAAAGTTCTACTTTCGCCACACTTTTCTACAAAGAAAAGTACTCCTTTCAGAGCAAGTGTTGGAGAAAAATACTTTCTGTAAATTGTAACTAGTAATAATAATTGTTGATAAAATATAATTAATTTTGTGTTAAAAAAATAAAAATTGTTAATAAATAAATTGTTTGTAACATTACAAAAAGTAATTGTTTATAACAATAAATTTCACTGGTATTTACTTGCATATCATAAGTATAGTAGATTATACAAAATTTAGTCAATAAATTTACATAATATTAAAAAAAGCTTTTGTTAATTTATTTGTTTATAACAAAAGCAAACATTGTTTAAACAAAATAGTTAATGTCTCAAAACATTTTTATAACATGGCCATAATGTTTTTGGTAATTATTAATGTTACATCCCAGATACATTTTT
Organism: Leptopilina heterotoma; assembly: GCF_015476425.1. Classification (NCBI taxonomy): domain Eukaryota; kingdom Metazoa; phylum Arthropoda; class Insecta; order Hymenoptera; family Figitidae; genus Leptopilina; species Leptopilina heterotoma. Next base: position 2,516,979 of record NW_025110909.1, read on the forward strand.
ATTTTGATTATAAAGGAATATCTGTAATGTAACTTCACTATCTTATTTTCAACACATAATATCCGTGTTAAAAAGCGTAAAAATACAATAAATGAGATAGAAGTTATAATTGAAATTCTATACTTCGTCCTACACATTAGAATAATGATTAAAAAACAAAACCAGAGATAGAAATTGACAAAAATAGGAAACAATGCGTTGTTTAGTGACTCACGTAAGCTCAAGCGCGCTTGCTATGACCTACTTTTGTATCCCGAGCTGCGTGAATCACTGCTTGTAACTCTAGCTTCACTTTTTCCACAATTGAAGTAAGAATTCAGGTCAATTTTCGAAGAACTGCATTCTCCTTAAAATCAAACTATAAATAGATCTAAGACGAGCAAATGTAAATTCCAAGAAGGTAACACACTTTTACCCATAATTGTCTATAAACTCTCCCACTTTTAATAAATCATTAGTATATAAGCCAAAGCTCTTTTAATAAAAATTGTCAAAAGTTCCGGTGCGGTTTTATAGACCAGTAGTCATTGTAGAGCGACCCTTAAGTTTTTCATTATTTATTGTATTCTTTCTTTAATCGGCAACTGCAGTTTGAGTTGTACTCAGTTATTGTGCAAGTCAATTTTGTTATTCACTTAGAAACAAGTTTCTTTCCGTAAAAGGTGCAAGAAAAGCAATTTGGCACTTAGAATCAATAATTTGAATGTATTAACTGTCGTATTTTACGTGTCAAGTTTCATTAATTGTAGTTTTTCACCAATTCTTTCTTTAATTGGCAATTGCAGACTGAATTATACTCAATTATTGTGCAAGTTGCTTTTCTCACACTTAGAAACAAGTTTCTTTCTATGAATAGGTGCAAGTGACGATAAGTAACACTTAAAAACGGTACTAACTCTTGAAACAAACGCAAAAACCCTAAAGTTGTGAAAGTTACATAAGTGTAACATAACAAACTTTCTCAGTTTCATTCAATTGAAACAACGTTCTGAAAACCAAACTTATACGACCAGCGCTATTACCTAATTCTACGACTATTGTGTAAATAAAAAGTAAGTAACATTTGTGTAATTATTGTAACTATACATTTAAATAACAAATAAATTGTTAAAAGGGAATATTTATTGTTGTTGTAACTCAAAACCTGTAGTTTTGACAAGTACAAACGATCCTACTTAAAAATAAAGGTCAAGTTTTACCAACTTGACCATAATCAGCCTACCATTCCTCAAAAATTCTATAACCTAACCTAATATAACCTCGCCTTCTGCTCGGGATGTAACAGCTGATTTAGTGGCAGCGGAGGGATTTGTCACTTTTGTTAGACAACTATAATATTTTCTATTATAAAGTATTAAATTCAAAATTTCAAAATTTTAGGAGTGTTAATTAATAATTCAAATTATTCTTTCTTTAACCGGCAATTGCAGTTCGAGTTGTACTCGGTTATTGTGCAAGTTGTTAAGTTTTAACACTTAGGATTGTTGATTTCTGCTCGCGGATCGGAGTTATACGAAACACTATTCTTTTCTTCTACAAGGTGCAAGTTAAACACTTACAACACTTAGAATATAGAATAATTAAACTGACACTCTAACAACATTTCTCATTTATAATTTGAATACAATTTTATTAAAATCTTACAAAATCCTGTAATTTAAGCTGTTTTTGCGCCGTCCGGCGAATTTCAGCTTGAATTAAGAATAGTTCGCGCCGTCCGGCGGAACCGTTTAAGCAAAGATTTCATTTTACTAATTAAGATAAATTGTGATATTATTGCGCCGTCTGGCGAATATTAATTGATCAAACGATAGTTTGCGCCGTCCGGCGAACCTGTCATTTTATCTTATGCCTTCATAATTCATAAATATTCCTCAATAATTAAAAGTTGTTTTTGAATATTTAAAATCTTAATAGATAAATTTTATCAAAATTTTAAAATCACAAAATGCCTTTTTGCAGTTAAAAAATTATGTGTGATAAAATTCCGACATCAATGAAAATTAAAAATCGAGGAGGAATAAAAGCTCAAGGAAGATTTAATATCGAAACTTTATTAGAATCTGAAAAATTTGTAGAAAACTTTCATTTGAAAAATATAATTAAAGAAATTGAAACTCAAGAAGAATTTTCCAACTTCTTCGAAACCTTGTTAAATAAAACTGAGCAAATTATTAATAAATAATTTTAATAAAACATTTAATGAGTAATTATTTTGCAAATCTTGACTATAATCAACACAATTATCCCTACGTCGAATTAATATCGGGTCATTTTAATTCACTTAGAGGTAACTTTTTAATAGATCATACATTATCAATAAATTTGATTCAACAATCTGCATTAGCATCATTCATTTTGATTGAATCAGAAATTATCGGTATATTAGGAGCACCATTTCTGGATCAAATTTTTGAAACTAGATATTTTAAAAGAATTGCAATCATTTACGAAAGAGAAATCTGGAGACGTGAATTATCAATTCAGAGACGAATAAGGCGTTGTGTAGCTAATTTCTTAGACATAATTCGCTCAGAGGATCTTCTATTTTTCATAGAATTTTCTCATGAGTGAACATATTAACAACATTTCATTCAATTTAGAGATTTATCCGAAAATCCACATATCTTCCAAAAACTTAATAGAGAATAGAGGACTCTTTTTAATCAATCCTGCCTTGGATATTAATTTAATAAACGAAAACCAACTTACTCAAGATACTAAAATCAAAAGAATTGAAAAATACACAATAAATTTCGGGTCATTCGTTACATCCGGAACAACAAAAATAGTAATTGCTAATAAAGCAATAAAATTTTAAACTTTTATTAATCCAAATCAACCTGAGCTAACAGGTATATTAGGATCTCCCTTCCTTAATACAGATCCTAGTGAATTTACATTCTATTCAACTACATATTACATGTATTGTATGATATTATTCACAACACTTTTTATTGTAACATTTTCAATAATTTGGTGGCTAAAAATTTGGTACATAACTCAAAATATTAAATTCAATAATTCATCAAATATTTTGATTTAAACAAATCTCAAGAATATCACAAAAAATAAAGCAAATTTCACACCTATACGAGAGTAATACTCCCAGTAAAGGATTATATAATTTAATTAATGAACTCATATTTTCAGTTTTTACTAAAGTATAGCGAATTATATCCACTATTATCACTAAATTCTTCATTCTTTACAAATAACGAAGACCTATTCATATTAGATCCCTCGTTACCTATTAATATCATTAAAGAAGACAGACTTAATCCATTTTTAGGAGTAAATCGTATAATAAAATACTTTTTGTGAGACGGTACTTTACGAACGCACGGAGAAACAAAAGTTTGTATTAATTATACAGTAGTAGAATTTCAAACGATAATTTGTGACGACAATTCGGATATTATTGGAGTTCTAGGGCTTCCTTTTTCATTTGATATTATTAACGAACTAATTTAAATTAACATCAAAATGCCTCGTAGAAAACACCAAAAAGATTATGTAGACGATAATAATGATGACACCACAGGACCAAGTGGCTCAACCTTCACAACCTCCATAAATAGATCCCTTCATGATACTATGGTAAATTCTATGGCTGAATGTTTTGCGTTACAACAGGGTATAATGAATATTCCTTTTTATGACGGCCATAATATGCCAGTCAAAGATTTTATTGAAGATATTATAAATGCTGAATCTACTATTCCAAAACATTGTGAAGATCAGTATTTAAAATCTGTTCTTGCTAAATTAAAGGGTGCTGCTAGAAGTAGTACTCATGGTAAGTTTTTTGGAACCATTCAACAATTAATAGATCATTTCAAACAAAGATTTTCTACTCATAAATCATACGCATGGTATTTACAAGAAATATCCACAATTCGTATGAACCGAAGCGAAAATGTTAGTGAATTTTATGATAGGTTATCTCAGTTATTATCAGGAGCAAACGCAACACTTGCTAAATCCTATGGAGCAATTAATGCTTTAACCCAAATAAAACCCCTTAATCATTGTGCTCTAGAAGCCTTCATAAAAGGACTCCCAGATACTATGGCAACTATAATAGAAGCGCGAAATCCTAAAACACTTGATGATGCGTTTGATATTGCTTTAGGGACGCATGACGATTCCCGACAAAAATCCTGTATAATATTCGATAGACCTTATTTCATTTGTCAAAATTTCTTTTTTATGTAATTTTCTTTTATAAGAATAAGAATGTGTTCCAAATTGTTTATAAACACAATGTTTTTTTAATTAATGCTAATGAATGAAAATAATAATTAATATGAAGATGGAAATAAGAGAATGTTTAAAAACTTGATTTCATAATATATAAATTTTTATTGAACCGAAATAATTTTGAAAAGAAACTTTTGTTTTGATAAATTTTTGTTAAATAGAATTATAGTTTAGCAAATATTTTAGGTAATAAATAGTTTATAATGGAAAGTTTACATTTATTAAAACTTGCATATTTCAAAACTTAAATTGCAACAAAATGTCATTTTTCAGAATTTATGTTTAAGCAGCTTTCATTGAATGCAAATTATTAAACAGAAAAATTTATAATTGACTAAATGTTTAGTAAAATGAATTATTAAATATGTTAATATTTTATTACAACAAAATTTTCTTTCATGTTATAGTTATTAAATAGATATTAAATTCAGTTGATTGTTTATTTAGACAAATTCTATAATTTTTCAATTAATATATAAACGAATTTTCATATTACAAATTTTTTAAATAATTTAAATGTTATGTGACGGAGTTTACATTAGATCGAATTTTAATTTATCGACATTTTTATTTGCTGGAATATCTATTAAACGAAATGTTCATTTCAACGAATTTTCAATAAACAAAAAATTCTATAATTAATTCCTTCTTAACGTACTTATTATTTCATTCAAATATTATTTCACGGAAAGTTAATTTAATCGATTTTTTATGTTTCAGATTCGTTGTCTAATAGAAATTCAATGAACGGAATCTTTGTTTAGTGGAATTTTCATTTTTCTGAATGTTCAAATGCTATGAATTTCATTTGTAGAATTTTATGTGACCGAATTGTCATAAATATTAATTTCTACATTACCGACATTTAAACACACGAAACTTAATATCGCCGAAACTCAATTTGTCCTACCTTTTTCTATTGTTGTCCTTGTCTTACTAATGGACAAGACAAGGACAACAATAGAAAAAGGTAGGACAAATTGAGTTTCGGCGATATTAAGTTTCGTGTGTTTAAATGTCGGTAATGTAGAAATTAATATTTATGACAATTCGGTCACATAAAATTCTACAAATGAAATTCATAGCATTTGAACATTCAGAAAAATGAAAATTCCACTAAACAAAGATTCCGTTCATTGAATTTCTATTAGACAACGAATCTGAAACATAAAAAATCGATTAAATTAACTTTCCGTGAAATAATATTTGAATGAAATAATAAGTACGTTAAGAAGGAATTAATTATAGAATTTTTTGTTTATTGAAAATTCGTTGAAATGAACATTTCGTTTAATAGATATTCCAGCAAATAAAAATGTCGATAAATTAAAATTCGATCTAATGTAAACTCCGTCACATAACATTTAAATTATTTAAAAAATTTGTAATATGAAAATTCGTTTATATATTAATTGAAAAATTATAGAATTTGTCTAAATAAACAATCAACTGAATTTAATATCTATTTAATAACTATAACATGAAAGAAAATTTTGTTGTAATAAAATATTAACATATTTAATAATTCATTTTACTAAACATTTAGTCAATTATAAATTTTTCTGTTTAATAATTTGCATTCAATGAAAGCTGCTTAAACATAAATTCTGAAAAATGACATTTTGTTGCAATTTAAGTTTTGAAATATGCAAGTTTTAATAAATGTAAACTTTCCATTATAAACTATTTATTACCTAAAATATTTGCTAAACTATAATTCTATTTAACAAAAATTTATCAAAACAAAAGTTTCTTTTCAAAATTATTTCGGTTCAATAAAAATTTATATATTATGAAATCAAGTTTTTAAACATTCTCTTATTTCCATCTTCATATTAATTATTATTTTCATTCATTAGCATTAATTAAAAAAACATTGTGTTTATAAACAATTTGGAACACATTCTTATTTTTATAAAAGAAAATTACATGAAAAAGAAATTTTGACAAATGAAATAAGGTCTATCGAATATTATACAGGATTTTTGTCGGGAATCGTCATGCGTCCCTTGCTTTAGATTTCGAACAACGTCATGGTTATCACAAACTTGATTACAATGCTTATCATTATTCCCGACATCAACCGCAAGATTATAGATATCGAGATAGAAGTCCCAGTAATAGAGTGCAATTTCCATATCCTCATGAACAAACGAGATATCAATCTCAATCATCTGTTCCTACTGGAATATTAAGAAATCCATATTCACCTTATATGCCAAATAATAATTTTCCTCAACAATACTCTAATTACCCTAACTTCAATTTTCCTAATGCTTATATGCCATATAATTCTTATCTTTTTTATCCTTATCCTCCTCCACAAGAACCGTATTTTAATAAACCTCCAGATGGAAATAGAACACCACCTCGTTCCTAATCTCCACACTCTTTTGAAAAGAGTAATTTAAACTTAAACATGACTCGACGGACAGACGCGACGACGAGCGAAAATTTCAAAGAGCGTCCAGCCAACGCGAGAATTCTGTCGTTACAAAACACATCTTCCATGCAAGAAACTCCAGAGAATCTCCATTTATAATTATCAAATCCTCAAGCTTTCAAAATTTATCAGCGACCTTATTGATAGATACAGGTGCTGATATAAACATTATAAAGGAAAACGTAATATTACCAGAATTATAAATAAACCAAGACGAAGCTATACATATAACCGGAATTGTTCCTATTAAAATTCTAACATTAGGAACAGTTCAATTAGACATCAATTCGAAACTAATAACTTTTCAAGTAGTATCTGCAAGTTTCCCTATAGAATCAGATGGTATACTAGGTCGTGAATATCTACGTGAAGAAAAAGTTGAAATTTCATTTTGGCATAATACTAGAGTCACACATTCAGATCCTGTAAAACCTATATTTTTCGCGGATAAAGAATCAACAGAAGCTAGAGATGCATTAACTGAAAACAAAGCTAATAAAAGAAAAAATGTAACTATCAAAGCCAGAACAAGACAAGTAATACCCATTGACATTTTAAATACAGAATTAAAGGAAGGATATCTACCATTAATAAAAACAATCGAAGGATTACTAGTAGGTGAAGGAGTAGTAACAAACGACAACGGTGTTTGTCATATCTATGCCATAAATATGACATCTGAAGATGCAGAAATTGAAATACCACCTCAAGAATTAATTCCTTTTGAATTTTATAAATTACCAGGTGAAGATTTAGATAACTATTCAACAGAAGAAGAATACATACCACCAACAGATAGTGTTTCAGACATATTAGAATGTTTAAGACTTGATCATTTAAATGAAGACGAAAAAGAACATGTAAAGCAATTAGTAAGAGAATTTCCAGACAGTTTTCATCTGGCAGGAGAACAATTAACACCAACACATATGGTACAACATAAAATTCTTACAAATGACGAAATACCAATTCATACTAAGCAATACAGATTTTCACCAACCCAAAAAGAAGAAATTGATAAAGTTATTGATAGAATAAAGTCAGAAGGAGCTATAGGTCCTTCTTGTTCACCATACAACTCACCACTACTCATAATTCCAAAGAAAATCGATGGAACCGGTAAGAAAAAGTGGCGAATAGTAATCGACTTCAGGGCACTAAACGAGAAGACAATTGGTGATTGCTATCCATTACCAAATATAATTAGTATACTTGACACCCTCGGAGGAGCTCAATATTTTTCTGTATTCGATTTAGCAAGTGGATTTCATCAAATTGAATTAGATCCCCTTGATAGAGCAAAAACAGCATTTTCTACTATACATGGACATTACGAATACATAAGAATGCCCATGGGATTGAAAAATTCACCATCAACATTTCAAAGATTAATGGACCAAGTTTTAACAGGACTTCAAGGAGTTGAACTATTCGTATACTTAGATGACATCGTAGTTTATGCTAACGATTTAGAAGAACACGGTAAAAAGGTAAGACGATTGTTACGAAGACTAAAAAGTGCAAATATTTTATTACAACCAGAAAAATTTGAATTTCTTTTTAAAGAAGTAGCTTATTTAGGACACATAATAAGCAGTGAAGGTTTAAAACCCAATCCAAAAACCGTAGAAGCAGTTAAAAATTTTCCTACACCTAAAACACCCAGAAATGTAAAACAATTTCTAGGATTAGCAGGATATTATCGAAGATTCATAAAAGATTTTTCAGCAAAAGCTAAACCATTATCTAATTTGTTAAAAAAGGAAGCTAAATTCGAATGGAAACAAGAGCAAGAAGAAAGTTTCAAAGAGCTAAGAGAAGCTTTGTGTACTAGTCCCATTTTACAATATCCAGATTACGAAAAACAATTTAGTTTAACAACAGACGCATCAGACTTCGCTATAGGCGCAGTGTTAAGTCAAGAAAAAGATGGATTCGATCTTCCCATTGCATATCTTTCTAGAGTATTGAATGCACCAGAATTAAATTATTCAACAAATGAAAAAGAATGTCTAGCTGTCTTATATGCTGTACATCATTTTAGACCATATATTTATGGGAAGAAATTTACTTTAGTAAGTGATCATGAAGCATTAAGATGGATTGACACCATAAAGGATCCAGGACAGCGATTAATACGATGGAGACTAAAATTAAGAGACTATGAGTATGAGTTTCAACATAAATCAGGAAAACTAAACACAAATGCCGACGCTCTTTCTAGAAATGTTAGTGAAAAAATTAACAAAAATTCTCAAACTGAGATCGAACAACAAAAGCAAGTTAGAATCCTAATTAATAAAAAACTTGATAATGACCCAAAGAAACCAAAAAAACCACCGACAAAAGTCTATGTGAATCCTCTAAAATCAAAATTACAACCTCAAAAATCAATACTAAAACCATCAACATCAAGAGGTAATTTAAATCAAAGTACAATAGGATCAAGATTATCACAAAGAAGAGCAACACAACCTAGAGTAATAACAATAGATAAAGATTCAGACGAAGATATTACTGAAGAAGATATAGAGATACCAAATCCTCCTATTCAAAAACCTATTAGAAGTTTGCTTCCTAGTTTGAAACTTCCACCAGCAGCTATAAAAAACATGCCTGGACCTAAAAGTGCACCTCCACAATTGCTACCCAAAAATGTAAATTTTCCAAGCTCAGAAAAAACAGTAGTAACGGTAGAACCACCAGTTAGTGGAAGCAAAGAAGGTTCCGACGAAGAAGAAAACAATGCGATGAACTTAAGCAGAAAAGAAATAACTCAAAATTTAGGAAATTCTATATCGCGTTTTAATCAATCCCTAAAACAACTTGAAGATTGGCTAATAGACTCACCTCAACCCCCTAGAGATTGGATTACACACTCAGATGGAAACGACGACGAATCTATTCATAAAGCAGCTAACGAATTAATATCAGGAGACCACTCAGAATTCTCCCAAAAATTAGATTTTTATTAGGAATATGCTAAAGGTGAATCTATGTGGCAGAAAAATCAAACAGATAATTTCGATATTGAAAATTCAAATAAAGAAACAATAGAACAAGAAAAAACCAAATGCAAAGAAGCCAAAATAAACAAAAAAGACAAGAAATTAACAAACCCGGCAATTCTATTCTATTACATGCATGCAAGTGCCTCCAGTTTAAAAGTAAGACGCACATGTTTTTGACTTCCATCATGAAAGAGCGGCAAATAATTGAAATTCAAATTTGAATATAGTTCTTAAATGATGAAATTCAAGCACAAAGCTATACAATATTAACCATATTAACAATAGATAACTAATTAACGCATTAACAATTAATACTAATCAATTAATTACATTACAATTTGATAAACAAATTAAAAATTAATACTAAAAGCCACTAACAATATTTATGGGTGATTAAATTTAAAATGTCATTTTTGATCCTACTAACTTTGATTTTTCGATGTTGGATTTTGAACTTAACGATACTCTATTTTGGTTGACGAGAATATATGATGGACAAAAATAATAGTGGTCGAGCAGGTGGAAGCAAATTTTAATTTTCACCACGTGAAAAACGATGGGCAGAAATGATAAGAAATTTTCTGTTTTCGTTTATTCTTTTCTCAAATAAATTCTTACAACTTTAAAAAGTTAAAATATTTCAAATTACAATAATAAATGTTTCAACATGACTTAAAAAATATTTGTAATGAGTTCTGCCATATTTAATATACTTTTAAAGACCAAAAAGATATATGAACATTGAGGGACACCACTGACATTTTTGAAAGATTTCATTGATAATTTTTTTTTGAATAGTGAGAATAAAATCAGCTTATAAATTACAATCCAGTATCAAATCTTTATTAACTGCATATAAGGAGTAAATTTAACACAAATTTATTAAAAATAAAATAATAAGCTGCAAGAAACAGAATTTTGAGAGGACACCACTGACAAGGGACACCACTGACATTTTGCTTCATTTCTCAATTTCGAAAAAGAAAGACTTTATTTTTACGTTAAAGTCGGTACGGTTTCTAAAGTACGTGTAATACCTGAAAACGAGATACAATAATATTTAAAAAATATTAATATTATGAATAATTTTTCGATGGGGACACCACTGACATGGTGTGCTCGACAAAGTGTTACTTGCTTTCTGCCACCAACCGTACAAGTTATAGATGTGATAGAATGTTGTAATGTTTTTTCTTTAAGAAGCTATACATATCACCAATACTATTAACGCTTAATAAAGCAATTATCTGCACTAGGTTATTTAAATATCAGACATGATATTCAAAATTTGCGATAATTACTTAAAAATATGAAACTTACGGACAGGCGATTTTGCTTTTTTTAAGCACTGGATCAAAATTATTCTGTTAGCACAATTACTATATAAAAATATAGACTCTTAGCTGTACAAAATAATTTTTCTGGTACTAAAAGTGTGAGAATCAAAATTTTTATTATTAAGTAAAGTTCTGATTTCTTAAGTGCGGACAAGGGACACCACTGACATTTTGCTTCTAATTCTTCTGCCAAATTTTTTCAGAGAATTTTTAGCGACTAAGAATTAATTATTTAAGTAGAAGGAGTGATTAAGAAAATTAATTGACTTCAAAAACTTTTATATATGAACTAGTATTCCAGATTTTTGGGCAGGAGATAAAAATGACATTTTAAATTTAATCATCCTTATAATAAAAATATACTCATTATATTGTTTATATTTAATAAATAATATTGCAAAATAACAATTTATACATTAATAATGATATGAAAAAATAATATGCTTCGATTAATGACTAAAAAATTTAATTATTTAAAACTGCTTAATAAAAAAATAATAAATAAATAAATTGCTAAAAATTATATAATTTCTAACACATAATATGCAAAAAAAATGTATATATATAACACAGGCACACAAAAAAAAAGTGTCGTGGCCGAGACACTACAGTAGTATATTCCCATGTATTTTTGGCTGCTGAATCCGAATCTGAAGTCCGAATGCTCAAATTGGTTCTTTTTTTTTGAGTTATACTCAAAAAACGACTCAAAACACGAATTTGAACCAAAAAAATTAAAAAATTTTTTTGTGACATGACAATAGCATATTTCCATGTATTTTTTCCCGCTCAATCCGGATTCGAAGTCAGAATTGACAGATGTGCTCAAAATTATGAGCTAAACTCAAAAAACGACTCAAAAAGCCGAATTAAAATGACGAAAATGAAAAATTTTTTCTGTGACATTGCAAAAGTATATTCCCATGTACTTTTTCCCGCTGAATCCGAATTCGCAGTCAGAATTGACAGATTTGCTCAAAATTTTGAGATAAGCTTAAAGAACTGTTAGAAAAAGCGATTTAAAATAAAGAAATGGAAATTTTTTGCTATGACACTACATTACAGTATTTCCATATCGGATCTCGCATTTAAAGTCAGAATTGACAGATTTATGACTGATTTGCTCAAAATTTTGAGATATACTCAAAAAACTGATAAAAATGTAATTTAATATGAATAAAGGAAATTTTTTGCTATGACACTACACTAGTGTATTCCCATGTATTTTTTCACTGTGATTCCAAAGTCAGAATTTTCAAAGTGGCTCAAAATTTTGGATTTCATTAAAAGTGCTCAAAAACATGCATGCTTGTACCTGTAACCAGGGTTTGAGTTTTAAAAAATTTTATGTCATTCTGATAATTCTAACTTCGAATTTGTATTCAGCGTATATAAAATTCATGAGAATACACTACCGAATACCAAAAAAATGAACTCTTTTGCATTATATTAAATTTTGAGCATTTTTGGATTTAACTTAAAATTTTGAGCCAATTTAATAATTTTAACTTTGAATTTAGAAGCAGATGTAAAAACATGAGAATATACTAATGTAGTGTACTAGCAAGAAAAGTAGAGTTTCTTGACTTTAATTTTTGTAACTTAACAGATTTTCTTGTGTGTCTCAAAATTTTGAGCCATTAGAATAATTCTGACTTCAAATGCGAGATCCGAGTGTAAAAATATATGGAAATACTGTAATGTAGTGTCATAGCAAAAAATTGCCATTTCTTTATTTTAAATCGCTTTTTTATCAGCTCTTTGAGCTTATCTCAAAATTTTGAACAAATCTGTCAATTCTGACTGCGAATTCGGATTCAGCGGGAAAAAGTACATGGGAATATAGTAGTGTAGTGTCATAAAAAATTTTTTCATCTTAATTTGAGTCGTTTTTTGAGTTTAGCTCAAAATTTTCAGCACATCTGTCAATTCTGACTTTGAATCCGGATTTAGCGGGAAAAAATACATGGAAATATGCTATTGTCATGTCTCACAAAAAAATTTTTTAATTTTTTTGGTTCAAATTCGTGTTTTGAGTCGTTTTTTGAGTATAACTCAAAAAAAGAACCAATTTGAGCATTCGGACTTCAGATTCGGATTCAGCGGCCAAAAATACATGGGAATATACTACTGTAGTGTCTCGGCCACGAAACTTTTTTTTTTGTGTGCCTGTGTAATTATATATATTGCTTCCTTAATAAAAATAAATAGCAACTAACCATACTATTTAATCAATAACAATATTTTAATTACCAATTAGAACAAAATTTTGATTACAAATTAAATTTATTTATTAATAACATAATAGTTAAGTACTTTAAAAAGAAATAAACATGTATATAATAATTATCAAATAAGTCGTTTTTATAAATTATTTAATAAAAATCAATAATTATTAGTTAAACTAAAAATATTAATATTATTAATAATAATAATAATAAAAAAAAATTTTATATATATACTATATCACTGGTTTACAGTGAAATTGCCAATTTAACAAAACATTTTTTTTTCGAATAGTAGGTGTTTGTTGAGTAAGAAAATCATAGTTTTAATTTTTTTCCCTCGCGCAGTTTTTCTGTAGCTTCAAATTTTGCATTTTCGAGGTGCGGCAGGTCACAGAATAGAATTCAACAAAAATTGAGAGAGTTACAGTCGATTAAAGGTGAAATTTCATGACAATTTTGATGATTTTTAGACATTTGAGTAACTTTTACTATTTTTTTCTACATCAAACAGGAAAGAATGTTTAGGTTTTAATTTTTTTATTGCTAGACTATATCATTACAAAAATTTTGAGCCCTTGTGGACCTCGATTGGATAAAAAATGACAATTCTACACTAAATTTAGTGAACGAAACTACATTCTTCATTTTTAGTATCCCTTAAACATTTGCAGCAAAAATTCAAGTAATAAAATTTGGTTAAGTGCTAAAGTTACTGAAATCACTAATCAAGAGTTTCTGAAGTCGTAGATTTCGAATGGAATGTTAGTTTTGCAAATTTCAAAATGGCGGATCGAATATGGCGGACAAGTTTTTAAAAATCGATGAAATTCTTCTCAAATTCGTTACTCAGGGGTTTTTGGGGTCGCTGATTACGAATCCGATGTCAGATTTCAAAAATTGAAAATTATGGATTCATAATGGTGAACGAGTTCTTTAAAATCCATCGAATTCGCACCTACTGGATCCGCCATTTTTAATTTTTGAAATCTGACATCGGATTCGTATTCAGCGACCCCAAAAACCCCCGAGTAACGAATTTGAGACGAATTTCATCGATTTTCAAAAACTTGTCCGCCATATTGGATCCGCCATTTTGAAATTTGCAAAACTAACATTCCATTTGAAATCTACGACTTCAGAAACTCTTGATTAGTGATTTCTGTAACTTTAGCACTTAACCAAATTTTATTACTTGAATTTTTGCTGCAAATGTTTAAGGGATACTAAAAATGAAGAATGTAGTTTCGTTCACTAAATTTAGTGTAGAATTGTCATTTTTAATCCAATCGAGGTCCACAAGCGCTCAAAATTTGTGTAATGATATAGTCTATCAATAAAAAAATTAAAACCTAAACATTCTTTCCTGTTTGATGTAGAAAAAATAGTAAAAGTTACTCAAATGTCTAAAAATCATCAAAATTGTCATGAAATTTCATCTTTAATCGACTGTAACTCTTTCAATTTTTGTTGAATTTTATTCTGTGACCTATGGATCGAAAGGTAATTTAATAACCTTTCCAATGATACCTCATTTATTATATTTTGACAAGCTAATTTTCCTGCAGGTAAGTTTAAGTGGCGCCGCACCACGAAAATGCAAAATTTGAAGCTACAGAAAAACTGCGCGAGGGAAAAAAATTAAAACTATGATTTTCTTACTCAACAAACACCTACTATTCGAAAAAAAATTGTTTTGTTCGATTGGCAAAAAAAAGTTTTTAATTTGTAAACCTGTGTATTTCAAGAATATCAATGAAATAATAATAAACAACATCAAATTTTATATTTTAAATAATTATTATTAATAAGCAATGAGGTTTAATAGACTCGAATCAAGCCTCAAGTATCAGGCGAGTATAAGGAGGGAGGAGTCGACTCGCCGCGCGGAGGAGTGAAAGGCCCCACGCCCACTATCCATTGCTCACGCGCTGGGTCTTGTGCCTCTCCCCTTATACAGAGCGAAACGAGAACCACTCGACCCGCCATATTGTCGCTTCCAACGTATTCTCTCATACTACAGTAATATCTCATGTTTTTATGCAGAATTTTCATTTTTCTTATTCAAAAATTTTATTTTAGATGAAATTCTTCAAGAATTATTGTTAAGATAAGAGTTGATAACTTTAATTACCAAAAAAAAATTTGATTAAATGTATCAAAAACTGTATGCGAACACTAAATTCTCTTATAAAATAATTGTCATTTAACGAAATCTAAAAAAAAGAGGAAGAATCTTAATAAAATCAGAATAAAACAGTTATTAATTATTAATTATTATCGTTATTAATATTCTTCTAATTATCAATCAATGAATGCTTTAAGAAATTTTAATAAAAAAATAACGAATGTTTCGATAAATGTTGAATTAAAATCAGAATTCAATAGAAATTCTGAAAAACAAAATTATTACAATCATGCGATTATATAAATTAGTTGGTATTATTAAACAATTGTTAAAATCTTTTGATAAATAATTACAAAATGGTCAAATGAATTTCATGACGAGTAAATTCTTAGTATTAAACTCTTTGCAATAGTTTCTTAATTTTATTATAAAACATTAATTATCATTCAAAATCTCAATTAACTTGCTTCAAATTGTGGACATAGTTTTAAAATTATAGATAAAAAGAATGAATAAGAACAATAAAAGAAAAACTATAATTTTAATCGATCAAATAAAGTAGTGAATTGGTAAAATAAATAAATTAGCATTATTAAAAAGGTAAAAATTATTTATTCAAAATATCACACACACACATTCATTCTACAAGAGGAGAATTTCTCACACAAACACGCATATAAACACACATTACAATTGAACACGAAACATTAAAAATAACAAACAAAAGAAAAATAATCACAAAAAGAAAAGAAAACCTTATAAGTTGCACAAACCGCACATGCATAATTCAATTCTGCTTGGGACCAATTTTGGCAAAGGATTTTCCTCCAAGACTATTTCTACATCTTCAAGCTCCCTATACCAGGAAGGCCCTGCTTGTGGTTGGAAGAAAGGCTCTGTTTTTGGTTGAGAGGAAGGCCCTGCTTGTGATTGAGAAGAAGGCCCTGCTTGTAGATAAAAATTGGAAGAGAAGCAGGCGCAAAACGCCTACATCTAGGGTTTCGTTGCATTTAAAAAGAAAATCCTGTTTTGGTTATCATAAACCATTGTGGTTAAGACTGACTGACTGATTTGGGATCTATAGTGCCCCAAATTTGGGATCTATAGTGCCCCAAATTTGGGATCTATAATGCCCCAAATTTGGGATCTATAGTGCCCCAAATTACGACGGACAGACGGACGGACGGACGCCAAAGTGAAACTATAAGGCTTTCGGCCATGGGCCACGAAACCCTAAAAAAGGTGCTCTGCTTGTGATTGAGAAGAAGGCCCTGCTTGTAGTTGGAAGAAAGGCTCTGTTTTTGGTTGAAAAGAAGGCCCCGTCTGCGGTTGAAGAGCAGCATTAAGTACAGGATCCAGCCACAAAGGATCATCCATGAGTGTTTTTATATCTTTTACAAATATTTTCGGCTGAAAAATTTTATTCAAGATAGAAGTTTTCATTGAAAGATCCAGAGGCTTGTCCTCAATTTTGGTGGACGATATAAACTGTGGAGCATCGTTAATCCATACCATGGTATTCACAAAATTTTTTGGCTCGGATCGTTCTACACAAACAAAATAAACAACAAAATTACTATAACTAGAAAAGAAAAACAAAATTTCGTATAAAATTATTTAAAAAATATATAACAAGGGAAAAATTAATATAATAGAAAAATTACATTAGATGCATAACAAAATAATCACCTGTCAATTCCAATGCATTATTGGGTAAGGTTGAACATCCTCCACAATAGCAGTAATCCGGACGATCTGGCCGACTATATAAAACAGAAAGAAAACGAAAATGTAAGAAGAAAAAAAGAGATAAAATACACAAAGAACTTACAGAACAAGATTCAACATCGATGTCATTTGCGCCGAATCTTCCCCATGGCGTCAAGGCAATCAACCTCCAACATAGAACAATGGATTGAAGTCGCCAAAACTTGCAAAGACCGCAAGAACGACTCCAATTTTATAGTACAACTTTCTTCAGACACTAAAATAAAAAAATAATATATATATACATAAATATATATATGTATAATTTCGTAAAAACAAAAAGGAACACTAATAAAAACACTTATAAGAATCGTAATACTAAAAAAGAAAAAAGAGGGTTACACTTCTTACTTTCACAACACGTTCGTACTTCAAGAAGTCAAACAATTACTGAAGATGCTCCATATGCCACCATCATTTATAGGGATGCAAAATGCTGAAGTTGACAATTTGAAATCACCATCCTGGGAAACAAAGAGTTAACGACCGTCCTGAGAAAGAAGAAATCCATACCTACCTTAAGAAGATGATTAAGAAAACACAAACAACACATATCATAACACAACAACCACTCTATGTAGTAACTTCACCATTCTTATCTAAGCGCCGCCGAATGTAAGAAGAGCGCAAGGATATTGATATCACTATAGACACTGTATGTAGTTCACCAAGACGTTGAAAAATGTAAGGAGGGAGGACTGTTACATCCTAGATACATTATTTTCATTCCTAGATTTATTTTGATTATAAAGGAATATCTGTAATGTAACTTCACTATCTTATTTTCAACACATAATACCCGTGTTAAAAAGCGTAAAAATACAATAAATGAGATATAAGTTATAATTGAAATTCTATACTTCGTCCTACATATTAGAATAATGATTAAAAAAACAAAACCAGAGATAGAAATTGACAAAAATTGGAAACAATGCGTTGAGACAAAGAGTGACTCACGTAAGCTCGAGCGCGCTTGCTATGACCTACTTTTGTAACCCGAGCTGCGTGAATCACTGCTTGTAACTCTAGCTTCACTTTTTCCACAATTGAAGTAAGAATTCAGGTCAATTTTCGAAGAACTGCATTCTCCTCAAAATCAAACTATAAATAGATCTAAGACGAGCAAATGTAAATTCCAAGAAGGTAACACACTTTATCCCCATAATTGTCTATAAATTCTCCCACTTTTAATAAATCATTAGTATATAAGCCAAAGCTCTTTTAATAAAAATTGTCAAAAGTTCCGGTGCGGTTTTATAGACCAGTAGTCATTGTAGAGCGACCCTTCAGTTTTTCATTATTTATTGTATTCTTTCTTTAATCGGCAACTGCAGTTTGAGTTGTACTCGGTTATTGTGCAAGTCAATTTTGTTATTCACTTAGAAACAAGTTTCTTTCCGTAAAAGGAGCAAGAAAAGCAATTTGGCACTTAGAATCAATAATTTGAAAAAAAATTTATAAAATAATTTTAGATATAAAAACTATTTATTTATTTATTTTTTATTTATTTTATTTATTTATTTATTTATTTTATTTTATTTTATTTTATTTTATTTTATTTTTATTTTGTTTATTTATTTTTTTATTTATTTATTTATTTATTTATTTATTTATTTTTTATTTATTTATTTATTTATTTTTATTTATTTATTTTTTTTTATTTTACGTGTCAAGTTTCATTAATTGTAGTTTTTCACCAATTCTTTCTTTAATTGGCAATTGCAGACTGAATTGTACTCAATTATTGTGCAAGTTGCTTTTCTCACACTTAGAAACAAGTTTCTTTCCATAAATAGGTGCAAGTGACGATAAGTAACACTTAGAAACGGTACTAACTCTTGAAATAAACGCAAAAACCCTAAAGTTGTGTTACATAAGTGTAACATAACAAACTTTCTCAGTTTCATTCAATTGAAACAACGTTCTGAAAACCAAACTTATACGACCAGCGCTATTACCTAATTCTACGACTATTCTGTAAATAAAAAGTAAGTAACATTTGTGTAATTATTGTAACTATACATTTAAATAACAAATAAATTGTTAAAAGGGAATATTTATTGTTATTGTAACTCAAAACCCGTAGTTTTGACAAGTACAAACGATCCTACTTAAAAATAAAGGTCAAGCTTTACCAACTTGACCATAATCAGCCTACCATTCCTCCAAAATTCTATAACCTAACCTAATATAACCTCGCCTTCTGCTCGGGATGTAACAGCTGATTTAGTGGCATTTAAATTAAATTGACTCTATTCAGGAAATTATTAAAGTAAGCTAAACAAAAAATCGTAAAATCGAGCGATTTACAAATGCAAGAACTAGAGCTTTTCCTTAGTATCGGAACTGTAGTTTTCTCCTTGGGTGTCGTCTTCCAAATTGGTTGGTGGCAAAAGCGATTTCGCCCAATAAATGTCGAAACGTTCGACGGCAAAAATGTCGATTAGTACAGAATCGACAACTCAGTTGGAACGTCCAACGGCAACTGTGACGTCTGGCAACCATGTGTGTTTGTGCGTGACATGCAACAAAATAGCGTGATTGGTTCCAGAAACCAAAAATTTAGCGGCATCCAAACAGCCAGAAAATAAACATGGTGTCAGCGACATCCAAATAGGTAAAAATTTGACGACAGCAAGTCTCCAATGTTTAAAAGCAAACAAGCCAGGTCAGAAGGCTACAAAACTAACATCGTGTAACGTCATCAGCCAAGAGTGTGAGTTGAATGGCATCTTCAGCCCAAAGTTAAGCGTCGAACAACAAAGTGAAGTGGATGATTTATGCCAGAGACATCCCAATTCGAAATACAGTTCCTCCTCATCTTGAAGTAACATAGGATCCAAGAATCGCTCGTCGCAACATAAAAAAAATAAAAGCAGTAAACAAAACGCAAAATAAATTTTATAATTTTACAAGATAGAATCGTGGAGCTGAGACTTGCGTAACGAAGTGTCCGAAAGGAAGGTTAATTTATTTAATTCTAAATATTTCTATCTCGGATGTGACGTGCCAAATTATTCACGTTACACCACTTACTTCAAATTTCTAAGTGAGAAAATTCGTGCCGTCGAGCTTCTCCACATGTCTCGATGTTACTTCCAACGTCATTTTTTTGTCGCACGAAACACACGCTTCCGCAAAAGAGAAATTTATTTGCTAACCACTTGTTGTGCAAGATGGTTGCTATGTGTCCAACTTGTCGGAAATAACACGCGTCTCACGATCGCGCTTCTCGCTAGATTAATTTCCCACAGCCAGAATGACTGGACCCATAACCTTTTGAGACAAAACTGGTATTTTACTGTAAAGGTTTTGATAATAAAATAACACGAGGATGATTAAGGGTTACACAAAAGGTTTATTTTATTTATGTATTAATATGTGTTCATAGAGCTGACGATAACAGGTGACTGCACAGTGGGCCAGAATCGCTAGTTTTGGGCCAAAATTAATAATTCTCAAAAAGCGTGAAATTTATGCCTACTAAGTATGCGATCTATTGTTTTAAGGGTCGCTGATTACGAATATGAAGTCATATTTCAAAATTCAAAATGGCGTATTTAATATGGCAGACATTAAATTAAAAAAATTATTCAATTTTCATAAAACTCGATATCAGGGGTTTTCGGAGCCGCTGATTAAGAATATGAAGTCAGATTTAAAAAATTGAAAATGGCATATTTACTTATTTGTTATTATGTTTTGGAGCATAAAATTAACATAAATAAATCTGCCATTTTTAATTTTTACAATCTGACTTCATGTTCGTAATTAGCCACTCCAAAAATTCCCTGATATAAATTTTTACGAAATTAAAATAATTTTTTTAATTTTATGTCCGCCACATTGGATCATACAATTATTTTAAAATATTTAACAAACTTTTTTTATCTCTAAATATCTCACTTTAATGGCCAAGGCGCATTCGGTACAATGGAGGGGATTACCGCGTGAAGTTCTCTGATTGGTTCTCATATGAAGAGGAATTTCTATTCTTAAATTCGATTAATATAGTTTTCACAACATACAAAGAGCATAAAACGAGTTTAAGAGGGTCACCCCATCTGTGGCAGACGTTTTTTAAGAGTTTTTTGGGGATTTTCTTTTTAAGAACCATGAAAACTTAGGACTTCAAAATTTTTAACCATATATTCAGTTCCATTTTAACAACAAATTCAAATTTTTGCAAGTAAAAATATTTTATTGATTCCGAAATATAAAACTGGAAAGTGATTATGATCATAAAAACGCCGTCTATCGGCGTCCTCGATACTGACTAATTGACTGAACTAAAATCAAAAAATCAAAAGGCATTTTAATCTGTGAGGATGTGGCTATCGCCGGAAATAGAATTATTTAAAAATATTAAAAATAGAATTTTTCACGTGACTTTGAAATTTTTTTTTCAAAAAAACGTGATTTTTTTTGTCTATTTTGTTGTATAAAAAAGAAACAACTTGACCTTTTTCAATTATTCTAGTTCGGGCGATAACCACATATGTGCTGAACACGCCCTATAAATTTGTGCGATATTGGACAAGCTGTTTTTGAGATATCATGGACGCCAGTTTGAAAAACACAGATTCGAGAAAAACGCTTGTCAAAGTTTAAGTAATACATTGTTCGCTTGGCAACTCCTTGTCTTCTCAGTGCTGTAACTTTCTTAGGATGTCAAGTATCAAAAATTCTCTTTACCCACATATTCTACACATATTGTAGATGTGTGTTTTAAAATTTTTATTTTTGATTCTTTGAAGTCATCACACAGGGAGACCCCCTTAACGCGCGTTGCAGGTAAAACTTTTGAGCCCTCTAAATCTACCTCTTTAAAACATCTAATTTATATTTAATAAAATAAAAAAAACACAGTCAACATGCTTAATCTAAGCTATTTTAAATAAAAATCAATGTTGATCTCCTTGATCTGAGATTAATAAAGCATTGCGTTTTTGACTTTTGTGACTGTTTTTTGCCATTTGTTTTTTGCAATTATGGCCGAAAAGGTTGAAAAGTGTGCGAAAGATATGACACGTGCAATTCCTGTTTTGTGTAAGGGATGTAAACTGCCATATCATCCTAGTTGTGCAATGCAACTTTCTACTTTATCTGATGGATCGTTTGCGAGGTGCTGTAAGCCAAGGTCAATGTCCCCATCTACTGACTCTTAATCGTCACAAACAGCTGATAAATTTGATTGTGTTATGAAGACCATGGATAATTTTATGATGATTATGTCAAACAATTTTGCAGATGTTAACTACAAACTTGATGACACATTATCAAGGCTATCAAATATTGAAGGTAGGGTTGTTGGTTTGGCGGATCGCCTTACTGTTGTTGAGGTGAAGTTGGATAAATTTGAAGCAAATAATTTGAATCATGTTGATTTTAAACTTACGAGTCATTGCATTGGAGAATTACTTGAAAGAAATGATAGAAAGAAGAATCTTGTTTTGTTCAATTTACCTGAAACTGTTTCCTCTACAAGTGATTCTGGCACTTTATATACTAATGGTGATAGGGAAAATATTAAAAATATGTTTAGTAAATTTACTCCACCTACTGCTCTTGAGAATTTTCGAACATTTAGATTGGGTTCTAATATGCAGGTTCTACAGAAGCCTCGTCCTGTGAAAATAATTTGTGCGACGAAGGAGAAGGCACAAGTGATGCTTCGAACATTTGCCGCTGCCAAAAGGGATCCAACACATTCAAAGGTTCTTCAAAATATGTGGTTGACAAGCGACAAAACAAATTATGCAGAGAGGGGAGATACAGTCTGTGAAGGCAGAATTAGCAGCCCGGCGTCTGGAGGGAGAGACAGACATAACTATGGTGTTTCGTCATAGAACTCCTACAATAATAAAAATCCCGACTCGGAAGCGCACTTCCACACTGACTGTGCAAATAGACCCGCATACTGTGAAGAAGAATTAATTCCTCCTACTCGTGCTCGGTGTGTTTTCCCCTCTCACCGTTTCTCTTCATTCATACATCTTTATTATCAAAATGTTAGAGGTGTACGCACGAAATTGAATGAACTTCGTCAAAGTGTTTCTTTGTTTTCTTGTGATGTTTTTGCATTTACCGAAACATGGTTAAATAATAATATTAATTCTCAAGAACTTGGTTTTGTTGGTTATGACATTTATCGTTTGGATAGGAATAGTATGACTAGTTTAAAATTAAGAGGTGGGGGTGTTTTGATTGCAGTTAAAAGAAATTTGAATAGTGTTTTAATTGACACTACTTCAATTGTTGAACATATCGTAGTTAAGTTGAAATTAAATAATATTTTTTTAATAATTGGATGTTTTTATATTCCTCTAAATTCGTCTTCTATTCTATATTCTAAAGTGTGTAAAATTATTGAAAATCTTTATGAGCAAAATATTGACTCTTTTTTTTGTCTGGTTGGAGATTTTAATTTACCTTTTATTATTTGGGACAGTAGTTGTGAAATTAATCTCTATGACTTGAATTTTGATCTACCTTATCAGCAAAATTTAATTTTAACGTTATTATTTGATACATTGGATTATACTGGTTTATATCAAGTAAATAATTCTAATTTATATGGAACTATTTTGGATTTAGTTTTTTCTAATGTATAATCAGTTAAAGTTAATTCAGTAACTGATTCAGTATTACCAATTGACAGTTATCATCCGCCACTTTTAGTTGATATTTTGTTAGACGATTTTAGCAGTAATATGCATACGTCAGTGTCAAATGATGTAATTTATGACTTTAACAAGGCTAATATTGATGGAATTGTTTCTTCGCTTAATGTAACTGACTGAAATCAGTTATTGAATGTTAATGGTAGTGGTATTGATGAGACTGTCAGTAATTTTTATAATCATCTGTATAGTATTTTTAATGTTTATCTGCCATGTAAATTTGTAAATCAATCACACTTCCCTCCTTGGTATACAGGAGAATTGAAGAGACTCATTGAAAAGAAAGTTGCTCATTTAAATTATATTAAAAGTAAAAGTAATCTTGATTATGCAAAGTTTTCTAGACTAAGATCAAAATGTAAAGAATTCTCTAGAACCTCTTACAATAATTATATGTCAAAAACTGAAAATTCAATAACTAATAATCCAAAATTTTTTTGGAAGTTTATAAATTCAACACGTCGTGATCAACTTATACCAAATTATATGTTTTTGAGAGATGAGGTTGGTGATACATCGTTAAGAATATCTAATTTGTTTGCAAGGCATTTTGAATCGGTTTATACTATTTTTCCAGATCAAGTTCTGAATTCTTTCAATGATACTAATGTTGAAGTGAACATGCAGGGTATTGTAATTACTAGAAATAATGCATTTAAAAAGATAATAGATCTTGATATTAATAAGGGGGCGGGACTGGATAAAATCCCACCGTCTATTATTATATTTTGTGGCTTTTCATTGATTGAACCCTTATTTATACTATATAATATGTGTTTGAAATTAAATGTTTTTCCCATTGAATGGAAAAGAGGGATCATTGTCCCTGTTTACAAGTCTGGTAATAAGAATAATATTGAAAATTATAGACCAATAGCAATTTTAAATGTTTTTTCTAAGATATTTGAAAGTATAATTCTTGATTCATTATATGCCACTGTATCGAATATTATTATTAATGAACAACATGTCTTTGTAAGGGGTCGATCTGCATTGACTAATCTTGGAATTTTTGTGAATTACCTGAACACCAACCTTGAACTTGGTGGTCAGGTTGACGTGATTTATGCTGATTTGAGCAAGGCATTTGACAAAGTTGATCATAATATTCTGCTGAGAAAGTTAGAAGTTATGGGCATGCCTGTTGATTTTGTTTGTTTTTTGAAAAGCTATCTTTCTGGCAGGTGTCAAGTTGTTCGAATTAATCAGGCCTATTCAGTTCCTTTTTTTGCAACATCGGGTGTTCCTCAAGGATCAAATCTTGGACCACTTCTACTTATCTTATATATTAATGACATTGATTTGGTTTTTAGAAATTCTTTTTTTCTTTTATACGCTGATGACCTTAAGTGTTATAGGATTATTGGTCCT
Source organism: Leptopilina heterotoma (assembly GCF_015476425.1). Lineage (NCBI taxonomy): Eukaryota > Metazoa > Arthropoda > Insecta > Hymenoptera > Figitidae > Leptopilina > Leptopilina heterotoma. The sequence continues at coordinate 2,542,207 of NW_025110909.1, forward strand.
ACTGATCCATGTCTAAATTGCTCTGAACTTCACAAGATTTAGATCGTTTGGATGATTGGTGTTCCCTTAATCATATGACTTAACAGTTAAGGATAACAGTTAATATCAATAAAAGTTGTGTTATTTCTTTTTCAAAAAGAAATACATTGGTGTATTGTTATACAATTGGTGGTGAAGAAATAACTAGAAGAACTAAAATATCAGATTTGGGATTATTATTTAATAATGATTTTTCTTTTAATTATCATATATCTTGGGTGGTTTCGAGAGCCCTTAAATCTTTAGGATTTGTAATGAGAACAGCATCAGTTTTTCATAATATTAATGTGTTAAGAGTATTGTACTTTACGCTTGTCAGAACGATTCTTGAGTATTTTTCTGTTGTTTGGTTACCGATGTATGTGTTTAACATTGTTAGAATTCAACGAGTTCAAAATCGATTTTTGAGGTTTGCTGCAAGGCAACTTAATTTACCATTTGACAGTCATGCCCTTGATTATAATGATCTTCGTAGTTTGCTAAATGTTCCTTTGGTTTTGTCCCATTTATTATGGTAAATAAATAAAAAAATAAAATCAAAATGGGCAAAAAGGAGCATATGTGAGTTAAAGTATACTATCTAAGGAGTAATTTGTCATATTTCTCATTTAATTTGGTGGTGGAAATCGAGGGAAACATTTATTTAAATCTACTCACGTACGAAATTTTATATATAAATATTTATGCAATGAGGTGTAACTTAATTTCAAATTAATTATGAAGCTGCAATTATTGAATAACAAACTTTTATTTTATATGTGAATAAAAAAGTGCCTTATTATGACATTAAAAAAAATTGTAAATAAAAGAATGCGTTAAATATTCATAGAACGCTAAAAATTTAAAAATAGTATATTAAGCAACAAGAGGAGAAAGGCAGCCATTTCTTTACGGTGATTTTTGTGACACGAGTGGAGGTCGAGGGCGCCGTAGGCGCCCCGAGACCGGAACAAGTGTCACAAAAATCATCGTAAAGAAATTGGCTGCCTTTATTCTCGTGTTACTTACGATATTTTTTATTCCTAATGCACAAAAGCGGCGATTTCAGATAGCAGACGACAGGGAGTAAAAGTCATTCACTTGTTCGATTTGTATGAAAATGGCGGCCGATTTCTCCCTTGGGCAAGAAAAATGCATGTGAACAGCTAATTTTCTTGCCCTTGGGAGAACACGTCCGCCATTTTCATACGGTCGAAGAAATGAATGACTTTCCTCCCTGTCGGCTGCTATCAGAAAGCGCCGTTTTTGTGCATGTGGGATAAAAATAAAATTTATTGTTCGAAGGGTTGTATAATTCATCCCAATTAATATAATGAAAAACTATTGTAGTGTTTGATGCACAAAAATGTATAGAAATAAGTATTGTATATCTCATCTAATTTAAATCAAGTTAAAGAATTGCCTTTTTGGACAAAAATTTGAGTTCCTGGCCCACTGTGGACTGGCAAGACCTTTTTTTCAGGCGATCTCAAGCCCTTTGCTTTTCTATTGCGCACGCAGGCGCACGATGTACAAGAAAAGCGCTTATTACGAAAAACCCTAATTCTCAACAAAAGCCTAATTTTCGGTCTTACTTTATAGTTTCTCTGCCACGACATGGTTTTACTCTCCATTGCATTAGTTCCCTTAGTCTTACTCCCTGGTAAGAGCGTTGCTAAATTACTTAGTCATTCTTACCATTTTTAGGGTTCCGTACACCTACGGTGTATCGGCGGAACCCTATTGGTGAGACTCTTGTGTCCGTAGCCAAATCGTGTCCCCCCCTAGCGGCTAAACTATTTGACCTAGAAAGCTCAAATTTGGTACAGATACGTATTTTCACACGTAGATTACAGGAAAAATATAGAGAATGTGATAGGAGGTGATGGCCATAGCGTTGTCAAGGAAATAACAAGATTTTTGGCCAAAAATGCGTAAAAAGTGACCATTCCCCCCCTTAACTTCTAAACTATTCAACATGGAGGGCTAAAATTTGGCATACTGGTGTATTTTAATTCCACCAATTACCGATAAATGTTGCAAGTATTATTTTAATATTTGTGTACGGAACCCCCCATTGCAGTGCGATTTCAACTCTCACTTGTCCATTTTTTTTTAAATTAACACGTAAATTATTAACATGCATAAATATACATGAAACAAAATAGAGTTTTTTAAATGTCAAGTGGTTTAACCTATTTTCATTTAAAATCATAATTTTATCATTACTGCTCGTTATATAATATTCAATTTAATAAATAATATTTTATTACTGTTGTCAGGAGCATTTCTGATTCCGTATTGCATAATGCTTGTTGTTGGAGGAATACCATTATTCTACATGGAGTTAGCATTAGGGCAATTTAATAGAAAAGGTGCTATTACATGTTGGGGACGTTTAGTACCACTTTTAAAAGGTTTGTATGCATACTTTATATTAACATTTATAAATAATAGCATTTATTCACAACAGTTAGAGTCAGCTCTATAGCTACAAAACCGTTAACAGAAGGATAGGATACAAAGAACGCAGAGGTCCATGAGTCTATTTTATTAAATTGTCCTCCCTAAATAATATCGGCTACTGAAATTAAAAACCAGACAAGTGCGATTAGTACTCGCACTGAATCCACGCTCAGTGGTGTATATCTCCAGTAGTTATTTTCGTATCAAGGGCGCAAAATCGGTAAATGCTACGATGACGAGAAGTACTTAGGACCCGATTGTGTAACGTCAGCGGGCGTAAAAGAATTATTACTCAAGAATAATCCCTCTGAACAAAACCCAGAGATACGAACAAGTACGTGAAGGTTGTAATCTTAATTTTTTATTGTTTCAAATTATTGAGTTTCGAAAAATAATAAAAGCTTTACAAATATACTATTGGTAAGTAATAAATCAACCTTCTACTTTTGACCAACTGAGTCAAAACACACTAAGTGGGTCCCCCCTTAGAAGTATTTTTACCAAATTAAATGAAACTTGTTAGTAACATTGTACTAATAGAGTAGATGAAATTAACCAAATTTTGTTAACCCATTAACGCACAGTGGGGCAAAAAACACGGCCTTGGACAAACAACTTAGAGGCCGAAATTTTTAACTAAATTTAACAAAATTTTGTTTTAATTAAAGCTAATTAAATTGCGCATCGATTCCTCGAGGCCGATTTTTAATAAATAATATCTAAAAATTTTTATTTGTTAATAAAAATTTAAAAAAAAAAAATTTTCAAACAATAAGGGCTAATTTATGTAAAATGCACTAAATTTATTAGTAAACTAACTTAATTAATTAAGAAACTTCTCCTGAACATTTTCCAAAAATAGAAAGTTAATTAACAAATTTTTCTTATTCGTTATAAACAATTTAATGCAGAAAAACTTTTTATGCAAATTTTTAATATTTTATTGTTTTCAAGTAATATTTATTTCTGACAAAGTATATTTAATAAGAAAACTTATTAAAATACTAAAAATTAATAATAATTTGATATTATTTATTAATTTTTGTCATAAAAAATATTTAAAAAATGATAAATATATAATTTTTTATGACCAATTAAAGCTTCTCTGCTGTTAAATAGTATTATAATAAGTTAGCTTTTATTTCGTTATAAAGTAGAATAATTTGAAATTCATTATTGTTTAAATAATATTAATTAACAAATTAATAACTTTGTTAATTCGTCACATGAAGTGCTCATTCCTTTTACAAAATATTTCTAGAAGAATCTGCTTGAAGTTATTGTTTCGTGAAACAACTTTAAAATATTATTAATTGTTTATAAATAATCTTAACTAATAAGTATCAGATATTATTTACTTCTTTCATAATGAGTTTTGGCAAAACTATTTCCATGAAATTAAAAATCAATTTAATCTGATATTAGTGAAATACTTTTATATGTAGTTATTTAGTAACAATAACACAGCCCCACAAAAAAGTAACCTGTGCGAAAGTCCAGAGTACCATACCCCTATGTATTTTGATGCGCTGAACACGAATCCGAAGTCAGATTTGCTCCATCACGTCAGGATTTTTTCTAACCTCAAAAAACATGTCAGATTTTATGTAATTTATGTAAAATACAAAATTTTTTAAAAATTGATTAGATTTGTCTCAAACTTGTTTTTCGGGGGTTTTTAAGATCGCTCATTACGAATCTTCAGTCAGTTTTTAAAAATTTAAAATGGCGGATCCAATATGGCAGACAAATTAAAAAAATTTGTTGGATTTTTACTTTACTTGGTATATAGGGGTTTTCGGGGTCGCTGATTACAAATTTGCAGTCAGATTTTAAAAATTCAATATGGCGGATCCAATATGGCGGTCATTTTTTCGAAAATTGATTTATTTTGCTTTAAAATGGGTACTAAGTGGTTTTACGGATCGCTGATCACAAATTTCAAATCAGACTTTAAAAATTTCGAACAACTGGTCCAATATAACTTGATATGCAAGCATTTTGGGAGTCGGTGAATTTAAAAGTTTCGAAAAATTTGTTGGTAAACATTTATGCAGCAGGAAATGCAGATTTTTGGTAACCTGAATGCCTAAATTAAAATGTATTTATCGAGACGACATCTAGGAACATTTCTAGAGAATTAGGCATAATTTGTGGATGAAGTTCAATTCAACAATTGCAGAATACTTTTCTTTTAGACGCAGGCCTGCTAGGACATAATACAGTATTGTATTTCCGTTGTAATTTGGCACAATATTAATCCTGCTGCTTTGATAGATGTAGTAGGCGATGAAAACTGCCCCGAAAGGGGATGTGTAGAACGATTTGCTTCCTGTCTATCGAAGTAACGAAGCCAGCGAAGGCGCGCTGCCTTGCAGGAGGACGTTAGGGTGTGAAGATGATACCGTAGTGTGTCCGGCGACGAGTTGACAATGTCCTTGTCAAAGTCGGAAAGCTTTCATACTTAGGCCTAGGGAGGTATAAGAGTTATCACCCCTAGGACGGTGGACTCGCTTGCGATCGGACCAGGATCCCTAGCGTGCGGGCATTTTCCTAAATATCAGGGCTTTCAAAAATCAAAACAATAAAAAACTTCAAACGCTTCAAAAGTTCTTTTTGGAGTATCAACCTCACAACATACATATGACAGCAATGCAGATGTATTTTGTTACGTTTGCGGACAATTTGATATCCCGAAAAATCGCAAATTAATTAATGAAAACATTAAACAAATTTACAAAGATTGTTTTGATTTTGAGATAGTCAATCAGAATGAAAAATGGGTTCCACATACAATCTGCAGTTCCTGCTACACAATGTTAACTCGTTGGAATGATACGAAAAAGAATAAACACCTGAAGTTTAAAAAACCAATATTGTGGAAAAAACCATTGAATGTAGAAGATTGCTACTTTTGCATGAGCAATGTAAAGGGCTATAATAAAAATAATAAAAAGAATATAATTTACGCATGTGTAGTATCTGTGACAAAACCCGAAATTTTAAGTCATTTAACTCTTTCTTCTGCAAATATGGAAATCGACAGTTCACCATTAGAGTATGTACTTTCCGATATAAGTGATGAGATTAGTAATATTGTACAAGACAATGATGATATTTATATTTCAGATGGTTATCAAAAGAAAAGGTTAAAGAAGGCTTTACGCAAGAAGAGCTTAGCAACCTCATCAGAGATTTAAAATTGCCCAAAGATGGAGCAGAATATCTAGCTTCAATTTTAAAAAAGAAAAATTTTTTATCTAAAGGCACCACAGCTTACTTTTATCGTTACAGAGAAAAGGAATTTCGGAAATATTTTACAAAAGACGATGAGCTTTCATTAGTATATTGTTCTGACATTGAAGGACTAATTAATGAATTGAAACCAAACGTATATGAAGATCAACATTGGAGGTTATACATTGACTCTTCTAAAAGAAGTCTAAAGGCAGTGCTAATTTATAACACTAATGTTTTTGCTTCAATTCCCGTAGCCCATTCCACTGAACTAAAAGAAGATTATGAAACTGTCAAATTAGTTTTGGAAAAAATTATGATGGCTGACTATTGTTGGATGCTAAAAAGGGATATTGTTCCAGGAAGAGTAAACTGACTGAAGATTCGTAATCATTGTTACGTTTGCAATAACTTTTTCTCTTCTTGTTTCAAATTCTAATGTATAATATTTTGTCACATGCATCGTATACAAACAAGCATGCAATTGTTAACAGCCAGAGTGTTAAGCATTCGACACCCTAAGCGATATGAACGTATCATATCGACAGAGAATAAGAGAAACGCGAAAGAATGTTTAATAACTCCTGTTGACCTCAAGGTATTAGTCATCTTATGTGTATATCCATTAATTCTACTATATGAGATTTTAAGATTAAATCAAATCAAAATTCAAATCGTTTAAACAATTAGATATTCTTATGACAAGTTTTTCAACCAATTATATTAATATTACTATATAATTTCATGTGTGAACATTATTATAGATAAATTCCCCTATAAAGAAAAATTATATTTAACAACATTATAGTGATGTTTATGCATGAATCAATTGTTATAATCATACACGAGAATACGTACGAATTGTTAATAACAAAATTCAACTTATGTAATATCTTAATAATTTTTCGAATTTGTATTATATAAGAACGACTCTAAAGAGGAATATCCAACGCATAGTGACCCCACTTCAGGCAAAGTTCAATAACCTAGGGCCTGTTCGGTTAAATTTAATTGGTTAACTAAAATAGCTCGGCTCCAGATTGGTCTGGAAGACGACATACATTTTCCTAAACATCCGTATTGGCTACTCACTACTTTGCGCTCTTTTTCCGAGAGTGGGAACTATTCCATAAAATCATGCGGGATCCCACACTATTTATTGAATCCAACATACTTATAAAAAAGGAGCGGAATCCCGCGGGATTTCTAACGGTCATGGAAAAGTCAGGGAATGTCGGTTTTACAGAGAATGCCCAATATGTATTTTATATTATATGTATTTATATATTAATAAATTTTGGATTTTGAAAGTCTGACTTCATATTTGTCATTAACGAAAAACCCAAAAACCCCTGAATAACACGTTTAAATCGAATTCCATTATTATTTTAAAAAATTTCCGCCATGTTGGATCCGCCTTTGTGAATTTTAAAAATCTAACTTCAGATTTGTAATCAGCAACCCCAAAAACTCCCGAGTAAAAAATTTTAAGTGAATTTGATCAATTTAAACAAATTTACGCCATATTGGATTCGCCATTTTGAATTTTGAAAATCTGACTTCAGATTTGTAATTAGCGACCCCAATAGTCCTGACTAAGAACTTTCAAGTGAATTTGATTAATTTTAAAAAATAAGTCCGCCATATTGGATCCGCCATTTTGAATTTTGAAAATCTGACTTCAGATTGGTAATCAGCGACCCCAAAAACCCCCGAGTAGCAAGTTTCAAGTGAATTTGATCAATTTTTGAAAAAGTCGTCCGCCATATTTGATTCGCCATTTTAAATTTTGAAAATATGAAAAATCCGACTTCAGATTCTTAATCAGTGTACAGTAGGTTTCAAAAATGCCTTCCTAGTATAAACGTGTCGCACTCATATGTTCCCATGGAAACATATGAGTGCGACACGTTCAAATTAAGAAGGCATAATTGAAACCTACTGTACCGGAAACCCGCCTAAAGTGTACTTGGTTTTTAAATTCCTTGACCAGAAAAATGTATGCTTCAAAGTGTTAATGACTATTACACCAACTAGTGTGGAATCTGAACGATCATTTTCTGCTGCAGGATATCTCTGTAATAAACTTAGAAGTAGTTTAGCAGATAATACCATCGATACTCTTTGTTTCTTAAGATCTTATTTTTAAAATGAAAATTAGAAACTTCCATTTAATGGAAAAATTTACGTTAATTTAAAAATACTTAATTTACATTTAAACTTAGTTTAACAAGTGAGATTGTGCAATAAGAAAAAATTTATTTAGAGACATAGCCAAATTTATTCAAGAATTTCTTCGAAAATAGAATTTCAATAGTTTAAAAAATTTTTTAAATAAAAATTTAGATTTCAAATTGGTTCTAAGTCATTGTAACAATGTATTGAATTGAATAAATAAAACGTTTTAATAAAATTTTATCTAATAATTATTAAAAAATTAGAATATAGCTAATAACATAAATTTTTGCGGGATCCCGCAGGATTGAGAGTTATCCCGTATTCTAGTTCCGCGGGATTGACGTTAGTGTGGGATTGCAAGCCTTAGTTCGAATACGGTTTTCGATTATTATTGATCGTTTTAATCCCGTTTTTAACTCATTTTAGAACGTTTTGCCTTTTAAATAAAACATTTAAAAGTAATATTAAGCATTTGTGCGAATACACGCCGAGACAACAACTGTAAATATTAGGTAAAATTGACCATTGTATATCTACCTTTATAGTTAACTTATTCTGATAATAAAAATTCTATAATTCTAAATCTATATTTTTCTTCTATCCTTAATTGAGAATAACGAGAAAATTGCTAGCGTCTTCCGAAAGTACATCGCTCGTTCTTATACCACGGTTACTATTATTTTTAATAAAAACGTAACAGTTAGCAATTTTCTGGTAGCAGCGGTGGGATTTTGCCAAAATTTGACATTATTCACAATTAAATTACTTTCAGGCTTTTCTTCTCTAACAAGACTTTCCTAATCCTAGATTCCTAAACGTATTTTCCTAACAACTAGTTTTCCTAATAGTTAATTTTTCCTAAACCTATTTTCCTAAACCATTTTTCCGAACTCAATTTTCCTAAAGTCTTTTTTTACTAAAGTCTTTTTTTCCGAACAATATCATTTTTCCTAATGAAAAATATGACGATGCGATATGCGATCTGCAATTGTTTTTTCAATAGCAACCAATGTAAATATCAGAAGTTCCGAAATTTTTATTGTCATTTAATATTTCGAGTCTAAATTAAAAGTTATATATTCGTGGTCGTCGTGCTAGAGGAAGACGAAGGGCTGTCCCCCCTCGCTACCCTATTTCTTTGTGGAATCAGTATGATGCCACTTTGAGTGGCGCTCAAAGAACTAATAATTGTAGTGAGGGGTGTCATAATCGCTTCCACCTCCTGTTAGGGAAAAATCATCCCGACTTATATTCCTTACTCACAAATTTCCAATCAGAACAAGCTGATGTGGAAACTATGTGTAGGGAATTAAATATGGGTAGAAAAGTAGCCGCAGGTATGAAAAAAAATGGATAGAAACCCAAACGAGAATACGGAGAATTGTCGAGGACTACGAAATTTATAAACAAGACGCAGTTCTAAAATATCTAGAAAATTTGGCACATACAATAGTTCTTTAAATTCTAGTAATTAATTTTAATTATTTTCACTTCATTTAAAAATAAAATTTTTTAGGAAATTAGGAAAATTTAATAACTTTAGGAATTTCCGCTTAGGAAAATTGCTTTAGGAATTTATATTTTAGGAAATTCGTTTTTAGGAAATGTTGAAATTAGGAATCTAGGATTAGTAAAATCGGTAGGGAATCATAGTTTCTACATCTAAATTCTATTGAAACACATGTAATTGTTAGAGAATCACAAATCCTGAGTGCCTGTTCAAAATTTATTTCATTTATCATAATCCATTTCAAACCCATTCACAAATAAAAGGGGAATATCATCAACTACGAATATCACATTATCACATACCACTAAATTCATTAAGAGTTTTAAATAAGTATTTTGATTTTTCATAATTACTTAAAATTATTTATTGCAATACTGCATATGAAAATTATTTAATACCCTTGTTTGTCTACTGCTTGGTTATTATCATATAATTTTAATTTAAGGCTTATTTTATTTTTAAGTTAATTCGTAAGTTTAATTTTAAGTAGTTTCTTAATGATTGAGTTTTAACACTCGAATAAAGGAACTAATTATACTATAATTATATTATTGCATGATATTAATCTCATAATAAATTTAAGTTAGTTTAAGTTGTTCTTTAATGCTTGAAGTTTCAATACTCGCAGGCAAGAACTAAATTCCTAACTAATTCAGCTTCTTTAATGTTCGATGTTCCAATATTCACAGGAAAGAACTGAATTATACTTAGTATCATAAGTTAATAATTTTATACCTAAAATTAAGTTCCAATATTAATGCATGATATTAATATTAAGCTAAATTAAAGTTAGTTTAAGTTGTTCTTTAATGCTTGAAGTTTTAATACTCGCAGGAAAGAACTGTATTATATTTAGTATAATAAGTTAATAATTTACACTTACCTTTAAGTTCCGATATTATTGCATAATATTAATTTTAGGCTAAGTTTAAGTTGTTCCTTAACGCTCGAGTTTCAATACTCGCAGAAGAACTAAAATAAGCTTAGTATCATAAGTTGATATTTTTCTTACCAATAATATTTAAGTTACTTTTAAGAAGATAATCAAGTATTAAACAAATAAGTTCGATATTTTTGCACAAATGAATCGAGACCCAAGAAAAATCAGGATACGTAAGAGACTTAGAGAAGGAGTTACTGAACACAAGTGGGAAGAGGTACAAAGAAAATTATTTCCTACTTTTCCCCTATCAGAATCCTCAAAACTCGAATATAAGGAAAAGATAAAATCATTAATAGTTGAATTAGAAAAGGTACTTGCAAGTTTATCGTAACATCTTTTTATGTTTTTAAATAAAACCCACATTAACACAACATTTCCAAAATTAGAAATTGTTACACATTTGACTTTTCCTAAAGGAGAAGTTCTTTAGAATATCCAAAATCAATCCTTGAAGAGTTAATAACAGAATACAATCTGTCAAAACCCATTTATTCTCTACATCATAAAACAGGACCTTCACATAATAGAAGTTTCTACATAAAATGTATTGTTGAAGATTACACAGCCACACAAAAAAATAAAGTGTCTTGATCTGAAGTCGAGACATATGTATTCCAATGTATTTTGATGCGCTGAATCCGAATCCGCCATCAGAATTTGGCCAATGGGTCCTGGTTTCGCCCTAACCTCAAAAAATATCCTAAAATCGTTAAAATGGTCACTTTTAAATTATCAAAATTGAATCTAACCGCATATTGATAATTTTCTAAGATCCCTTAATTTAAATAAACTATTCTATAAGCTTTTCAATCGAAAATTCATATAAAACATTAAATCTATCTAACCTTACCTCAAAAACACATCTATGATTCAAAACAAACAAATTATACCATACACAGCGCAATAAAAAATAGGTAAGCTAATAAAAGTTACAACTTAGGTGTTTCTATGATTGCTGATTAATAAAGGCCGTCATATTGGATCCGACATTTTGAATTTTTAAAAAGCGACATGGGATTCGTCATCTGCGACCCCAAAAACCCTCGAGTAAGAATTTTCAAGCCAATCCAAACAAATTTTAATTACATTGTCCGCCATATTGGATCCGCCATTTTGAATTTTGATAAACTAACACCGGATTCGTAATCAGCAATGATAGAAACACCTAAGTTGTAACTTTTATGAGCTTACCTATTTTTTATTGCGCTGTGTATGGTATAATTTGTTTGTTTTGAATCTTAGATGTGTTTTTGAGGTTAGGTTCGATAGATTTAATGTTTTATATGAATTTTCAATTAAAAAGCTTATAGAATAGTTTATTTAAATTAAGGGATCTTAAAAAATTATCAATATGAGGTTGGATTCAATTCTGATAATTCAAAAGTGACCATTTTAACGATTTTAGGGTATTTTTTGAGGTTAGGGCGAAACCAGGACCCATTGGCTAAATTTTGATGGCGGATTAGGATTCAGCGCATCGAAATACATCGGAATACATATGTCTCGACCCCAGATCAAGACACTTTATTTTTTTTGTGTGGCTGTGTTATTATCAAAATAATTATTTTTGTGAAGTAGGAAGCGGTGAAAAAAGAATTAGAAACGCTGAACATTCTGCTGCAAAAAAAATTTTAGAAGCCCTGAATAAAGTATATTATTTTAGTGAACAAAAACCAAAAAATCCAAGTGAAACTTTTGTTATAACTACTCCTATAGAAAATTTCATTTTTCTAAAATTAAAATTATATAAGTGGTCTAATAGTTAACCCTTTGCGTCACAGTGGGTCGCTCAGCGACCCACCTTTTCCTTCTCAGTTTTCAGTATTTCTATGGCATATTTATTAATAAATTTAGGGTTTTTTTCCGGGCATGTTCCTCATACCTAAACAAGTCTAAGAAAACTGTTGATTCACAATTTGTTAATAATAAAAATATTATAAACAAATAAATAACAAAAAATAATGCTTTTTTTCAGAAAAAATTCATTTTCTACTTATCCTTACTAATTTTTGAGATGATAATTTTTTTTCTTTACAAATTAGATCGTAAACTATATTTACAATTACTTTTTTGAAATTTTTTTAAAATAATTTTTAATAATAAATAACAATTTTTTGTAATATTTTATGAAATAAAAGTATTTCAGATGAAATTTCAAACCTATTTTCATAAAACTCGTTACTCGGGGGTTTTTGGTGTCGCTGAATACGAATCTAGCATCAGATTTTTAAAATTCAAAATGGCGGATCCAATATGCCGGACGCGAAAATTAAAAATAAACTGAATTTGCTTGGAACTGGTTACTCAGGGGTTTTTGGGGTCGCTGAATACGAATCTGGCATCAGATTTTTAAAATTCAAAATGGAGGATCCAATATGGCGGACGCGAAAATTAAAAATAAACTGAATTTGCTTGGAACTGGTTACTCAGGGGTTTTTGGGGTCGCTGAATACGAATCTGGCATCAGATTTTTAAAATTCAAAATGACGGATTCAATATGTCGGACGCGAAAATTAAAAATAAACTGAATTTGCTTGAAACTAGTTACTTAGGGGTTTTTGGGGTCGCTAAATACGAATCTGGCATCAGATTTTAAAAATTCAAAATGGAGGATCCAATATGGCGGACGCGAAAATTAAAAATAAACTGAATTTGCTTGGAACTGGTTACTCAGGGGTTCTTGGGGTCGCTGAATACGAATCTGGCATCAGATTTTTAAAATTCAAAATGACGGATTCAATATGTCGGACGCGAAAATTAAAAATAAACTGAATTTGCTCGAAACTGGTTACTCAGGGGTTTTTGGGGTCGCTGAATACGAATCTGGTATGAGTATTAATAAATTTATTAATAAACTTAGAAGATTCAACAATCCACAGTCAGGTAACTCGTTTAACGTAAAATCCTCTTTATAGTATTTCTGTCTATAAAAAAAAGAATTAATTTTTTGATACTGAATATAATGTACCATTTTTGACAATCCGATTGAACAAAATGTAGATATTAGTAAAGATTTGCTAACCGATGAGTAACTGAAAATGTCAAACTTAATGCAGGATGTGATGTAAAAAAACACAAACAATAGTACTGCTTCTACTCAACAAAATACCTTCTTTCAACGTAAAAGCTACATTAACCTGTTGAGAGAATCGTTAGTAATAGTTTCTCGAATGTCGTTTGTTTGAATGAAGTTGATACTTACCTTTGGAGGGAATCGTTCGTGTTAGTCTGTCGTTTGTCATTTGTTTGTTTGTCCGCCATATTGGATCCGCCATTTTGAATTTTGAACATCTGATGCCAGATTCGTATTCAGCGACCCCAAAAACCCCCGAGTAACCAGTTTCAATAGATTTCAATGAAATGAAAAATGTATGACTCAAAGGGTTAAGAATTTTGTTACCAACGAGGACACAGTATTTCGTATTGTTATAAATATCGCTTTAATAAACGCTAAACCAATAAACAAGTGTTTTAAACAATCTTTACTGAAAATAAATTCAATTTTACAAATTAGAATCTATTCAAAATTTTTATCTTTTAAAAAAACCTTACTGAACTAGATCTTTCAATATAATAGTTAGTTTATGACACCACCTCATAGAAAAAAACATAAGTATTTTCAAAGACATCAGGAAATTCCAACACAACATCTTTTAACTAATCGATCACTAAACAATCGGTTTTCTATCATGTCCGACCCCGAAAATAATGGTGGCGGTGGCTAGAATGGTGGTGGTTGTCAAAATGGTGGCGGTGGCCAGAATGATGGTGTCAACTATCAGAGGGGTGACGATCTGAATGATGGTGAGCATCACGTTGATGATCCAACTTTAGGAAACGAGGTCGATCACAATATTACTACCGAAATGGTCACGAATGTAGCTGAATGTATTGCATTACAACAAGGCATATTAAACATTCAACACTATGACGGAAAAAACATACGCGTACATGATTTTATCCAAGATATACAAAATGGTTCAGCCTACATTCCACCATCGTGTCATAGGAAATATATTAAGGCCATATTGAGTCGTTTAAAGGGAGCAGCTAGAGACAGCGTTCGCGAAAAACAATTTAATACTTTAAGAGAATTAACTCAACATTTAAAGAAAAGAATCGGCGCAGCAAAATTGTACCCTTGGTATTTACAAGAAATAGCTTCGGTTCGTATGAGAAGAGGTGAGGGAGTCAATGAATTTTATGATAGAATCTCTCTCCTCTGGTCGGGAGCTGAGGCTGCTTTAGAAGAAAAATACGGGGCTGAGGCCATAAATATGACCTCCCCTCTTAAAGATTGTTCTCTAGAAGCCTTTATTCGCGGTTTGCCTGACGACATGTCAACCAACGTAGACGTGCGTAATCCACAAGATTTAGAAGCGACCTTGAAAGCAGCTCTTCACGTTGAAGCGAGACAAAAGGAACAATTTTATGGACCCAGCACTTAAACGTTTGTCTAGGTCAGATAACTAGCAATTTGGTCCTCCAATGCGTGATAGAAGTTCAAGCCCAATTCAAAATTTTAAACCATCTGCTCCTCAATCACAAAACAGACCACAAATGAGCATTCTAAAGAATCCCCATAGATTTTCTCCAGATTCACATTATCCGCCATACCCATATCCGAATCACTATTCTTATTATCCATATCCGAATCCTTACCCTTATTATCCACCACAATTTCCACCTTCTCAAGGACAATCTAACAATTCCTTCAATGCTAAACAAACTAACCCTATACTATCACAATAGCGTTCTACATCTCCTAAATTTCCAAAACGCCCGGAAAATTTAAACTCCAGCTTCGTTCGTCGAAACGACGCGACGACGAACGACATGAGACCCGAGCGTCAGATGAGTGTGAAGTTCCTAGAAAATACCGAAACATCTACCAAGCTACCGGAGAATGTCATGAGTCCCCTGTAATAGAATTATCAGGCCCGGAATTTAGGAGTAATAAAGTCCTAATTTTAATTGATATGGGAGCTGACGTAAATTTAATAAAGGTAAATCAATTAAAGGAAGAATTACTAATCGACCTGACCAAAGCTATAGAACTTTCCGGCATTACAAAGCTTAGGGCTAACACTTTCGGAACTATTATCCTCTCGATTCGAAAAACTCCTGTGAAATTTCATGTCGTTTCATCTTATTTTCCTATTTCTACAGACGGAATATTAGGCAGAAATTATCTACGACAAGAAAAAACAGAAATATCTTTCTGGCACAACACTATTGTTACACATTCAGAACCAACTAAACCAATACCATTTATAGATAAAGAATCTTTTGAACTAGATAAACAAATCATCAAAAAGCGCCAACCTAAAATGTTTAAAACTCAAGCAAGAATGAGAGAAACTATTCCTATTGAAATATTAAACCAAGAAATAAATGAAGGATAGCTTCCCTTAATTTCTACTGACCCAGGTATATATGAGGCATTCCATTTCAAAACGACCCCCTTCGTAAACAATTGCCAATGTAAGACAATTTTTAAATGAATATTTCTTCCATTCTGTAGAACCAAATTACTTTTTATATTAGTGATTTCGAAAGTAGAATTTCTGAACTTTCTGATAATAAAAAAGTATATTTTTTTAATAATTTAATTTAAATAGAAAATTGAGTTAAAAAGTTAAACTTTGAAAAATCTCAAAACACGTTACCTCCGATTTTAATAAAATTCATATCAAACGAAAGCTTGAATATTCTTCTTTTTATTTGTCAAACGATAATAATGGACATCTCAGTAGATTTTAAGAAAATAATTAAATTTCACAAACATTTCGAAGGTTATATTGAGAAAACCATTTATTAAGTATAGGGCGGCATTTGTTTTTCCCAATTTATGCATAATAACCTTCTAAATGTCTGTAAAATTTAATTATTTTCTCAAAATCCACTGAAATGTCCATTATTATCGTTTGATAAATAAAAAGAACAATATTCAAGCTTTCGTTTAATATGAATTTTATTAAAATCGGAGGTAACGTGTTTTGAGATTTTTCAAAGTTTAACTTTTTAACTCAATTTTCTATTTAAATTAAATTATTAAAAAAATATACTTTTTTATTATCAGAAAGTTCAGAAATTCTACTTTCGAAATCACTAATATAAAAAGTAATTTGGTTCTACAGAATGGAAGAAATATTCATTTAAAAATTGTCTTACATTGGCAATTGTTTACGAAGGGGGTCGTTTTGAAATGGAATGCCTCATATATAGGCGAAGCAGCAGTTACTAACCGAGATGGCGTTGCTTATGTTTTAGCAATCAATACAAACAATGATGATGTCACGATAGAATTAGCTCCGCAAGAACTAATACCCTTTGAATATTATAATATTCCAGGCGAAGAATACCTTGAATGTTTTGAATCTAACGAACCTATTGAAATACCTACAGATCGAACTAAAGCAATCTTCGAAAAACTAAGATTAGATCTCTCAGAAGAAATAATAAAACCTTCTAACTCTCCTTATAACTCCCCATTATAGATAGTATCAAAAAATCCCGATGCCGCAGGTAATAAAATATGGCGTCTAGTAATAGATTTTCAAGTCCTTAACGAAAAGACAATAGGGGATGCATATCCATTGCCTAATATTTCGGACATACTCGATCACTTGGGCGATGCTAAGTATTTTCCAACATTTGGGGGTTTTCACCAAATAGAGACCGATCCGACAGATCGACAGAAAACGGCATTTTACACACTAAATGGACATTACGAATATATTCGAATTCCATTTGGTTTAAAAAACGCCCCTGCAACATTCCAAAGATTAATGGACCAAGTCCTTAGAGGTCTCCAAGGAGTAGAATTATTTGTCTATTTGGACGATATTGTTGTTTACGCAAAAGATTTAGATGAACATGACAAGAAAATTAAAAGATTATTTTCTAAATTACAAAAGGCTAACTTAAAACTTCAACCTGAAAAATTCGAATTCTTAAAAAGAGAAGTAATTTATTTGGGTCACATAATAAGTAAAGATAATTTGAAACCTGACCCAAAGAAAATCGAGGCAGTACGGAATTTTCCTGTACCTCTTAATGTCCGAAATATCAGACAGTTTCTTGGACTTGCAGGATATTACCGTAGATTTATAAAAGATTTCTCTAAGAGAGCTAAACTCTTATCTGATTTATTGAAAAAGGAAAAGAGATTTATCTGGACCCCTGAACATGAAGAGGCCTTTACAACCCTTAATAACGCATTATGTCAAGAACCTATTTTACAATATCCTGATTTTGATAAAACATTTACATAAACAACTGATGCTTCTGATTATGCAATTGGAGCAGTATTAAGCCAAGAGAAAGAAGGTTTCAATCACCCAGTAGCTTATTTATCAAGACTTCTAACGGGACTCGAGAAAAATTACTTCACAACCGAGAAGGAAGTCTTGCAGTTTTATATGCGGTAAGATACTTTCGTCCTTACTTGTATGGACGTGAATTCATTTTAGTAAGTGATCATGAGCCATTGCGATGGATTGATAGTATTAAAGACCCTGGACAGAGACTTGTAAGATGGCTTTTAAAGTTAAGAGACTATCAATATTCTTTTAAATATAAACCAGGAAAGCTAAATTGTAATGCAGATGCATTATCAAGAAACCCTATTACAACTAACGACGATTCACATTCAAAAGAGTTTGTATTGACACGAGCAGGTAAGAAATCTTTAGACCAACCGGCGACATCAAGTAAAAATCCTTCTGATGAAAATAAAGACATTAATAAACCGAGCACATCTCGTGCCACCAAACAAATTCAAAAACCAAGAATATTTGTAAATCCTAAACCTGGTTCTAAACCAACCATTGTCGCTTCAACTTCCGCACCTAATTTACAAACTGTGCAAAAGAGTGCAAAAAACCGACCGTCATACCAACCGAAGCTAGGTCCGAAAACTTCTTTTCTTAAACCGCCATCTAAATTTAATATTAGTTCTATTGTGACAAGACAACACCCCCCTACGGCAAAAGAAAATATTGTAATACAAAAGGATAGCACTGACAACGAAGATGATAATCAGGAAGACAAAGAATCTGAATCTGACGAAGAATCAACAGAAACATATATCCATGTTCCCATTTAGAGGAGAAAACAAAGCGTTCTCCCAAGTCTAAATCTTACTTCAGATCCTACTAAATTTCCTACTCCACTCAAAAGTGCTCCACCACAATGTGTTACGGAACCCTTTTTCCAAGATGAATTAGAACAAACTCAAGAGCAAAATGAACCAATAATAGAAGCAGAAATTGAGCCTATACACTTAGAAGGACCCCCACAAAGTGACTCTGACAGCGAAAACGAAGACGAAATACAATCTACTAACAAATCAATTTTAAATAAGGGGTCGTCCATAAACCACGTGTCACATTTGGGGGGGCGGGGGTGAATCAAAAGTCCACGTTTGTCCACGAAGGGGGGGGTGTTAAAGCAAATGTCAACGTGGACATATAATCAAAGATATTTCCAAAAAAGATATGTTAAGCTTAATCAGGTTGATCATAAGTTTCAGTTAATCAATTTCCCTGACAATTTACTGACATTAAAATTAATTTCCCTGACAAAATTTTTTTACAGCAAAATATGAATGTTTACGGAAAATGAGTAAAATTTATGATTTTAATTATTTTTTAAAATGACAATTATAACCCTTCCTGAATTCAATTATTTTCTACAATTTTCAACTAAACCATCGTCTCTAAATCAATTAATTTAAATAATTTTCCGAAAGTTCTTCTAAAATTCTGTTATATTTTAAAATTATTTTTGATTTTGATTGATAAATTTTAATTAAAAATTTTAAACATGATGTGTTTCCTCTAAAATGTTAAAAATAATAATTTTAAAATGTTATTTTTTTGTATATATATTTAAATTTTTGAAAATATGTAATTGAAAATATTGAATTTTAAAAAATTAGAAGCTAATTTTCATTAATTTTCATTTTTAAATTTACCTTTAAAGATTTTTTATTCCTCAAAAATTGTAACAAAAGACTTGAAATAAATTAATTATTTTTGTTAGAATCTTAGTTTTGTTTTAAAATTGGTCATCTGGCAACCATGTAAAATAAATTTTAATTTTAAATTAGCAACGTCGCGACGCAGCAACGCTATGCCTGAGGATATTTGACACCTTGATAACGTCAAATATCACATCATGAGATGCCTTTAACTAAGAGATGCTTATAGGAAATAATAATTAGAGGGACAAAAGAAATTATTATTTCTTTCTCCTTCTACTAAATAATAAATATAATCACTAGTTATTAGTAATTGTACCGGCGAAATCAATGCCGCCTCCACTGAACCTTGCGGTAATATTATTTAAACAAACCCAAATAGTAAGTGTAAAATTCGTACCCAATTATCTGTAAAACATAAAAGGAGGCGCAATGCTGCAGCCTATATATATATTCCATTTGTCATTACTGTTTACAACTAAGAAAATACGCTGTGTATAATATATACTATATAGTATAATATATAGTATAATAGTATAATATACTTCAACTTATAATATTTTTATTTATTTAAATATTTATTTATATCAAATATGCTATTATTTTAATTTACTTCCTAAATATGAATTAATAGTTTACTACTAATGAAATAGTGCGAATTCGTTTACCAACTGAATTAGTAACTCTTTTTACTAATTTTTAGTAATTTTTTACCAATTTCTAGTGGAAAATTACTAATTTAATTAGTAGAACGTATTTTTTACTATTTAAAATTAGTAAATTTTCTACTAATAATTAATAAAAAACTACTAAAAAATAGTAAAAACAGTTACTAATTCAATTGGTAAATGAATTCGCACTATTTCACTAGTAGAAAACTACTAATTCAGATTTAGAGAGTAAATTAAAATAATTTATTATGAAAAAAAATTGCATATTTGATATAAATAAATAAAAACAAGTAAGTTGAATTACAACCGAACTAGGGTTTATAGAAATTAATTATTTGAAAATGTTTAATTTTGCCATAAAAAATAAACATTATTTAAAAAATAGAAAATATAGTTATTTTTCTCCCATATAAAAAATCTTCATATGGAGTCCGTACATTTTGATTTCCTAAAGTCTTCCTGGGAAATGAATAAGGTTGCTGCGAATCACCCAGATTATCCTAAACACCTTTTGAGCGCTGTTTGTAGATAAAATGCTTCACATGTTGAAATTGATGTAATTATAATTAAATTATGATACATTTTTATATTTTATTAGTACTAAAATGTTAAAATAATAAAAGTTTAATAGAATTACCACTTAAAAATGATTATTATATCATTTTTTCCTTCCTATTCATATAAATAAACAATGCCATATTTTCAAAAATGTTTAAAGTGGATTTATTTCAAAATCTCTCAACAGATTATTTTAGTTTTTTGATTGTTCTTATCTATGAACATTGTAAATTCAGAATATCTACTAATTTTCTAGGTGTAAGACCTTTTTATTTAATTTTAGTTAAGGCGCACCGTGATATATATATATATATATATATATATATATATACTAGGGGGGCTCCGCCCCCCTGCGCGCTTCGCGCGCCAACCCCCTATTTTTATTTTAAAATTAATTTTTAAATTAAGAATTAATTATTAATATTTATTATCAATATTGGTTTTTAGCCAAATTCAGTAAAATTAGTGTTTGTTGAAATTATTTGTATTATTCAATTTGTTTTCAAGATACACTACGGGGAAGTAACCAATTTTGTATCTCAAAATTATAGATTCAGATTGTAGTATTTGAAATCAGGTCCGAAATATAAGACATGAATAATTTCTTTTTATTTAGATTTTGAGTTAAAAAATTCGTTTCTTCCCTGTAATATATCTTCGAAAAAACGTTGAAATAAATAATTTTAATAAACAATAAAGCAGGAAAATTAATTTAATTAATAATATTACAAAAATTAATATTATTTTTGTAAATTTTTGTAAATTGAAAATAAAATTTATTTTAATTTATTTTAATTTGTAATAATATGAAGTCGATTTTAAATAATATGGAAGGTACGTAGAAATGTAATTTAATTTTTGACACTGTTGACAGTACGATAACGACTCCTTAATGTCCCCCTTTAATTTAAAAAAAAGGTTGAATTTTATCTAAATTTTGATCCCTTGGAAGGCCTTAATGAAGGCTTTTTTTATGTGTAAGTTAATAAATAGGTCAATTTTGATCTAAATTTTGATCTAACTCCAGAAGATATAAGAAAATTTGTCGATTTCATAGGCCCTCTTTTGACCTAAGTTTAAGGTTATGTTCGCCTCTACACCTATGTCTGTTGCCGCAATAACTTTTGACCTGATTTTGAGGTTATGTTTACCTCGTGACCTACGTCTGTGACCGCAATAACTTTTGACCTGATTTTGAGGTTATGTTCACCTCTTGACCTACGTATGTGATCTGAAATTATGTTAAATATACTATAGCTATTTGAGGACAACTTCAGTGCGATGTCCCTTGACCTGATTTTGAGGTTATGTTTACCTCTTGACCTACGTCTATGCCTTAAAGGCCAACTTCAGAGCGATGACCCTTGACCTAATTTTGAGGTTATGTGTTTACTCCTTGACCTACGCCTATGACCTGAGGCCAACTTCAGAGATATGACCCTTGACTTGATTTTGAGGTTATGTTTACCCCTTGACCTACGTCTATGACCTGAGGCCAACTTCAGAGCGATGAACCTTGACCTGATTTTGAGGTTATGTTTACCTCTTGACCTACGTCTGTGACCTGAGGCAAACTTCAGAGCGATGACCTTTGACCATTTGTGGCCAACTTCAGGGCACTGAATCCAGCGGCGAAATCTTTTTATAATATAGATATATATATATATATATATATATATATATATATATATATATATATATACTGACATGCATATATTTTCATATACACATTTCATACATACACATATATATTCTCTTTTTTCACTTTTCACAAACCCTTTTTTTTAATCGAAGGACAATATTATATTTTTACATATATGTGACCTGGACAGTGAAAAGGGACCTTACGTGCGAAAACAAGTTTTCGAGAAAACAGCAGTTAAAGTTTAACTTAGAAAAACCCTTGTAACTTTTTTAAATATTAATATTTTTTAATCAAGTTAGGCTTATTTTCTTCACAGTGGATCACAGTATCAAAATAAAAAACATACAAGTAATGAAAAATTTGTTTAATAATTGTTTATATAAATTAATAACAAGCTCCCCAAACATAGAAAAAAAATCTAAGTTTTCTAAATAAGTGACACATTTTTGTGAGGGTTTTCGAGGCCGCTGATTGTGAATATGATGTTAAATTGACAATTTGACTGTTGACAGCTGTCAACTTCTCTAAAAAGTGATAGTTTTTTGTAAAAAAGACAGTAATAAGGTTTTTGAGGTCGCTGATTACGAATATGACATCAAATTTAAATTTAAACTGTTGAGAGTTGTCAAAAAAAATGTCAACTTTTTTTAATTATAAAAAATTTTATTTTATTTTAATTTTTTTTTATTTTATTTTAATTTGTATAATAAGAAAAAATTAGTTTTTTCGTATTTTTACTCTTGTGTCTTTTGAATTAAATTTTTTTAACTTTTAATGAATTTATGACTTTTTGGTTTTCACCATCTTAAAGAGCGTTTCAAACGCTATCCGAATCAACAAAAAAGTAAAAAATGATTTTTTGACACGTAAGGTCCCTTTTCATAGACCATTACTGAGTTATCTTAGTAACTTTAACTACATATCAGCAGTTAATTCTACTGCAAAACTGTCATTGGTTCCTATTTAACTAAGAAAAGTAGTTAATGCAACTGTATTATCACTTCATTCAACTACATATCTGATAATTAATGTAAGTTCAAAATTATCTTTGGGGACTTATTGAACTAAGGAAAGTAGTTAAAAAGTAGTCAAATCTACTAAGAATTTTTTTCAGTGTACTATTTGAACCTCTAAAAGCTACTTTTTCCTACTATTTTTGAAGTCAGAAAAGAGAGAGAAGCCTGTGGTCGATGCTCGCCGAACCTATAGATGACCCCGTCGACAATACTCGATCAAGCTTCGAGCCTTTGTACACCTCTACTCCTTATAGAAACACTTCAATAAGAAACTCACTTACGGTCATATTATTCAGCAGTCACGTGAACTACGATTTTTACTATAATGAAACTGAAGTTACCAACCTTGATTTAACCAAAAATTAAAAAAAAAATTCTCTAAAAAGTTTAGGATACAAATTTTTCTTATTTATTTTTAACCCAAGCAAACCTTCCAAACCCTAAAATAAAAAAAACGGTTGGAAAACAGAAGTTGTTTTTTCTTCTCACGGATTCTCCAAAAATCACAAAATTTCAATTAAATTAATAATTCCTCGCTCTGGTAGCAATTTTCAACAAAAAAGTAAAAAATGATTTTTTGACACGTAAGGTCCCTTTTCATAGACCAGGTGACATATATATATATATATATATATATATATATCCCTATATTACAAAAATATATCGCTGTCGCCGCTGTCGCCGCTGTTTCAAGATTCCATCCCCCCTCCTCAAAGGTCAAAGGGCAAACATAACCTCAAAACCCCCTTCCCACTCACAGGTCAAACATAAACTCAAAACCCCCTTCCCACTCACAGGTCAAACATAACCTCAAAACCCCCTTCCCACTCACAGGTCAAACATAACCTCAAAACTCCCTCCCTACTCATAGGTCACATGGCAAATATGACCACAAACCCCCCTCCCCACTCATAGGCAACATGACAAATGTAACCTCGAAACCCCCTCAAAACATTACCTTAAACCCTCATTTATATTATAATACAGGACAATCATAACCTCAAAATCTCCCCTCTCCTCTATTCTCACTCACATGTCACACGTCAAATATAACCTCAAAATTGCCCCTCCCTCTATATCCCCAAGGACAGGTCACAGGGCAAGTACACAGTAAAAAGTAAATCTTAATTTAAGAGCTGCCTTAAACTCAACACTGTCTGCTATAATGTTAAAGGATACGAAAAAC
This sequence comes from Leptopilina heterotoma, assembly GCF_015476425.1. Taxonomy (NCBI): domain Eukaryota; kingdom Metazoa; phylum Arthropoda; class Insecta; order Hymenoptera; family Figitidae; genus Leptopilina; species Leptopilina heterotoma. Next base: position 2,566,621 of record NW_025110909.1, read on the forward strand.
GTGCGTAAATTCAACATTGACTGTCTTAAAAATGTTGCATCTTAATTTAAGGCAGCTTTCGTGCCTTAAAATAAGATTTTCTTTTTACTGTGTATAACCTCAAAGGCCTCTTGCAAGTGAAAGCTATAGTATATTCAAAACAACCTTTTTTTACTTTTATATTAATTATTAATAAATTATAATTATTATAATTAACAATAATAATAAAATTCATAATTTCAACTAAAGAAAAACGACAAGGATATGAAAATTATTCTCTTTTGGAACCGATAAGTAATTTGAGAAGTATACTTAAACCTATAAGAAACACAAATTATATTTGGAAAATATTAGTTTATGGAAGGAAAACAATACCCAAAGAAAGAGCTATATACAAAGTAGTAAGAGATTTTAACGAGGAAACAGAAGTACAATGGATAAGAGATATACCTCAAATAGAAAATGATGATGCGAATAAAATACGATTGAAAAGAAATAAAATAGAACAAACCGGACAGTTAATCATAAGACAAGAATTTGGACCGACAAGGATAAAAGAAATTTGGATAACGAACGAAGAAACAGAAGAAGATAACAGAATAAAAATTAGTCCTCAGTTGACAAATGAGCAACTAACAGAATTTTTAGAAAAAGAAACTAGAGAAGAAAGAATAAGAATTATTTACGAAGATATAGATGAAAGCAAAATATCAAGAATTCTTTTTAAAATATGGAAAAGCGGTGATAAGGAAATATATTTAATAAAGAAACACATTAAAACAAATAGAAGAAAAATTATAGCAGAAGCACATGAAGGAATATTAGGAGGACACTATTCTAAGGATATTACAGTACAGAAGATAAGAAATATGACAAACTGGCCCAACATTACAAGAGATGTTGAAGACTTTATCAAAACATGTGATCTATGTCAACGATTTAAACAAAATGAAAGAAAGTAGGAATATTATGAAGAATCAGATATACCAGAAGGACCAAATGATAAAATATCAATAGATCTAGTGGGACCATTAAATGAAACTACGAGCGGAAATAAATACATTTTGGTGATTCAAGATTTTTTGACTAGATATGTGCATTTGGAATCATTGAAGGACAAATCAGCAACTTTAGTCATAGAGGCTATGTGGAAAGGATATTTATAAACGAACGGAAAACCCTTAGAAATACTTACTGATAATGGAAAAGAATTTATTAATAACGAATTCTCAGATTTAATGACCGATTTAAAAATAAAACATGTAAAAACTTCAGTTTATCACCCACAAAGTAATGGAAAGAATGAAAGATCACACAAGAAGATTAACGAATATTTAAGTATTTATGCGCAAAAAGATGAATGGGATAAAGAGTTACCTAAAGCAATGTTAACATACAATATGACAATAAACAGAATTACAGGATTTTCTCCGTTTGAACCACAGAATGGCAGAAAAGCAAGAGAAGCATTTGAAACAGCAAACAAAATAACGAACCTCGTAAAGAAAAACGAATTAAAACAATTAGAACATGAAAACAAATTACATGTTGCAAGAAGAAAAATCAACGAATCTCAAAGAAAACAAATTCTGACTGATAAAAAGACAATTGCAGTCGGTGAACAAATATTGATAAGAAATCATATGAGAAAAAAAGGAGACCCTTTGTGGTTAGGACCACATGTAGTTTTGCATAAAATTAGGAATACATACTGAAACTGATTATAATATAACGGAATTAAAAGGCAATATATATAAGGAAGAAATAGGAAAAGCGTACTTATATTCAGAGGAATGGAAATTGATGATTATGATAAATGTTACGAGAACTGAAGATAGAATAGTTGTTATTCAAAAAATATTAACACAGGTTAGTCATCTATGCGTGACTGAATGTCAAGAAAATTACGAAATTAAAACTATCGCTTCTAGATTTAGTCGTTTAAGGGAAAAAGAATCACTATTATATAACATAATGGGTAAACAAAGAGTTAAAAGAGGACTTTTAAATATAATAGGAGACGCATCAAAAATATTATTTGGGACATTAAGCGATTCAGATTTAAATATTATTAATAAAGAATTTGATCAATTATATAATGATAATAAGGTTTTAAATGAAGCAATAAAAAACAATACTAAAGTAATAAAAATGATCTTAGATTCGTCATCTCAAGATTATAAGTTCTTAGATAATAAACTTGTAGCAGACTACGATATGTTCAACCAAATGAAAGCAAAAATAAATAATAACAAAAAGAGCTTGTTTATACAGCAAAAATTATTGATAGTCGAAACTTTAATAGAAGAAATGAACGATGACATAGATTGAGCAATAAGTTTAATTAATCTAGGGAAACATGGTATTATAAATCCTCAAATTCTAACGCCTAAAATGTTGCATGAAACTATTGATGGATTTGAAAAGGAATTTAGAACTAAATATCACATCGAAAGCGATGAGAGAAACTATCAACATATTATAGACATTAGTAATATCACTACAATTATTAAAAATCATCACTTAGTATACATAATTAAAATTCCGATTTTAGATAAAGAAGAATTGGCAATAGTAAGAAATTTACCAATTCCAGAACGAATAATTAATGGTCAAGCTATGGTGTTTTTACCAAACCACGAATATATTTTACAAACGAAAACTGAATACGTACCGATTGACAAGACAGATTTAGAAAAATGTAGTACTATAGAAGACTATAAAATTTGTAAGAGAAATCAACCGAATTATTTAACGTATCAAACAGAAAATTGTGACGCGGATTTAATAAAAATGTCAAATAAGAATTGTCTAAAATCTCCTTTACTACTCAGCGATGAAACGTTTATGAAAACAGAAATAGGTTATATATGTATATTTGTAAAAGAGACAGTTATAGATATAGTGTGCGAAAATAATAATTATAATGGTAAAAAATTGGGTACTTTTCTAATAACAGGGAATAGATGTAAGCTATATACAAATGAAATAAAACTAGATCCTAATAAATCGATAAGAAATATAACTAAATATTTCGAGGACACAATCACAATAGAATTAGATTTTGAGAAAGATGACTTAAAATGAATTAACGATAAATTACCAAAATTACCAAGATTTCTTAATTTAGATAGAATAGAAGAAGCGAAAATTAGTATGGAAGATACTGAAATGATGTTAGATAAAATAAAAACACATGAAAGATTTAAGAGTTGGACAGAAAAGTCTTTGACGTATTTAGAGTACACCGTCCGACACGATTTTTCACACACAAAAAAATCAAACATTTTTGGAAACTAGGACCAAAAAAAAATACCCGTGTCTGGCCGTTTTGCTGGATCAAGTCGTTTGTGGCTTCTAGGGGTGAAAACAACCCTTAAATGAAAAGTGACAAGTAATAATTTAAAAATAGATTCAATTTGCCTAAAACTCGTTACTCGGGGGTTTTTGGGGTCGCAGATCACGAATCCGATGTCGGTTTTTTAAAATTAAAAATGGCGGATCCAATATGGCGGCTGTCAAAATAAAAAATTGATCGGATTTGCTTGAAACTTGTTACTCGGAAGTTTTTGGGGTCGCTGATCACGAATCCGATGTCAGTTTTTCAAAATTCAAAATGGAGGATCCAATATGGCGAAAATATTTTTTAAAAAATGATTTAATTTGCCTGAAACTCGTTGCCAGGGGGTTTTTGGGGTCGCTGATTACGAATCTCATGTCAGTTTTTCAAAATTCAAAATGGCGGATCCAATATGGCGGACATCTTTTTTAAAAAATGATTTAATTTGCCTGAAACTCGTTGCTTGGGGGTTTTTGGGGTCGCTGATTACGAATATGATATTAGATTTTTGAAATTCAAAGTGGCGGATCCAATATGACTGACAACTTTTTGAAAAATAGATTCAATTTCCCTGAAACTCGTTACTCAGGGGGTTTTGGGGTCGTTGATTACGTATCTTAAGTCAGATTTTAAAAATCCAAAATGGCTGATCTTATAAAGATGAAGATTACAAAAAATTTCAATATTTTTACAAATGTGTCTTTGCATATTGGACATTTTTTTAATGACAAAGCAAACTTTGTGGTAAGTAAATTTATTCGATAATAGGAAGCGTAAGTAAGATGAATTATTAAATATAAAGTGATTGTTTAACAATGCTTCTAAAGTGAAAATATCAACTATTGACATTTATTTAAAAATCGTATAAAATCAATTAAGAATATTTAATTGCAAAAAACAAAAAAGAATCACACAATTAAATTTTCCAGTTTCATTCTAGATCTGTAATCTACATTTTGATCCTACATTTTTAATTTTGAAAATCTGCCTTAAGATTCTTAATCAGCGATCCCAAAAACCCCCTGAATAACAAGTTTCAGGGAAATTAAATCTATTTTTAAAAATGTTGACAGCCATATTGGATCCGACATTCTGAATTTTGAAAAACTGACATCGGATTCGTGATTTGCGACCCCAAAAACCCCCGAGTAACAAGTTTCAAGCGAATCCGATCAATTTTTTATTTTGACAGCCGCCATATTGGATCCGCCATTTAAAATTTTAAAAAACCGACATCGGATTCGTGATTAGCGACCCCAAAAACCCCCGAGTAACAAGTTTCAAGCGAATCCGATCAATTTTTTATTTTGACAGCCGCCATATTGGATCCGCCATTTAAAATTTAAAAAAAACCGACATCGGATTCGTGATCAGCGACCCCAAAAACTCCCGAGTAACAAGTTTCAAGCGAATCCGATCAATTTTTTAAAAAACCGACATCGGATTCGTGATCTGCGACCTCAAAAACCCCTGAGTAACGAGTTTTAGGCAAATTGAATCTATTTTTATAATATAACTTGTCACTTTTCATTTAAGGGTTGTTTTCACCCCTAAAAGCCACAAACGACTTGATCCAGCAAAACGGCCAAACACGGGTATTTTTTTTTTGTCCTAGTTTCCGAAAATGTTTGATTTTTTTGTGTGTGAAAAAAAAGTTAAATTTTGTCGGACGGTGGTATATAGGATATGCAAGTATTGTAATTATAATCTTCTATATAATGTTTAAAACGGGAATTATACAGTGTATTTTAAATTTGATAAGATATTGTATTGGGAATTGTTACACAAATTGTAGTTTCAATAATACAGGTCCAACTCTGCATCTAGCTATTGAGAAAAATCTGCAAGGATTAAATTTTGAATTATATTCGAAACCTTCTAGAAGGAAACCTGCATCGAATTTTGAAATAAATGTTAATTTAAAAATCATCGACAATTTAAAGGGGGGAGGTGTCGACAGTATGAAGTATGAGTGTGTATTGTAAAGAGTGGGGACGAGTTCACAGTCCTTAAAAACTAAAGCATAAGCAGGTGTGGTTAGATTAATTAGTCGCTACTCAAAGTGATAGCACGTTTGTCTTCCAATAAGGCTCAGTGAAGAATTGGAAGGATTGATTACACAGCCACACAAAAAAAATAAAGTGTCTTGATCTGGGGTCAAGACATATGTATTCCGATGCGCTGAATCCGAATCCGCCATCAGAATTTGGCCAATCAGAATAAGGCTCAGTGAAGAATTGGAAGGATTGATTACACAGCCACACAAAAAAAATAAAGTGTCTTGATCTGGGGTCAAGACATATGTATTCCGATGCGCTGAATCCGAATCCGCCATCAGAATTTGGCCAATTTGGTCCTGGTTTCGCCCTAACCTCAAAAAATACCCTAATATCGTTAAAATGGTTACTTTTGAATTATCAAAATTGAATCTAACCGCATATTGATAATTTTTTAAGATCCCTTAATTTAAATAAACTATTCTATAAGCTTTTCAATTAAAAAATTCATATAAAACATTAAATCTATCGAACCTAACCTCAAAAACACATCTAAGATTCCAAACAAACAAATTATACCATACACAGCGCAATAAAAAAAAGGTAAACTCATGAAAGTTGCAACTTAGCTGTTTTTATGACTGCTGATTACAAAGCCGGTGTTAGTTTATCAAAATTCAAAATTGTGGATCCAATATGGCAAACAATATAAATAAAATTTGTTTGGATTGGCATAAAAATCGTTACTCGGGGGTTTTCGGAGTCGCTGATGACGAATCCCATGTCGGTTTCTAAAAATTAAAAATGGCGGATCCAATATGGCGGTCTTTATTATTTTAACGATTTTTTTAAATTTATTACTCGCGGTTTTTCGGGACCTTTGATAACGAATCCTATATCAGTTTTTATAATCTTAAAGTCTTACGAATTGTTATCTAACAATTTTTTCTAACTTAAGATTTTAAGGCTTTAAGATTATAAAAATTTATATACAATTCGTGATCAAAGGTCCCGAAAAACCGCGAGTAATAAAGTAAGATTATAAAAATTTATATACGATTCGTTATCAAAGGTCCCAAAAAACCGTGAGTAATAAATATAAAAAAATCGGTCTTTGTTAAAATAACAAAGACCGCCATATTGGATCTACCATTTTGAATTTTTAGAAACCGACATGGGATTCGTCATCAGCGACCCCGAAAACCACCAAGTAACGATTTTCGATCCAATCCAAACAAATTTTTAATTATATTGTCCGCCATATTGGATCCGCAATTTTGAATTTTGATAAATTAACACCGGCTTTGTAATTTTTTTTGTGTGGCTGTGTTATCTCCAAGTTTTTGTACTTTTACTTGTTAAATAAATAACGTAAAGTTGGCTCTCAGTTGAGTAACCAACTCACCAAAAATAATAATATTAGTTGTTTCTTACGGCGACAACAATATTTTCATTAATTATTCTCAAAATTACATACCTGACAAGAAAACGAATCGATTGATGTATACAAAGTATATTTTTTATTAAAATTTATAAAATTAATAAATATTTTTCATTTTCACAAAAATTCAAATTTTTGAATTTTTGAATTTCAAAATATTGTACGTGAATTACGTCACGAATTTTTATTTATAATGAGGAAGCTAAATGGTCATGAAATGAACAACTTGTTAAAAAAGTCATCCTCCATATTGGATTCGCCATTTTGAATTTTAAAAAACCATCATTATATTCGTAATTAGAGACCCCGACAACCCCCGAGTAACAAATTTTAGGTAATTTGGATCAATGTTTAAAAAAGTCGTCCGCCATATTGGATCCGCCATTTTGAATTTTGAAAAACCGACATCATATTCGTAATCAGCGACCCCGAAAACCCCCGAGTAATAGATTTCTGGCGATTTTAGACATTTTTAAAATAAAAATGAATTATATTGTCCATGGCAAAGATTTTGAAAAATTTGCTAAAAGTGTTGTTTTTAAAAATTTATAACATTTTTATAATTCATTGAATTTAAAAACAGAAACGTGCTTTGCATTTTGCATAGCGTTGACTTTTAAGAAATCATTTCATTTTTAATTTTCAGCCATTTTTGACTTTTTTACATCAATTTTTATCATGGCAAAGATTGTCAGTTTTCCGGCAGTCAGAGCAAAGTCCGAAATGGCAAAGATCTTTTCCATCGGCAGTCAAGGGGTTAAAATTATGAAAAATTACAGGAATTGTATGTGATTTTTAAAAATTAATGTTGCAACCTTGATGACTACAACCCCTATATTCTCCTGTAAAATGATTATGATCATGATGCCTAATATCATTATCGTTAAAGGGTTGTTCACAAATGTGACAAATTTTCGCAACTTTAAATTCTATTTCTTGCTGTAAAGTTAAAGGTTTCATCAGAACTATATTTTTTAGATAAGACTCAACTAAATTTGAAATTCCTTTCAACTTGTTTATAAACCATTCAACACAGTCTTTACCTCTGTAACTTGGGAAATTTGAAATAGAATCATTAAATTCACATTTCAAATAAAATGCAATACTGTGGGGTATATGTTTTAAAAATGCATTGGGATTATTCTTGTCATTAACGGGTTCTAAAATAGTTTCCGTATCAGCATAAAGAACAAATAGAACTTTATCTTTATATCTATAATTTTTAAATTGTAAAATTTTTTCTTCTTCATTACGTAATATAATTTTTTTACAAGAATTTAAATCTTTACAATCAATTTGATGTTTTTTTAATGATATTTCATATTTAAAGTGACATAAGCATCTGTCACAAATCCATGTTTTATTTTTATCTTTAGTAATCTGTGATTTAACTAATCTAGACAAATTATGTATCCATGCAAAATGATAAACTTAATTGTTTTTATAACTTTCAATTTCAGAATTTTCAATCATCAAAAAGTGAATAGTTTTTTTCCGAAAATTGGTCGCTTATATACAAAGGAAGTATAACTTTTTCTTCCATTCCATAAACATTTATTCTTAAACCATGTAATTTTTCAAATTTTGGAAAATCTTTCAATGAAATCGGAAATTTTATATTATTAAATTTTAAATGCATTCTAAAGTCTGGATAGGAACTTGTCACATTAATATTCGATTTAACTGGATTAAGAGCTGCAATTACTGACCACAAAAACAAAAATTATCTTTATTTATTACATTGACAACTACACGCTTATCACTTATCCATTTTGGTAATCGTATGTATGTAGGCAAGCCAACTTGTATTGGTCCATATCGATTTATATTAATCATCAAATTTACTATTTCTTTTAAAGACCATCCTGATTTTTCATGACTAAAATCTTCAATTTTTTGTAAAAAATATTCAATTACTTCATTAAAAAATTTATTCAGGTCGGTTGAAAGAAGAATAATTATATTTTTTGTATTAAAAAATTTATTTTCTAAATAATATTTCCATTATCTATGGTTTCGAATTTTAATGTAAGTAATAAATTAGCTTTTAAAGCATTATTCTGTTTCAAAGTATTTTTCAATCGAGTTTTTATTAAGGTTTTTGAATCTTCTAAAAACTGAAATGTATCATTGTGACTTAAATTAATAATTGACCCTGTTCTTATTCTACTTTGAAAAGCTGATTGTATTTCTTCCCATTTTATTCTATTCGATTTTTTATTGCTTTCATTTGTATAACCCTGACCTTCCCTATATAATTGTTTAAATTTCTGATGTATTGCTTTCAAAATTTCTAATATTGCTGTAATTTTACTTTTCTCGCTTACCGTTAAAACATCTTTCTTAACTTTTAAAACTTTATTTGAAAGGAGAATGTTTTGTTTACTTAATTTTATCCACTTTTCCACTTAAATAAAAAAAAATTATTCCTTCGAGATTGTGCTAAAGTATCATAAGCACTTTCCATAATTTTAACAAAACTCTTAATCTGGTTGGAATCCATTTTTGCAAAAGAGATTACACTTAATAAAATAGATAATTTTTCTTTAAAACAAAAAAGAATTTAACGACTACTATCATACAAGTTTTTGTGAATTAATGCGATATCCGAAAAAAAATCATGAGCTTTTATAGTGATTCTAAGAAAAATTCCTACATTCCTGAAAAAATTAAATAATAAAATTAAATACTTACCTTCATATTGCATATTTTATATCCATCACATTATTCAAACAGTTTGACAGAAAGAATGTGAATGTCGCAATAAATTAAAATGTTTTTTTACCTTATCACTGAAACTAAAGCATCTAAGCATCCGAAAAATTACAAAACGCATTTTCTCTCAAGCTTTATTTCTGAGAAATGTGTTAGCCGAAATAATTGAACGAACAAAACAAGAAAGTCTTTCATGGATTATATTTCATTTAATGACTTTCAAAACTTCAACATTCTTTAAAGTGGACTACAAAGTTAAAAAGTATATATATACTTTATCAAAACAATGGCCAATAATTGGTACATAAATATAGAGAACAAAATATCAAAAAATATACACTAACTAAACTCTCTTCTCAGAAAAAAGGAACATAAATCATAAAATTAACATTTACAGAACATTTTTTTTCTAAGAAAGAGAGTTTCTACAATTAAAACTAAAAAATATAAAAAATGAAAAAAAAAATTTTTTTCAAAAAAAGTCAAAAAAAATTTTGACGAATTGATTTTGAAGTTTTTGAGTTATCGACAATTGAAAAAAAAATTTTTTTCTAATTCTGCACATAAAAAGGAATAATTTATGTTCTTAAAAATTTTTTCCTAAAGTAACCGTTTTTGAGTTATCAACAATTGAAAAAAATGGCTATTTTTTTAAACAAAAAATCATATTTTTCTTAAAAATTATTGTATAAAATTTTTAAAAAATGCATTTTAAAGGTGATAAAACTAGCTTTCAGAAAATATATGTGGGATTAAAATGCGACCATTTCCTAACAAACTGTATCACTTTAAAAAAACGAAAAAAAACGAAAAATTTTATGTTGCAATAACATTTTTTAAACATTAACAAATTAATTTTTTTAATTTTTATTTTATACAGTGTTAAAGCTCAGGAATAGAGATTTAAAAAGAGACCTTTTTGAGCTTTTTATCTTTAATAATAAACAAAATACAAAACTTTTTGTACAGCTCTCAATCGCTGTAGGGTGGGCAAAAGTTATTGAGCGGCACTGTACGTATGTATTATCTAAATATCTTTAGTCAGATTTTTTATATTTGTTGTTAAAGCCAAAAACGCACCCTGGGGCGAAAAGTTAAATAATGGGTGGGGCGAAAACTTAAATGTATTTTTACATGTTAAAAATTTTTTTTTTTATTTTTTGTTTTTTTGGGTTTATTTGTTTAAACATTATTTATTTTACATTTGACAAGTACTCTGTCAAAAAATAAGCCGGTTCACGTGAAATAAACCAAAAAAATTTTTTTTTTTGAAATTTCAATTTTCTAACTTTACAACTATTCTAAAGCTTTTGTCAAATAAACAAAGATCTTTTATTTACTAAATTACTTGTTTACGTATACTTTAACTTATCTACTATTTATCACATATCAGAAAATAGTTTTAGTAGGCTAAAAATAGAATTTAACTTTTCGCCCCAGCATGGGGCGAAAAGTTAAAAAAAACAAAATATTCAAAAAAGGACAAAACATGTATTTTTTGCGAAAATATCAGGAACTTTTTTATTAAAAGTTGTAGAGGACAAGTTGCCCTACAATATTGATATACAAATATTTGCATCTAAGCGGCTTATATTGCCAAAAAAAATCATTTATGCAAAATTTAACTTTTCGCCCCAGTCTCCCCTATATTTTCAGAATATGGCAGGACAGATTCCTTTTTTCTTTTGGACATTAAAATATAGAGAATTTTTTTATCTTATTATTTAAAAAATTTAAGTTTTTCGGGAATTTTTTAATATTTAAAATAATATATGGAAATTTTGAAAATTTAAGATTTGGAAGCACATTTTTAGTACATTTCTTGTAATTCCCGGACTTCTAGGATCAGCAAATACCTTGTAAGAATTTCAATAATAATTCTTCTTATAATTCTACACTGAGGAAACGATTTATTTGGTTCAAGTAATTTTTGTTCAATTCAAATAATTATTGTTTCTGTTTTGAAGGAATGCGGAAGTCGGAGACAAAAGAAATGGAAATTTAAAAATGATTCTATTAATTTCAGTTAATTTATTGTCTCTCTTTCTTAGAAAAAAAATGTTCTGTAAATGTTAATTTTATGATTTATGTTCCTTTTTTCTGAGAAGAGAGTTTAGTTAGTGTATATTTTTTGATATTTTGTTCTCTATATTTATGTACCAATTATTGGCCATTGTTTTGATAAAGTATATATATACTTTTTAACTTTGTAGTCCACTTTAAAGAATGTTGAAGTTTTGAAAGTCATTAAATGAAATATAATCCATGAAAGACTTTCTTGTTTTGTTCGTTCAATTATTTCGGCTAACACATTTCTCAGAAATAAAGCTTGAGAGAAAATGCGTTTTGTAATTTTTCGGATGCTTAGATGCTTTAGTTTCAGTGATAAGGTAAAAAAACATTTTAATTTATTGCGACATTCACATTCTTTCTGTCAAACTGTTTGAATAATGTGATGGATATAAAATATGCAATATGAAGGTAAGTATTTAATTTTATTATTTAATTTTTTCAGGAATGTAGGAATTTTTCTTAGAATCACTATAAAAGCTCATGATTTTTTTTCGGATATCGCATTAATTCACAAAAACTTGTATGATAGTAGTCGTTAAATTCTTTTTTGTTTTAAAGAAAAATTATCTATTTTATTAAGTGTAATCTCTTTTGCAAAAATGGATTCCAACCAGATTAAGAGTTTTGTTAAAATTATGGAAAGTGCTTATGATACTTTAGCACAATCTCGAAGGAATAATTTTTTTTTATTTAAGTGGAAAAGTGGATAAAATTAAGTAAACAAAACATTCTCCTTTCAAATAAAGTTTTAAAAGTTAAGAAAGATGTTTTAACGGTAAGCGAGAAAAGTAAAATTACAGCAATATTAGAAATTTTGAAAGCAATACATCAGAAATTTAAACAATTATATAGGGAAGGTCAGGGTTATACAAATGAAAGCAATAAAAAATCGAATAGAATAAAATGGGAAGAAATACAATCAGCTTTTCAAAGTAGAATAAGAACAGGGTCAATTATTAATTTAAGTCACAATGATACATTTCAGTTTTTAGAAGATTCAAAAACCTTAATAAAAACTCGATTGAAAAATACTTTGAAACAGAATAATGCTTTAAAAGCTAATTTAATACTTACATTAAAATTCGAAACCATAGATAATGGAAATATTATTTAGAAAATAAATTTTTTAATACAAAAAATATAATTATTCTTCTTTCAACCGACCTGAATAAATTTTTTAATGAAGTAATTGAATATTTTTTACAAAAAATTGAAGATTTTAGTCATGAAAAATCAGGATGGTCTTTAAAAGAAATAGTAAATTTGATGATTAATATAAATCGATATGGACCAATACAAGTTGGCTTGCCTACATACATACGATTACCAAAATGGATAAGTGATAAGCGTGTAGTTGTCAATGTAATAAATAAAGATAATTTTTGTTTTTGTGGTCAGTAATTGCAGCTCTTAATCCAGTTAAATCGAATATTAATGTGACAAGTTCCTATCCAGACTTTAGAATGCATTTAAAATTTAATAATATAAAATTTCCGATTTCATTGAAAGATTTTCCAAAATTTGAAAAATTACATGGTTTAAGAATAAATGTTTATGGAATGGAAGAAAAAGTTATACTTCCTTTGTATATAAGCGACCAATTTTCGGAAAAAAAACTATTCACTTTTTGATGATTGAAAATTCTGAAATTGAAAGTTATAAAAACAATTAAGTTTATCATTTTGCATGGATACATAATTTGTCTAGATTAGTTAAATCACAGATTACTAAAGATAAAAATAAAACATGGATTTGTGACAGATGCTTATGTCACTTTAAATATGAAATATCATTAAAAAAACATCAAATTGATTGTAAAGATTTAAATTCTTGTAAAAAAATTATATTACGTAATGAAGAAGAAAAAATTTTACAATTTAAAAATTATAGATATAAAGATAAAGTTCTATTTGTTCTTTATGCTGATACGGAAACTATTTTAGAACCCGTTAATGACAAGAATAATCCCAATGCATTTTTAAAACATATACCCCACAGTATTGCATTTTATTTGAAATGTGAATTTAATGATTCTATTTCAAATTTCCCAAGTTACAGAGGTAAAGACTGTGTTGAATGGTTTATAAACAAGTTGAAAGGAATTTCAAATTTAGTTGAGTCTTATCTAAAAAATATAGTTCTGATGAAACCTTTAACTTTACAGCAAGAAATAGAATTTAAAGTTGCGAAAATTTGTCACATTTGTGAACAACCCTTTAACGATAATGATATTAGGCATCATGATCATAATCATTTTACAGGAGAATATAGGGGTTGTAGTCATCAAGGTTGCAACATTAATTTTTAAAAATCACATACAATTCCTGTAATTTTTCATAATTTTAACCCCTTGACTGCCGATGGAAAAGATCTTTGCCATTTCGGACTTTGCTCTGACTGCCGGAAAACTGACAATCTTTGCCATGATAAAAATTGATGTAAAAAAGTCAAAAATGGCTGAAAATTAAAAATGAAATGATTTCTTAAAAGTCAACGCTATGCAAAATGCAAAGCACGTTTCTGTTTTTAAATTCAATGAATTATAAAAATGTTATAAATTTTTAAAAACAACACTTTTAGCAAATTTTTCAAAATCTTTGCCATGGACAATATAATTCATTTTTATTTTAAAAATGTCTAAAATCGCCAGAAATCTATTACTCGGGGGTTTTCGGGGTCGCTGATTACGAATATGATGTCGGTTTTTCAAAATTCAAAATGGCGGATCCAATATGGCGGACGACTTTTTTAAACATTGATCCAAATTACCTAAAATTTGTTACTCGGGGGTTGTCGGGGTCTCTAATTACGAATATAATGATGGTTTTTTAAAATTCAAAATGGCGAATCCAATATGGAGGATGACTTTTTTAACAAGTTGTTCATTTCATGACCATTTAGCTTCCTCATTATAAATAAAAATTCGTGACGTAATTCACGTACAATATTTTGAAATTCAAAAATTCAAAAATTTGAATTTTTGTGAAAATGAAAAATATTTATTAATTTTATAAATTTTAATAAAAAATATACTTTGTATACATCAATCGATTCGTTTTCTTGTCAGGTATGTAATTTTGAGAATAATTAATGAAAATATTGTTGTCGCCGTAAGAAACAACTAATATTATTATTTTTGGTGAGTTGGTTACTCAACTGAGAGCCAACTTTACGTTATTTATTTAACAAGTAAAAGTACAAAAACTTGGAGATAACACAGCCACACAAAAAAAATTACAAAGCCGGTGTTAATTTATCAAAATTCAAAATTGCGGATCCAATATGGCGGACAATATAATTAAAAATTTGTTTGGATTGGATCGAAAATCGTTACTTGGTGGTTTTCGGGGTCGCTGATGACGAATCCCATGTCGGTTTCTAAAAATTCAAAATGGTAGATCCAATATGGCGGTCTTTGTTATTTTAACAAAGACCGATTTTTTTATATTTATTACTCACGGTTTTTTGGGACCTTTGATAACGAATCGTATATAAATTTTTATAATCTTACTTTATTACTCGCGGTTTTTCGGGACCTTTGATCACGAATTGTATATAAATTTTTATAATCTTAAAGCCTTAAAATCTTAAGTTAGAAAAAATTGTTAGATAACAATTCGTAAGACTTTAAGATTATAAAAACTGATATAGGATTCGTTATCAAAGGTCCCGAAAAACCGCGAGTAATAAATTTAAAAAAATCGTTAAAATAATAAAGACCGCCATATTGGATCCGCCATTTTTAATTTTTAGAAACCGACATGGGATTCGTCATCAGCGACTCCGAAAACCCCCGAGTAACGATTTTTATGCCAATCCAAACAAATTTTATTTATATTGTTTGCCATATTGGATCCACAATTTTGAATTTTGATAAACTAACACCGGCTTTGTAATCAGCAGTCATAAAAACAGCTAAGTTGCAACTTTCATGAGTTTACCTTTTTTTTATTGCGCTGTGTATGGTATAATTTGTTTGTTTGGAATCTTAGATGTGTTTTTGAGGTTAGGTTCGATAGATTTAATGTTTTATATGAATTTTTTAATTGAAAAGCTTATAGAATAGTTTATTTAAATTAAGGGATCTTAAAAAATTATCAATATGCGGTTAGATTCAATTTTGATAATTCAAAAGTAACCATTTTAACGATATTAGGGTATTTTTTGAGGTTAGGGCGAAACCAGGACCAAATTGGCCAAATTCTGATGGCGGATTCGGATTCAGCGCATCGGAATACATATGTCTTGACCCCAGATCAAGACACTTTATTTTTTTTGTGTGGCTGTGTAATCAATCCTTCCAATTCTTCACTGAGCCTTATTCTGATTGGCCAAATTCTGATGGCGGATTCGGATTCAGCGCATCGGAATACATATGTCTTGACCCCAGATCAAGACACTTTATTTTTTTTGTGTGGCTGTGTAATCAATCCTTCCAATTCTTCACTGAGCCTTATTGGAAGACAAACGTGCTATCACTTTGAGTAGCGACTAATTAATCTAACCACACCTGCTTATGCTTTAGTTTTTAAGGACTGTGAACTCGTCCCCACTCTTTACAATACACACTCATACTTCATACTGTCGACACCTCCCCCCTTTAAATTGTCGATGATTTTTAAATTAACATTTATTTCAAAATTCGATGCAGGTTTCCTTCTAGAAGGTTTCGAATATAATTCAAAATTTAATCCTTGCAGATTTTTCTCAATAGCTAGATGCAGAGTTGGACCTGTATTATTGAAACTACAATTTGTGTAACAATTCCCAATACAATATCTTATCAAATTTAAAATACACTGTATAATTCCCGTTTTAAACATTATATAGAAGATTATAATTACAATACTTGCATATCCTATATACCACCGTCCGACAAAATTTAACTTTTTTTTCACACACAAAAAAATCAAACATTTTCGGAAACTAGGACAAAAAAAAATACCCGTGTTTGGCCGTTTTGCTGGATCAAGTCGTTTGTGGCTTTTAGGGGTGAAAACAACCCTTAAATGAAAAGTGACAAGTTATATTATAAAAATAGATTCAATTTGCCTAAAACTCGTTACTCAGGGGTTTTTGAGGTCGCAGATCACGAATCCGATGTCGGTTTTTTAAAAAATTGATCGGATTCGCTTGAAACTTGTTACTCGGGAGTTTTTGGGGTCGCTGATCACGAATCCGATGTCGGTTTTTTTTAAATTTTAAATGGCGGATCCAATATGGCGGCTGTCAAAATAAAAAATTGATCGGATTCGCTTGAAACTTGTTACTCGGGGGTTTTTGGGGTCGCTAATCACGAATCCGATGTCGGTTTTTTAAAATTTTAAATGGCGGATCCAATATGGCGGCTGTCAAAATAAAAAATTGATCGGATTCGCTTGAAACTTGTTACTCGGGGGTTTTTGGGGTCGCAAATCACGAATCCGATGTCAGTTTTTCAAAATTCAGAATGTCGGATCCAATATGGCTGTCAACATTTTTAAAAATAGATTTAATTTCCCTGAAACTTGTTATTCAGGGGGTTTTTGGGATCGCTGATTAAGAATCTTAAGGCAGATTTTCAAAATTAAAAATGTAGGATCAAAATGTAGATTACAGATCTAGAATGAAACTGGAAAATTTAATTGTGTGATTCTTTTTTGTTTTTTGCAATTAAATATTCTTAATTGATTTTATACGATTTTTAAATAAATGTCAATAGTTGATATTTTCACTTTAGAAGCATTGTTAAACAATCACTTTATATTTAATAATTCATCTTACTTACGCTTCCTATTATCGAATAAATTTACTTACCACAAAGTTTGCTTTGTCATTAAAAAAATGTCCAATATGCAAAGACACATTTGTAAAAATATTGAAATTTTTTGTAATCTTCATCTTTATAAGATCCGCCATTTTGGATTTTTAAAATCTGACTTAAGATACGTAATCAACGACCCCAAAACCCCCTGAGTAACGAGTTTCAGGGAAATTGAATCTATTTTTCAAAAAGTTGTCAGTCATATTGGATCCGCCACTTTGAATTTCAAAAATCTAATATCATATTCGTAATCAGCGACCCCAAAAACCCCCAAGCAACGAGTTTCAGGCAAATTAAATCATTTTTTAAAAAAGATGTCCGCCATATTGGATCCGCCATTTTGAATTTTGAAAAACTGACATGAGATTCGTAATCAGCGACCCCAAAAACCCCCTGGCAACGAGTTTCAGGCAAATTAAATCATTTTTTAAAAAATATTTTCGCCATATTGGATCCTCCATTTTGAATTTTGAAAAACTGACATCGGATTCGTGATCAGCGACCCCAAAAACTTCCGAGTAACAAGTTTCAAGCAAATCCGATCAATTTTTTATTTTGACAGCCGCCATATTGGATCCGCCATTTTTAATTTTAAAAAACCGACATCGGATTCGTGATCTGCGACCCCAAAAACCCCCGAGTAACGAGTTTTAGGCAAATTGAATCTATTTTTAAATTATTACTTGTCACTTTTCATTTAAGGGTTGTTTTCACCCCTAGAAGCCACAAACGACTTGATCCAGCAAAACGGCCAGACACGGGTATTTTTTTTTGGTCCTAGTTTCCAAAAATGTTTGATTTTTTTGTGTGTGAAAAATCGTGTCGGACGGTGTACTCTAAATACGTCAAAGACTTTTCTGTCCAACTCTTAAATCTTTCATGTGTTTTTATTTTATCTAACATCATTTCAGTATCTTCCATACTAATTTTCGCTTCTTCTATTCTATCTAAATTAAGAAATCTTGGTAATTTTGGTAATTTATCGTTAATTCATTTTAAGTCATCTTTCTCAAAATCTAATTCTATTGTGATTGTGTCCTCGAAATATTTAGTTATATTTCTTATCGATTTATTAGGATCTAGTTTTATTTCATTTGTATATAGCTTACATCTATTCCCTGTTATTAGAAAAGTACCCAATTTTTTACCATTATAATTATTATTTTCGCACACTATATCTATAACTGTCTCTTTTACAAATATACATATATAACCTATTTCTGTTTTCATAAACGTTTCATCGCTGAGTAGTAAAGGAGATTTTAGACAATTCTTATTTGACATTTTTATTAAATCCGCGTCACAATTTTCTGTTTGATACGTTAAATAATTCGGTTGATTTCTCTTACAAATTTTATAGTCTTCTATAGTACTACATTTTTCTAAATCTGTCTTGTCAATCGGTACGTATTCAGTTTTCGTTTGTAAAATATATTCGTGGTTTGGTAAAAACACCATAGCTTGACCATTAATTATTCGTTCTGGAATTGGTAAATTTCTTACTATTGCCAATTCTTCTTTATCTAAAATCGGAATTTTAATTATGTATACTAAGTGATGATTTTTAATAATTGTAGTGATATTACTAATGTCTATAATATGTTGATAGTTTCTCTCATCGCTTTCGATGTGATATTTAGTTCTAAATTCCTTTTCAAATCCATCAATAGTTTCATGCAACATTTTAGGCGTTAGAATTTGAGGATTTATAATACCATGTTTCCCTAGATTAATTAAACTTATTGCTCAATCTATGTCATCGTTCATTTCTTCTATTAAAGTTTCGACTATCAATAATTTTTGCTGTATAAACAAGCTCTTTTTGTTATTATTTATTTTTGCTTTCATTTGGTTGAACATATCGTAGTCTGCTACAAGTTTATTATCTAAGAACTTATAATCTTGAGATGACGAATCTAAGATCATTTTTATTACTTTAGTATTGTTTTTTATTGCTTCATTTAAAACCTTATTATCATTATATAATTGATCAAATTCTTTATTAATAATATTTAAATCTGAATCGCTTAATGTCCCAAATAATATTTTTGATGCGTCTCCTATTATATTTAAAAGTCCTCTTTTAACTCTTTGTTTACCCATTATGTTATATAATAGTGATTCTTTTTCCCTTAAACGACTAAATCTAGAAGCGATAGTTTTAATTTCGTAATTTTCTTGACATTCAGTCACGCATAGATGACTAACCTGTGTTAATATTTTTTGAATAACAACTATTCTATCTTCAGTTCTCGTAACATTTATCATAATCATCAATTTCCATTCCTCTGAATATAAGTACGCTTTTCCTATTTCTTCCTTATATATATTGCCTTTTAATTCCGTTATATTATAATCAGTTTCTGCTACAACCAGCACGAGGTTCATTATCAAAATCTTCATCAGAATTGCCATTGTTGTCGTCATCCAAATCGTCTTCTTCACTATCTAAAACAAAATATTTCTTAATATCTTCTTTATGTACCTTTCTATTATTTTCTATCGTGTATGTATTCCTAATTTTATGCAAAACTACATGTGGTCCTAACCACAAAGGGTCTCCTTTTTTTCTCATATGATTTCTTATCAATATTTGTTCACCGACTGCAATTGTCTTTTTATCAGTCAGAATTTGTTTTCTTTGAGATTCGTTGATTTTTCTTCTTGCAACATGTAATTTGTTTTCATGTTCTAATTGTTTTAATTCGTTTTTCTTTACGAGGTTCGTTATTTTGTTTGCTGTTTCAAATGCTTCTCTTGCTTTTCTGCCATTCTGTGGTTCAAACGGAGAAAATCCTGTAATTCTGTTTATTGTCATATTGTATGTTAACATTGCTTTAGGTAACTCTTTATCCCATTCATCTTTTTGCGCATAAATACTTAAATATTCGTTAATCTTCTTGTGTGATCTTTCATTCTTTCCATTACTTTGTGGGTGATAAACTGAAGTTTTTACATGTTTTATTTTTAAATCGGTCATTAAATCTGAGAATTCGTTATTAATAAATTCTTTTCCATTATCAGTAAGTATTTCTAAGGGTTTTCCGTTCGTTTATAAATATCCTTTCCACATAGCCTCTATGACTAAAGTTGCTGATTTGTCCTTCAATGATTCCAAATGCACATATCTAGTCAAAAAATCTTGAATCACCAAAATGTATTTATTTCCGCTCGTAGTTTCATTTAATGGTCCCACTAGATCTATTGATATTTTATCATTTGGTCCTTCTGGTATATCTGATTCTTCATAATATTCCTACTTTCTTTCATTTTGTTTAAATCGTTGACATAGATCACATGTCCTTTAGAAAAAAAGACATGAGCGAGAATCTCGAATTGAAGGAAATCGACTATCGAAAATCTCGAATTAACTTAAAGCATTAAAAATGTGAAACATAGAGAGGACACTTTCGTATGTAAATGAGACAGCTTAAGCGCAAATTAAAAATTAAAAATAAAGAAGATGGAGCAGATGAAGGCATTCACTTTATTGGTTGGCGCTAAAATTTAAAATTTTTTATTTTTTTTTGTTTAAATTAAAAACTTAAAAAATAAATTAAATTATATTATTTACAAAAGAAGTAATTAAAAAATAAATTTTTTTTTAATTCAGACTTCTTAACTGTCTTCAAACAATTTAGCATGAAGCAATTGGAAATTTTATTTAAAAAAAAAACTTCTAATACAATTTATTGTAAGAATTAAATCTTTTCTGATCTCGATTTTTTTATAATTTTATAATTTTTTTATTAATAAAAAAAAAGTAAATTATTTTAAATATAGGATTGGTTGGAGTTATCCTTTAGAAAAAAAGACATGAGCGAGAATCTCGAATTGAAGGAAATCGACTATCGAAAATCTCGAATTAACTTAAAGCATTAAAAATGTGAAACATAGAGAGGACACTTTCGTATGTAAATGAGACAGCTTAAGCGCAAATTAAAAATTAAAAATAAAGAAGATGGAGCAGATGAAGGCATTCACTTTATTGGTTGGCGCGAAAATTTAAAATTTTTTATTTTTTTTTGTTTAAATTAAAAACTTAAAAAATAAATTAAATTATATTATTTACAAAAGAAGTAATTAAAAAATAAATTTTTTTTTAATTCAGACTTCTTAACTGTCTTCAAACAATTTAGCATGAAGCAATTGGAAATTTTATTTAAAAAAAAAACTTCTAATACAATTTATTGTAAGAATTAAATCTTTTCTGATCTCGATTTTTTTATAATTTTATAATTTTTTTATTAATAAAAAAAAAGTAAATTATTTTAAATATAGGATTGGTTGGAGTTAGAAAGGATTGAAGTAATTTTTTTTTTTAGAAAAAAAATTTGTCGTATTTAAATGTATATGAAAATTTTATTTTACAACAACATTTTTAAATTGGTTTACATTATTATTATTATAATTAAATAATTAATAAAGAAAAATAATTTATTATGAATAACATTAATATAACATTTTTTTTTAAATATTAAGTTCATAATAATACATACTTATTTCTTTGGAAAAAAAATTTATGTCATAATTTTAAAAATAAAAATATAGAACTGCCAGGAAATACATTACTTTTAGTTGTCACAGACAGAAGATTTTCGTACAATTTTTTTCATTTAACAGTTTTTTAAACTGAAATGTACAAACTCAAAATTCATTTCTTTTACAATAAAATCGACTAAGACAAAAAAATAATGTATTTAATTTTATGACATTTAACTGAAAAAATTTTAGGCAGAACTACTACATGCTTTCAAGGCCGAAATTAGAGCTCGTGTTTCAGGGCTCGCCTTAAAAAGGCGAGAATCTACTCTCCGAGAGTGAGCAGCAGCTCCTGAGTAGCAGATTCTCGCCTTTTAATTTTTTTAATATAAAGTTCATAAAAACAAATACATATTTGGTAATAAATATAACTTATAATAATATTTTTTATAGTCAAATCTTAATATTTAAATCTTTGGAAAATTGTATAATATCATTATGAAAATAAAGAAGCTCCCAGAAAATACATTAGTTTTCGGTTTTAGTCGATTTTTCTCTAAGTTTTTGAATTTAAAAGTTTTCTTCCAATTGAATGTATAAACTTATAAACGTAATATATTCAAAATCCATTTGTTTTTATTATTAATAAAGAGAAAAATCGATAGGGACACAAAACTAATTTATTTTCTGTGGGGTTCTTAATACTTATTTGCTTTATAATTAATTTATAAAAGTAGGGCAGTCTTTTTTACTTAAATGCCTATTTTATATCTATTCTCGCTCATGTTTTTTTTCTAAAAGATTATAATATTATAAATTGTATAAAAAAATAAGTTACATTTTTCTAAATAGTTCTGATTTTTTTTATATAAAAAAATTCTTTTAAATAAATAAAAATATTTATTACTATTTAAAAAATTAAAGTTATTAAATGAAAGAACAAAAATTTTTGTAATTATAAACGAGTATAAACGATATAAACGAGAGATTAAAAATGTTATTTCTCTTGAAAAGGAAAACAGACGATGAAGAAGCAGCACTTAACAGACTTATGGCTTCTTCGGCAATGGTGGGAACTCGCTTAACTTAGGAAACTTCTGAAAATAAAATTATTAAATGAATGTACAAAAAAATCACAATATAATAAACATATAAATAGAAAAAAATCATTAAATGTATATATAGAAATAAACAGAAAATAATTAACAAAAATAAAACATAGTCAATCAATAAATAAAATTAAAAATAAATAAGTCAACAAAACTAAATAGAAATAAAAAATAAAAATAATATAACAAAAAAGAAATATAATAAATTAGAATTTTAAGAAAAAATTAAAATAACAATAAATTAAAAAAAATTGCAAATAAAATAACTTCATTACTAATATATAAAGTAATTAACAATAAAATAAATAAACATACTAACAAAAATAAATAAATAAATGTGCTAATAACAAAAAAAATAAATAAAATTAATTAATTATTAATGATATAAATATATAAGTTAACAATAAAACAAGTAATTAAAAAATAAAAATGTAACAAAAAAGAAATACAATAAATTAAATAAATTAAAATAATAATAAATAATATAAACAATTAAAATAACAATGAATTTAATAAAGAAGTAAAAAAACAACAAAAAATTAATTAAAATGAAAAGAAATTAGTTATTAATTATATAAATATATAAGTTAAAAATAAAACAAATAATTAAAAAATAAATAGAAATAAGAAATAAAGATGTAACAAAAAAGAAATACAATAAATTAAAATAAAAAGAAATACAATAAATTAAAATAATAATAAATAATATAAACAATTAAAATAACAATGAATTTAATAAAGAAGTAAAAAAACAACAAAAAATTAATTAAAATGAAAAGAAATTAGTTATTAATTATATAAATATATAAGTTAACAATAAAACAAATAATTAAAAAATAAATAGAAATAAGAAATAAAGATGTAACAAAAAAGAAATACAATAAATTAAAATAAAAAGAAATACAATAAATTAAAATAATAATAAATAATATAAACAATTAAAATAACAATGAATTTAATAAAGATGTAAAAAACCAACAAAAAATTAATTAAAATGAAAAGAAATTAGTTATTAATTATATAAATATATAAGTTAACAATAAAACAAATAATTAAAAAATAAATAGAAATAAGAAATAAAGATGTAACAAAAAAGAAATACAATAAATTAAAATAAAAAGAAATACAATAAATTAAAATAATAATAAATAATATAAACAATTAAAATAACAATGAATTTAATAAAGAAGTAAAAAAACAACAAAAAATTAATTAAAATGAAAAGAAATTAGTTATTAATTATATAAATATATAAGTTAACAGTAAAACAAATAATTAAAAAATAAATAGAAATAAGAAATAAAGATGTAACAAAAAAGAAATACAATAAATTAAAATAACAATGAATTTAATAATTAATAAAGAAGTAAAGAAACAACAAAAAACTAATTAAAATTAAAAGAAATTAATTATAATAAATAAAATGATATAATAATAATTAATATAAAATAATAAAAAAAAAAAATAAGTAAATAATATTAAATTCAAAAAAGTAGTATATAAATATAAATAAATAACAATCAATCAATCAATTTAAAAAATCAATCAAAATAAATAAAAATTAAAAAAATAATAATAAAAACACAAATAAAAAAATTTTATAATTTAAATAAAACTTACAGATTTCGGAGATGAATCGTTATGGATGTCAGAATCTGGATTGTTTTGATGCTCTCTCGGAGGAGTTTGTCGTTGAGTACTCTGCGAGTTTGAGGAATTACTCAATTCTTCAACTTTTAAGCAGAGAAAACCTTTTTTCATGTCTTTGGAAGTGGCAATTTCCTCGCCCGCGATTGTCATGTCGTCCACAGTAGACAGTTGTAGAATTAGGTTGTTAAGATTGCTCCGGAGTAAACCACGTGCTGTTACTTTTGATCCTTCTGGGATGTCATTTCTGGCAGTGTAACTTGATACATTTACAATTAGCTTATGCTTTAAATCGGTTATGCACCCACATCCATAGGAGTAGTTATTTAGAATAACATTCTCTACTTTAAGTTTTAGGAATGCTGTAATTGCTGAAAAACACCGATAAATAATACATTATTAAAAACATTCAAAATTAACTAAATAAATATTTTTTTCATGTAAATTTTTTTGGAAATCAATTGATTGTTTGTTGATTGATTATTGAAAAAAGTAATTAAAATTAAAAGAAATTAATTATAATAAATAAAATAATATAATAATTAAAAAAGGATAAAATAATAAAAATACATAATTTAGTAAATAATATTGAATACAAATAGCAAATAAATAAATACTTCCTCTATATGAGGAAGTAATATATAAATAAAAATCAATGAAATAAATAAACAATCAATCAAAATAAATAAAATGTACAGAAATAATAATAATAAACATAAATAGAAATAAAAAATAAAAATAATAATGTAACAAAAAATAAATACAATAAACTAAAATAATAAATATAAACAATTAAAATATCAATAAATTTAATAAGGTAAAGAAACAACAAAAAACTAATTAAAATACAAAGAAATTAATTCTAATAAATAAAATAATATATTAATTAAAAAAAATAAAATAATAAAAATAAGTAAATAATATTAAATTCAGAAAATTAAAAATTAATTCAATCAAATAAATAAACAAGTAAATTAATTAAACAATCAATAATATTAAATTCAGAAAATTAAAAATTAATCAATCAAATAACTAAACAAGTAAATTAATTAAACAATCAAAATAAATAAAAATAAATAATGTCACAAAAAAGAAATGCAATAAATTAAAATAATAAACATAAATAATTAATTAAAATATCATATCAATGAATTTAAAAAAGAAGTAAGGAAACAACCAAAGAACTAATCAAAATTAAAAGAAATTAATTATAAAATAATTAAAAAAAGTGTAAAATAATAAAAATAAATAAGTAAATAATATTAAATTCAAAAAAGAAATAAATAAATATAAATAAAAATCAATGAAATAAATAAACAATCAATTAAAAAAATTAATTGATATCATTGAAATATCAATTAATTTTTTTTGTGTAAAATATAATACGACAAATAATAATAATTTTTTGAATTCGATACTTACAAACGTTCTCACCAACGTATTTCCCTGCATCTTTCAATGCTATTTCTTTGAAGACGGTAATGTTCTCGGAGGGTGGAATGTGTTCCAAAATTTCGACGACGGAATTGTCCACTATTGATATTTCAACTGGTCCCAAATCATCCTTCTCGAAATAATACTGCATATTCACGCCCATCACTTTTCCTCTCGTGATTCGAACGATCTGAAACAAGATTAAAAAAAATATTTTTATTTAAAACTTGAAGTAATTAATATATTATATAAATATAATATAAATTAAGCAGAATATTTTTTGTTTTGAAAAAGTGTTTTTATAGGTTAAAACAAATTTCTAATGAGCAATACTTTTTATAAAATAAAAAAATAGAAAAAACACTTTTTCAAAAGAAATATTAATTATATGTGACGCTCCACAAGAAAAGGGACCTTATGACAAGAGTAAATAAGGTCCCTTTTCTCGTGGAACGTCACATATATTATACTTACGTGGTTCACCAATTTGCCATCGAACTCCTGTATACGTTTTGGCCATATAAGGATTCTTCGCCTTCTGCCGCTTAGATTGTCCAATATATATTTATCTGGCCGATTCCTCGAAGTGGACGAGTTATTCTGATCGTTCCCTGATCGATCGTTCCCTGATCGATCGTTCCCTGATCGATTCGACATCGTTCCTCCTGTATTTTGCCGTGGCTTGGGCTCCTCCTTCATCACAATCAATCCTGTCAAGATTCTGTAAATTTTTGAAAAAAAATTTTAATGAAGGAAAAGAAAGTAGGATATCGGGTACAGTGACTGACACTAATTAAAAATCGCTATAAAATAAAACAAAACATTTTATTAATGTTAATTTTAATATATAAAATATAATATTTGGATGGAATCTTTTAAAGTAGTAGCATAATTTAATTTATTTTTCACATTTTACTTTCTATGAAGATAACCTCAAAAAGTGAATTTTAAGGTTATCCCCACAGAAATTAATATTAACATTATAGCATTTTTTTTTAATTTTAAAAAATAATACATTAACAAAGTTTTTTTCTTTTATATTTATTGTGATTTTTAATATGTGACAGAGAAATTAAAATTATTATCCGAAACCGAAAAAACATAAACGAAAATTAATACTGCTACTATTTTAATAGTAGCTTCCAAAAATTGCATTTTATAATATTATTAACTTTTTTTAAATTTTAACATATACATTAACAAAGTTTTCTTTTATATTTACTGTGATTTTTAATGTTTTCTGGTGAAAGGGACCTTACGATATACAAAATTATAGGTTATGTTTAGAAACTCTTAATTACCTTACTGAAATAAAAAATTATTTTTAATTATTATTTTTATTTTAATATTTAAAATAGTTAATAAAAATTAATTATGTTTGCAGATAACCAAAGACTACTAAAATTAACCTACAACAATTTTTTCTCGTGCAGATCCCTTTCTTATTATTAAGTAATGATATTTAATGTAATATTTAAAATAATTTATATTAACGTTATTTATTATTATATATAAAACTTACATCGTTGTATCTCCATTCGTAAATGAATCGATTTCTTCGTTGCAGGTGATGTCGTGTTTTTCGATAAGTTTCTCCATATTCCTTTGTTCTTTCTCCACAGAGCAGCGTCCTTTGTTCTTTCTCCACAGAGCAGCGAGCACGTCCTTCCAGTTCAACGGTTTCGCAGTAAAAGAACGATCATCAAGCTTGAAAGTTTAGAACAATGGGACGCCGTTATATTATGGTGCCTTTACATGAAAAGAATAATTTACCTTAGGGTGCACTTACATGTAGAATAGTGGAGTTCGTTAGTCTTTAAGCGGTGTTTATATGCATGCGTTTAACTTTAAACAATAAGAGTAACAAGAATAAAGCAGTATCTAGATAGAGAAAAAAAGTGAAAAATGCGCGACGCAGACGCGAAAAAAATACGTGGCAATTTTTCGCGTTTGCGTCGCGCGTTTCTCACTTTTTTCTCTATGTAAATGTAGCTTAAGGGTGCGATCCCATGTGAGCAGAATACGTCGACCGAAAGCAGAAAATCATGAGTGCAAAAGAGATAGATAGATATTGTTCTTCTTTTCACTCTTATAATTTTCTGCTTCGGTCGACGTATTCTGCTCACATGTGATCGCACCCTAAAAGTATATGAAAACGCAAAAACGTTTACGTTAAAACGTAAGCATCTAGACATGGAGAAAGGCCTTTAGAGTGTCATATCAGGTTGTAGATTTTTTATCGAAAAAACTTGAGTTTCAATCTATTAAAAACGTTACAGTTTATGTCTATGTCTATACTCGCGCGCAAAGACGCACATTTTCTTTGTAATAAAAATATAATAATAAAAAAACCGCAAAGGACCAAATTGTCGAGGAGAAAAATATTTACAGCCTGAACATCTTCTTAATACGGTACGTAAGCATGCATCATTATAATTTAGTAATTATTAATAGTTTGAGATAATGCTTTATAATATAATTAACCTAAAATTTGCGAAGTGTAAAATCTAAGAATTTATTATTAATTAATAATAATAATATTATTAATTATAATTAATTAATTAATTATAATTATAATTATTATTATTAATTAATTTTATAGGCTTGAAGAAGTAAATTATTTTAGCAGGCAGAAGGAGATTTTTAACTGTAATGTCAAATATTATATTATTACATGTAAATTAAAAGATTTACACTTTTTTACAATTATATTAATTCATATTGGAATAAGAATATTATTATAGTATTAATTTGTCAGACATATAGTGATTTCAAAAGTTTTCCGAAATAAAATGTGATGTAATTGTAACTAAAAAAAATTATTAACAAACGTTTTGTTTAAGTGCATTTTTATTTATACGTCTTAAAAACGCAAATGTAAAATGAAAAGTTTTATATTTAAATTTAAAAATTGTAAAAAAACGTTTTGTTTATATACAAACATTTTCATTATTGACATAGCTATTATTATTATTTAATAAGAAAATATTTAAGTAATCTTATTTTTTAACTAATCTAATTTTATTAACTCTTTTACAGGTGATAATAAATCGCCAAGAAAGAAGAGTTCTACAGGAAAAAAGATTTCATAGATTTATCAGATTAATAGATTTACGAGATTAATAGATTTAACAGATTAACAGATTTATCAGATTAATAGATTTATCAGGTTAATAGATTTATCAGATTAATAGATTTAACAGAATTATAGATTTAATAGATTAATAGATTTATCAGACTAATAGATTTACCAGATTAATAGATTTATCAGATTAATAGATTTAAGAGATTAATTAACAGTATTAAAAAAACTAAAAATATATATAATTTATTAGATTTAAAAGATAAATAAACAGATTTTTAAGAGACCAAACAGATATTCAAAAGATAAAAACTATTTAAAGAGATAAAACAATAGAAAAGATTAATTTTTTAATTTAAAGAGATAAAACAGATTGATAAAGAAATAAAACATAAAACAGATTGGATAAAATTGATTTTTTAAAAAATTAAGTGTGTACAAATACAAAAAGTTGAAAAATGAAAAGAATAGTTCCTGATCGGAAACGAAAATCACGAGAATGTAAAAATAGAATTGTACATGAGCTAGAATGTTCTATAGATAACACGATTAATAAGAAGAATAAAATAGAACATGTTATTCAAATAGGAAGTATCGATAAAAATGATATCACAAATGGCTATGAGCTTAACAGTAATCAATCGAATCATTTAGAGAAAAATTTGCTACAATTTAACGAGCATAATTATTGCAATAATATTGAATTAATTTCGGTAAATGATGATGAATCAAACCCTAATCAGGCAATTCACTTGCAAAAAAGTTCACTGCTTTTAAATGAGCATAATTATTGTAATAATGTAGAATTATTTTCTTCAACTGGACAATTAAACGTTAGTCAATCTACTCAGGTTCAAAATTTACTACACTTTAATGAGCATAATTATTGTAATAATGCAAGCTTACTTCCTTCCACAAGCACTACAACCACTGTGCATTCTGAGTCTAATAGAGATAATAATTTTTTAAACAATATTTCCGAACATTATCTTGGTGCTATGAATGTTTTATGCATTCATTGCAGTGCAAAGCATTTTAAAGCAGAAAAAGTATCTAACAAAGGAAATTCTTTTAATAATTGCTGTAGTCATGGAAAAGTAGTATTAGATTGTTTGCCAGAACCACTATCAATTTTAAAACAACTGTTTGATGGTAAACATTCTTTGTCAAAACACTTTTATGATCATATACGTTATTATAATAATGTATTCTCATTTGCATCTTTTAATGCTAACTTAGTACAGTTTAATAATAGAAGACCGGGACCATACTGTTTTAAAATTCAAGGTCAAATTTATTACCAAATCAATACATCGTTATATCCAGCTAATGATGAATTACCAAGATATGGCCAACTATTTATAGTTGATGCTAATGAGGCTACAAACTATCGTCTAAATATGAATTCAAATTTAAATGCAGAAATTCTTAATGCTCTTCATAATGTCATGGTACAAAATAACGTATTTGCACATTCTTATCAAATGATGAAAGATGAATTGGAATCAATGGTGTCAGAAAATGATGGCCAGGAACCTGAACTACAATTGCTATTTACACTAAAGAAAGGACAAGATAAAAGACGCTTTAATTTTCAAAAGGTTAATGAAGTTGCAGCAATTTTTTCAACCACAGCAGAAGGTGAAATACCAGAGTCTTATGTTACAATACGTAATAAAAATACAAAAAGCTTACAGTATGTGAGTTCTATGGATGCAAATGTAGAACCTTGGACTTATCCATTATTTTATCCCTATGGAAATAGAGGCTGGCATGATAGTATTGAAATGGTTGGAAATAAACGAAGAGTTACTAGAAATGCTTATATAAAGTACCGAATGGCTATTCGAAATAATACAAATTATATTTTGATGGGTCGGCGATTATTTCAGCAATGGACAGTAGATAATTATGTAAAAATTGAAAAGGATAGAATGACCTTTTTGCGAAATAATCAAAAACAATTGAGAGCTGACACATATGAAGGTCTCTTAAATCATTTAGAGCAAAGAGCAACAGATGCAAATTGCCGCGTAGGAAAAGTAGTTATTTTACCGTCTTCATATATTGGGTCACCACGTAACATGTTACAATCGTATCAAGATGCAATGACTATAGTGCGATCATTTGGAACTCCTGATTTATTCATCACAATGACATGCAATCCAAAATGGAGAGAAATAACTGAAAATTTGTTAGATGGACAAACTGCTTCAGATAGACCAGATTTAGTTGCTCGCGTTTTTGAACTAAAGAAAGAAGAATTAATATTCACTATTGTAAAAAAGAAGCTATTTGGAGAAGTGAAAGCTTATGTTTACGTAGTTGAATATCAAAAGCGTGGATTGCCTCATATACACTTACTCGTGACATTGAAATCAAATTACAAGATTTCAACACCTGAAATTGTTGATAAATATATAAGTGCTGAAATTCCTAACCCTAACGAAAATTTAGAATTACATGAAATTGTAAAAGCTAATATGATACATGGTCCTTGTGGAGATTGGTGTTTCGATAAAGATGGAAAATGTTCAAAGCATTTTCCTAAATCATTTACTGACCATACTACTATGGATGAAGATGGATATCCAAAATATAAGCGCAAAAATACTGGAACCTACGTCCGTCGAGATAATTCAGAATTCGACAGTCGGTATGTTGTACCTTACAATAAAGAGCTACTATTACTTTTTCGTAGTCATATTAATGTTGAATGCGTAAAGGGCGTTAAGTCTGTAAAATATCTTTTTAAATATATTTACAAAGGTCATGATGCTGCATCTGTAATAATTGGAGATTCAAATAATACTGAAAATGAAGAATCTTATATTTTGAACCATGATGAAATTAAGAATTACATTGAAACTCGTTATGTGAGTCCTCCAGAAGCATGTGGACGTATTCTTAGTAATGATTTACAAGGTAGAAGTCATTCAGTTTATCGATTACCTATACATTTACAGAATCAACAATCAGTTGTGATAGATAATATTGATGATCCAGAGGCTATTAGAAGCGCGCTAAGTCGTTCAACTGAACTAAGTGCTTATTTTACATTAAATCAAAATGACCCTTTGGCTAAAAATTTTTCATATTCTGAAATACCATCTCATTATGTATTCAAAAAAAAAAGAGGTACATCTACGTTCGTATGGGAAAAACGAAAGTCTCAGTTTAATGTATTAGGACGTATGTATTCCATTAGTCCAACACAAGTTGAACTATTTCACCTAAGGTTGTTATTGTTATCTGTAAAAGGAGCTACAAGTTTTGAAAATTTAAGAACAGTGAATGGAACTCTTCATGACAGTTTTGTTTCTACATGTTTATCATTAGGATTAATTGAAGATGACAGTGAATGGGAGAATGCTATGACTGAAGCTAAATTATGGATGATGCCCCAACAATTAAGACGGTTGTTCGTGAGACTTTTAATTCATTGTCATCCCATTTCACCAGAGAAATTATGGGAAAAATTTAAAGATGATTTATCTCAAGATTACAGTAGATCAATGCCGGAGAATATTGCACATAGAAAAGCATACATTCAGATAAATACTTTGCTTAATGAAGAAAATTATAGCTTAGCCTCTTTTCCATCAATGCCGCAAATTACAGAAACTGATGACAACATCGACAGTGAATGGGAGTCTGAACAACATCGAAATATTGGCACACAACAGTATCTAAAACTTAATGAAAAGCAAAAAGAAGTTGTTGATAGAATTTTAAATACAGTTGACGATCAAGATAGTAACAATGATCGATGTTTCTTTATCCACGGACCTGGTGGATCAGGGAAAACATTTATTTATACAACCTTATATCATATTTTAAAAAGTCAAGGAAGAAAAATGTGTACTATGGCATTTACTGGAATCGCGGCAACATTACTTCCATATGGTAAAACAGTTCATAAAACATTTAAATTACCAATTGCAATATATAGTGATTCCTCACAGACTATTAAAGCACAGTCCAAAGAGGCGGATTATTTAAGAAGTATTGAAGTATTTATTTGGGACGAAGCGCCGATGGCTCCAAGACACGTTTTAGAATTAGTTGATCGCAATTTGCGGGATATTACAAATGACAACAGACCTTTTGGAAATAAAATAATGATACTTGGGGGCGACTTTAAGCAATTATTGCCTGTCAAAATAAATGCTACTCGTAGTGAATTAGTTGATCTTTGCATTAAATTCAGTTCCATTTGGCCTGTATTTCATCAATTTTCTCTGACCGCTAATATGCGTACATTGCCTCACGAAGTTGAATTTGCTGAATTTTTATTGTCAGTTGGAAATGGAACTGATAACGATAATGATGACAATTTACATTTACCAGAAAGTTGCATAGCACCACGGAATACAGACATTGTAGAGGATATCTATGGGGAAGTAATTAGGCAAAAACAATTTGAAAAGTTATCGAAAATGGCAATATTATCAGCCAGAAATGTTGATGTTGATGATATTAACAAAGCTGTCGTTGAATTATTGAATCCTGAAACTGAAAAAATTTATACCAGCGTCAATAGCACTAAAAACTGTGATAATGGCGAAATGGGCGAGGCTCTTTTACCAGAATACTTAGAGACACTAAATCCTCCATGTTTACCTCCTCATGAATTACGATTACGAGAAAATTCTGTTATCATGTTAATTAGAAATCTGTCTATTAATGAAGGTTTATGTAATGGGACAAGATTACAAGTGTTAGAATTAGGAAATCATTTACTGAAGTGCAAAATATTAACTGGCGATAAAATGGGACAAATAGTGTTTATTAATAGAATAACTTTGTACAGTGACGATCGTTATCCTTTTCAGTTTAGTCGAAGACAATTCCCAATAAAATTAGCTTTTGCAATGACAATTAACAAATCACAAGGGCAAACGTTTGATAAGATTGGAATAGATTTGAGGCGAGATGTTTTCAATCATGGACAACTTTATGTTGCTATGTCGCGTGTACGATCTTGGGATTCTTTAAAAATATATTTAGGAAATCAACGAGAAAGTAATATTGTAAAAAATTATGTTTATAAAGAAATTTACACTTAGATTTTAACATTTTTTATATAATTTTTATTATTTTTAGACACTGTATTAATAAAAATTTGATATGTTCTTTCACTAGAAAATACAACTCAGGAGAGTGCAGACCCAAGATAGCGTGAAACAGAAAACATTTAGAAGAAAACGTAAAGCAAAGCAGAATTTCACGAGTACAAGAGAAAGCCATAATAGAAGTAACAAAGAAACACGCAAAAAAGCTTTAGAGTGCGATTCCATGTGAGCAAAATACGTCTACCGAAAGCAAAAAATCATGAATGCAAAAGAGTTAGGTAGACATTGTTGTTCTTTTCACTCTTAAAAAAAACTTGCACACTTTCAGATTTTTGGTGAGCGAGGTCCGTGAAAATTTACGTTACTAAATATGATTGGCTTTAATAAAAGTTCATTTCCACGCCGCTTTTAGTAGAGCCAATCAAATGTCGTGACGTGAATGAATTTTCACGATCGTGAAAATTCGGTGCTTGCCCAAAAATTTGGAAGTGTGCAAGCGCCTTTATGATTTTCTGCTTTCTGTCGGACGTATTCTGCTCACATGGGATCGCACCCTAAATGCTTCGTAAAACGCAAACATATGAACACAGCTGCAGTTAATAGAGGAAAAAATTTGTATACATAAAAATTAATAAATATTGAAAAATGAAATTGAAATATCAAAATTTAAATGTAAAAACGGAGTCAAAGAAGACGGCCACTTAATCTCATTTCTATAATAATTACTTAAATTTGTCATATTAAGATAACAAAAAGCATTGGAAATAGCATGCAGCATGTGAAACAGCACAGCAACGCGGACGGCCGCCTGCGGCCGTCAAGCGGCGCTAGTTTTGATAAAGTCTTCAACATCTCTTGTAATGTTGGGCCAGTTTGTCATATTTCTTATCTTCTGTACTGTAATATCCTTAGAATAGTGTCCTCCTAATATTCCTTCATGTGCTTCTGCTATAATTTTTCTTCTATTTGTTTTAATGTGTTTCTTTATTAAATATATTTCCTTATCACCGCTTTTCCATATTTTAAAAAGAATTCTTGATATTTTGCTTTCATCTATATCTTCGTAAATAATTCTTATTCTTTCTTCTCTAGTTTCTTTTTCTAAAAATTCTGTTA
This sequence comes from Leptopilina heterotoma, assembly GCF_015476425.1. NCBI lineage: Eukaryota > Metazoa > Arthropoda > Insecta > Hymenoptera > Figitidae > Leptopilina > Leptopilina heterotoma. The sequence continues at coordinate 2,601,914 of NW_025110909.1, forward strand.
GTTGCTCATTTGTCAACTGAGGACTAATTTTTATTCTGTTATCTTCTTCTGTTTCTTCGTTCGTTATCCAAATTTCTTTTATCCTTGTCGGTCCAAATTCTTGTCTTATGATTAACTGTCCGGTTTGTTCTATTTTATTTCTTTTCAATCGTATTTTATTCGCATCATCATTTTCTATTTGAGGTATATCTCTTATCCATTGTACTTCTGTTTCCTCGTTAAAATCTCTTACTACTTTGTATATAGCTCTTTCTTTGGGTATTGTTTTCCTTCCATAAACTAATATTTTCCAAATATAATTTGTGTTTCTTATAGGTTTAAGTATACTTCTCAAATTACTTATCGGTTCCAAAAGAGAATAATTTTCATATCCTTGTCGTTTTTCTTTAGTACCTGTAATCAATTTTATAGTCTTTATTACTTTAAATTCATCTTTAATTATTGATTGATCACTTTCTTCCGTCTGTGAATCTATTTCCATATTTTCGTTTTTATTTTCGTCATCAACTATTGAATTGTCGTCTTCTGTTTGCGTATCTATTTCCATGTTATCATTTTCTTCGTTTACACATGTAGTACGCGCGTTCTGCTGTTCTAACGTGTCATATGTACCATCTGTTGTCATCTGAACCCTTGGAATTCGCGATAAGGCGTCAGCGTTTGTGTTAGCAACTCCTTTCTTATAAATAATTTCATAATCATATTTTTCCAATTGTAGTCTCCATCTCATTAACCTGCTTGTCGGATCTTTTACATTAAATAACCAAACTAAGGGTTTGTGATCTGTTACAATTTTAAATCTTCGTCCAAAAAGATGGTGCCTAAAATGTTTAACTGCCCATACAATTGCTAATAATTCTTTTTCAGTCGTCGTGTAATTTATTTCAGCTTTACTTAATGTTCTTGAAGCAAATGCTATTGGTTTATCTTCTCCGATTTGTCCTTGTGATAAAATTGCTCCTAACCCTTCATTTGATGCATCAGTTGTTAAAACGAAAACTTGATTCCAATCTGGAAATTGTAGAATCGGTGCTGATATTAATTTATCTCTTAATTCGGAAAATGCGTTTTCTTCTTTCTGTGTCCACTCAAATGTAATTTCCTTTCGTAGTAGTTTAGTTAGTGGATTTGCTATTTTGGAGAAGTTTTTAATAAATTTCCTGTAATAACCAATAAGCCCTAAAAATTGCTTAATCTGTTTTTGAGTTTTTGGTCTTGGATAATTCTTCACTTTTTTAATTCTATCTGGATTTGGCTTTATACCTTCTTTTGTAATAACATAACCTAAATTTTCCAATTCTGGTCACAAATATTCGCATTTATCAGGCTGTAATTTGAGTCCAACTTGTCGTAGTCTTATAAACAAATTCTTCAAAATTTTATTATGTTCTTCCAAAGTTCTTCCTAAACAATAATATCGTCAATATAAGCAAAACATCCATTACCTATTAGTCCTTTTAATCCATTATTTATCATTCTTTGAAATGTTGGAGGGGCATTTTTTAAACCAAAAGGCATTCTATTATATTCATAATGACCTTCGTTTGTGCTAAAAGCTGTTTTTTCTTTGTCCTTGGGATTCATTTCTATTTCACGAAATCCGGAAGCAAGACCAAAGCAAGAAAATAATTTAGAATTTCCTAATTGTTGAATAATCTCATCAATACATGGCAAAGGATATTTGTCTAAAATAGTTTTTTCATTTATTTTCCGATAATCTATAACAATTCGCCATTTTACTTTGCCTGAAGCGTCTTTTTTCTTTGGAACTATCCATAACGGTGAATTGAAAGGAGACATGCTTTATCGAAGAATATTTTTCTTTAACATTTCTTTAATTTGTTCGTAAACTTCTTCCTGTAACATAGGTGGATATCTATATTGCTTTGTATTTACAGGTTGATCGTCTGTCGTTCTAATTGTATGCTCTGTTAATTTAGTTAAAGGTAAAGGGTCATTTCCTAATGGAAAAATGTCGTGAAATTTTGTTATAATTCTTAGTAAATCTTCTTTTATGTGGTCTAGTCGTGTTTTTGTTAGTAATTCTTTAATTCTTTTACTACTGTTGAATTGATAAATTTTTTCGTCACTCAATTTATTTATAGAATCTATCCATAAGTCTTCATAAGCATCATACATACTTTCAATTTTTGCTGTATTAGGTGGTAAAATCGGTTTTCCTTCATAATTGTATTTTGTAACTGCTGAATATCCTCCTTCAAAATTAATGAAACAGATTTTATCTCTCTTATCTACACTAGATTGCGGATGAAGTATTTTAGGCCCTAAGTTTACAATACCTTTTTCTAAGTCAATTTTAAATTTTTGATCGTAAAGTAAATTCATTCCAATTAAACCGTTTTCTCTAAATGCATTTTCATCTTTTGTAACTTGGAAAACTGATTCTTTACCGTAAAGTTTGAAACAAATAGAATATTCGAATATTATGGGATTGTTTCCGATTGTTAAAACATTATGAGGCGCGTATTTTTTAAAGTTTTTCCCTTCTAACATACTTTCTTTTATAATTGATATATTCGATCCTGTATCAACTACAAATTTTCCTGATGCTAATTTATCAAATTTTAACCCATTAACGTCCAAGTGGACAGAAAATTGCCATTGACTTTGAGCAGTCAGCTTTGTATGAAAATGACATGAGAAAAAATTTGTATATAACATTTCCGATGTAAAATTTATCGCTCTTACAGCTACTGTTGTTGGAATTTGTTTATAACAAAGAGAGAAAAAGTTATAAACAATTTTTTCCAAAAAAACACGATTTTTCGGGAAAAAAATTTCTTTTAGATTATATTTTCACTGGGAAAAAGTAAGGGCATTCTCTTAAAAGATCCAAATAAGTTGTCTATGGACCCTCAGCAATAAAATCCTAAAGCGACTGATTTTTTTTCAAGATGGCGGACGCCAATATGGCTGCTAATTTTTAAAAAATGGTCCAAAAATACAACGTAATGCAAAAATTTTTGAAAATAGATAAAATCGGCAGAAAATTGTTACTCGGGGGTTTTCGGGGTCGCTGATTACAAATCTGATGTTAGTTTTTGAAAATTCAAAATGGCGGATCCAAGATGGCGGACGCCAAATATAAAAATTAATCGGATTGGCCTGAAACTTGTCACTCGGGGGTTTTCGAGGTCGCTGATTACAAATCTGATGTCAGTTTTTGAAAATTCAAAATGGCGAATTCACTTAATATACGTCACTCAGGGGTTTTTGGGGTCGCTGATTACAAATCTGATGTTAGTTTTTCAAAATTCAAAATGGCGCAATCAAGAAATATTTATTTCTAATATCGTCACCTTAATCCGCAAACCTCGTAACTCCATTTAATTTTACTTCATACGATAGTAATAAAACTACTTACACAGATTAGGGGCCGTTCAAAAAATACGTAACGCTATTTTTTGGAAATTTGGACCTCCTCTCCCCCCATATAACGCAATGTTGTATACATTAGCGCCATTTTTTCTGCTGACCGTAACAAATAGCTTGACCCCCCCCCCTCCCTCCAAAAAGCGTTACGTATTTTTTTAACGGCCCCTTACAGTTGACATTTAGGCAAAAGTATAGTTAAAAAAAACCCTTTTGCTTATTAGAATAAAAATTTGCAACTTCATTCACATAAATAATACAAAAAACAAAATTTCAACTAAAAGTGGAGTTACGAGTTTTGCGGATTAAGGTGACAATATAGTTTAATCGACATTTCATCGATCTACAGAGACTGATTTCCCACTAATTTGCTGGGCTAGGTATGAATCTTGCAGCAATATGCTCAATTTTATTAAAAGAACAGATTTATTTATTATTTATTTATTTATAAGAATCAAAGTTCCTAGGGCTATATAGGAGCCCACAAGGAACAGTTACATAGTTTATGTATTTTACAGAAGTTAAGTATAGTTTTTTACAATTTAAAAAGAAAAAATTGATACTGAGGAAGTGTTGATACTGAGGAATAATCACACATAACCCGCAAAAATCCATATATACTATATATACATAATACCTGTTAACGAATGCACATTCATACAATATATACATCTGTATAAACTACATTCAAAAAATAAGAAAAAAAACATAACAATATAAAATATATATATAATTTTAAAAATAGAACGTTAAATTTATATTTTATAAAATATTTGAAACTAAACAAAATATTATATTTGAAAAGGAAAAAATAAATACATGTATATATTACCAGTAAGTTATATCAAAAACTTTGTTATTATTTCTAAACAGAAAATCAAAAAATAATCTTTTAAAGGTAAGTTGTGAAGGTGCATCTCTAATGTTAGGCGTTAATTTATTCCATAATCTTGCACCTCTTATAATGAAAGATTTTTGTACTCTACATGTTCTATGCGATGGAATTTTTAAAACGGTTTTTCTATTTCGAAGCCTGACCTGGGATGATTCATTAGGATCTCTAAATTCAAAAAAATCATATAAATAAATTGGGACCTTAGTATTAAAAATCGTATAAAGTAGATTGCCCATAAAAAACTGTCTCCTAGTTGCAACATTTAGCAAACCGGACTTTATTCGATACTGAGAAATATGCTCAAATTTAGGTAAATCATAAATAAAACGAATACACGCATTTAGAGATCTTTCCAATTTATCATTCAAATCACCGCTGATATCATCATAAACAACGCAACAATAATCAAAAAACGGAAGAATAAGTGATTTAACCAAAAGTAGTCTTGTAGGAATTGGAAGAGAATTTCTGCTTCGATTCAATTGCTGTAATATCATAAAGGTTTTTCGTGAAATTCCATATACGTGTTCTCTCCACGATAATGATCGATCAACTATCAAGCCGAGATCTTTTACTGTTTCCTTATATATAATGGGAATACCTCCAAGTAACAGAGGAGGAAGAGTTTCTAAAAAGCCAATAGAAGGTCCGCCAGATGCCGAGATTATCATAGCCTGGGTTTTACTAAAATTGAGAGCAATCCCATTATTAACAGACCATTGTTCAACGTAATTAATATCACATTGCACCATTTTAAGCATGTCCAACAATGATGATAAAGGACCTGATAAATAAAATTTAAAATCATCCGCATATTTATGATATTTACAGTATTTCAGCCCTACACCCAGATCAGCAACAAATAAGTTGAAGAGCAAAGAGGAGAGCAATGTCCCTTGCGGAACACCACACTTTAATCTATCCCACTCTGACAATTCCTCGTTCCCGTTAACCACTCTCTGAAATCTAAAACCTAAATATGATTTAAACCAATCACGAACCGAATTTGATATATTAAAAGAACGAAGCTTGTGTAGCTCATGATTAACAGAAGGAAATGCTTTAGAAAAATCGAAAAATACTACTAAAGTAATAAAATTTTTATCCATTGCAAGTTTGACATCGGAAGTAAACTTTACTACTGCTGTGCTTGTGCTATGTTTACTACGAAAACCAGATTGTAAAGTTTCTAACAAATTATTATTAATTAAGAAGGTGGTGAATTGTTGGCATGCAATTTTTTCCAAAGGTTTAGCTAGTGTACAAATAATGGAGATCGGTCTGAAATCTTCAACTCTTTTTGGACACGATACCTTAGGATTAGGACGGATATTACTTGTTTTCCATATTTCAGGAAAACTACCTGTTTGAAGTGAGTAGTTATAGATATGCAGTAGAACTGGAAATATAATAGGTTGAGCTAGTTTTAACATTTTAATAGAAATAAGATCAGGACCTATTGCATTAGTTTTAATACTATTTATAGTTGAAAGAAGTAATTCAGGAGAAATATCTGAAAAGAAAAATTCATTTTCATCAAAAATATGAGAAATAATTGGGAGATTCGTATTTAAAGACGTAGGAGTAGGAGGAGAAGGGTGAGAGAAAAAAGATAAATAATCACTTGCATGAAATTTGCAAGCCTCCGAGTTGCTTCTATGAGGTATAAGATTAAGTTTTTTCAATATATGCCAAATGTTATCTGACTTACTGTTATTTCTAATACAGTCAAAATTATATTTGTTATGAGCATCTCTAATCCTGGTATGAACCAAATTTCGACTCCTTCTGAAATTCAATAAATCAATAATATTTTTAGTTCTTTTAGATATTCTACGAAGTCTATTTCTTTCCTTGATAAGCGCTCTAATTTCATCTGTCATCCAAGGCGAAGACTTTTTTCTAATAGTAATTGAATGTAGAGGAGCAAAATAATCAAAGGCCGAAGTTAAGTAAAGAGTTAACTTATAAACTTTAACGTTAATATCGGGTGTAGAGTATATACTATTCCAATCGAACTTAGATAGATGAGTAATGAACTCTGTTTCAGGAATTTGATTTAAACAACGAACAAAGGAAGATCTATTAATTACCTGGGATAAATTTCCATCAAATTTAAATTCAGCACATATCAAATCATGATTAGACAAGAAACTTACTGAATGCTGACTAAATGAACAAATTTTGTCTAAGTTGTCAACAGTCATTACATCTATTCTAGTACTGGTGTTATTAGAGTGATGTGTAGAATTGTGAGGGACTATAGACAAACCAGCAGAATAAATCATTGAAGTGAAATAGTTAGTAACAGGTGAATTAGAATTAAAATTGCAATTGAAATCCCCCATTATTATGATATTATTAAACAACTGAACAGATGAAAAAATTTGGTTCTCCAATTCGTTTCCGAAGGAAGCACTCGGAGGCCTATAAACCACTCCAACCAATGCATTGTCACATGAGGATTGTAAATTAAGAAATAAAAATTCTGCAGTAGGATATGAGTTCTCAGTGCTCATAGCAATGGCAGAACATCTTAATGTTTTACGTATATATAGGCAAACTCCACCACCCCTACGCGTAACTCTATCGTTACGAAACAAATTATAATCATCCAATTCCACAAGACTAGATGAAATATTAACTGAGAGCCAAGTTTCAGAAACAGCATTGACATCATAAAAACCAGTATTAAAAAAATCTCTAAATTCTAGAAAATGAGCACGCAAAGATTGAGCATTAACGTGGCACAAATTCAAGGTCTCCGTTATAATTGAAAATTAGTAATAAAACTGACAACCATTTATAGGCAATAACCACCCCAAACAACAAAAAATATATGAAGTAAATAATTTTTATCAATAAATCAATCAATGAATCAATGAATAAACTCTTGAAAAGCAAAATGCAAAAAAAAACTATAACAAACTTAAGAAGATGTTCGTAAACATAAGGGTAATAACAAGTTTTAACTTTTACTTTGCTTAATTTAAAGAAATACAATCTATGAGTAGAAAAAGTAGACAAACTAAGATATAGCGTCAGTGAAACAAACTTTATCAAGAAAAACCAGAATGAAATATAAGAAAAACATTTTTTTAAAAATAATTTAAAGTTCACGAAGCTAAATAAACAAAAGAAATAATATCTTTGAAAATTGAAGAATAACACTGTACAAAGTGATATATAATCAAAATTAGAAAAATTAAATTTGAAAAAATTGATCTTATAACCTTTGAAAATATAGCTATTTTCAACTGTTGACAGCCTCGATTGAAGTCATCTGGAATCTACGTTCTCCATCCGCTTTGCGACCAAAGATTTTACCACCAGAAACCCATAAATATTTTATCTTATTATCTCTTTTAAGAGACAATGCTGCAGAATAAATTTGACGGTTTAGCGGTGTTAATGATTCTCGAATGTAGATAGAACATTTCTCCTCTTCAGGCCACCCAATGTTGATTGATGAAAAATTTTTGAAAATTTTACGTTCATTGATTATTTTGTCTCTTAGATGTTGATCAGATAATTTGACAATAATAATTGGTGGAAACTTGTGTGTGATAGTGTCATTTTTTTTGTGAATCCGAAATATGTTAAGGATATTTTTATTTTCAATGGAAACATTGAGACTCTTGGCAATATTGACAAAACATTGCTTCAGGTTTTCATCTTTATTAACTGGTAAACCATGCACTTCTAATGTTGAGGCAAGAGAATGTTGCTCATGCATATTAAGGCTACACTCCAATTGATCAACTCTATTTCTCAGGCATTCAGATTCGATTTTTGCAGCTTTCAAGGAATTAGACCTGTCAGCAGAATCAATCTCTATGCAACTAATTTTTTCCGAATTTTTGTTAATGTCCTCTTTCAAATTAGAAATAGTTGCAAAACAATTTTTATTAAATTCGAGCTGCTCAGTTTTGAAAGCTAGAAACATATCTGACATTTGCTTCTTAAAATCTATCAGTAAATCACGTTGATCTTTTTGCCCCTGTTGAACTGCATCACGAATAGCACTCAAGCAATTATCAGACAACTCGTTAGTAGGCGAAGTGGTAACCGACATAGAACTAAACTGAGAAGGAGATTCGCCGGAGGTACGAGAGGTGTCACTGTCTTTTTTGCATTTAACACAAAAATAATTAGTTAAACCTTTTTTCAAACGCTCAAACTCCTTTTTGGAGATATTTACATTGACACAGGCACTATGTACCAATCCACTACACTTCAAACAAGTTAGAGTGTCTCCTACAGTTCTAGAAACACTCTGATTACACTCTGTACAAAGCGGCATGGTTAATTTTCACAAAAATGAACTTTTGCAGTAAAAAGTCAAAAACGTCCGAAAAAGTCAAAGAAAACACACTCACCAAATCAATGAAAAATAAGCTAATATTTTTATTACTAAAAACTTGAAAAAACTATTAGAAAATATATGAAGATTTAAAAATTACAATGAGCGATATACAACACAACCACTCAGTATTACCGGTAAAACAGTTTCTTATTATTGTGCAATTCACTAGCATCGCAGGTAAGTGTTATTTAGAAAAAATTTTTCAAGCATAGATTTTTGAATCTTTGACTTTTGAATTACCGATTCTTGATCTTATTGTGAATTGACTAAAAATAGATGCTTCTTATTGTTGCATAATTTACTATAGTAGCGCAGGTAAGTGTTATTTAGGAAAAATAAATTTTTGAATTTTTGACTATTAAATTATCGACTTTTATCTTTATTTTTAAAAAAATTTGTTTTCTTCTGAAAAGATGTCAAGTAAGCGCAAGGCAAAACGTCAAAAAGTTTCTGATGAAACAGATAATTTCGAGATTGATGAACATGATGAACATATAAATGTGATTGTGGTTCCAGATTCGAATGATTCTGACGAATCCGAATGTGAATCGGATTCCGAAAATGATGCTATCGATGAAGAGCTATTAAATTCAATTTATAATGAAGGGAATGATATCCTACAAAATTCGTATCGAACAATCCGCGACAATTACACACCAAATCAGTTGAAGTTGGAACCTGATCATGTTTTTGAATGGGTTGATGGTGAAATGAAATACGATTATCAATATAAAAATGAAACACTTCTGCCTCTCAGTGTTGAAAAGAAAATACGATCTGCATCTTCAACGGAGTCTTTTGAATATTTCTTTTCTAAGGAGTTGAAAGAATATATCGTGGAAGCAACAAGGTTGAATGGTTGTGATATTACGATGACTGAATTCGATACTTTTCTAGGGATAATTATTTTGTCCATTTTCACTCAAAGAAAATCTCAAAGGGATTATTGGTCTCAAAATCATCTTTTGAGATGTGAAGCTATAACTGAAGCTATGAATCGTTTAGAGTTTGAAAAGATCAAGTCACACCTGAAGTTATCTAAACCTGAAGACGAAAATTCCAATGACAGAGCTTGGAGAGTAAGAGGTCCTTTAGAAAACTTTTTAAAAAACGTAAAACAATTTGGCTATTTTTCCACAGCTTTGTCAATTGACGAAATGATGGTGAAGTTTCGCGGCAAAACTGTTTTCAGACAATTCATTCCAAGTAAGCCTGTGCGTTATGGCATTAAAATGTGGGCGCTTTGTAGTCCTGAAGGATACGTGTTTGATTGCGACATTTACTAACTCCAAAAGATCTTTCTTTGGCAATGAAGAAAAGCTAGATAAATGTGCCTTAGGAAGCTGCGTTGTCCTTGGACTACTTCAAAACCTACTTTCTTCAGTTGTACCCAGAAACATTGTGAAATATCATTTGTACTTCGATAACTTCTTTACTAGTTCCGATTTGCTGGTTCATCTGAAGAATGTAGGTTTAAGAGCAACAGGGACAGTCAGAGCAAACAGAATGCAAGAGAAAAGTACAATTAGCAATAAAGCTGTAAGAGGCACATTTATTGCCAAACATGAGAAAAATAGTGGTGTTAATTATATCACAGTAAAAGACTCGAAGCAAGTTTCCATTCTCTCAACATTGGCAGGAGTTACACCAATGTCTTCTGTTCGTAGATATTCTTCAGAAGAAAAACGCAAGATTGATATTTCATTCCCCAACGCTATTACTCAGTATAATAAGTTTATGGGCGGAGTTGATTTGCATGACGCACATTGTAGCAATTTGATGTCCTGCATAAGATCAAAAAAGTATACTTGGGTTATATGGTTGCGACTTATTCAAGCATCAATAACAAATGCTACCGTCTTAAAAAATTTGGTGACTAAAGACAAGAAGATTGGTACCAAAGATATTGGTTTAGAAATTGCTGAGACATATTTAAAAAAGTCCAGTGCAGGAAAAGTCAAATGTCACACAATTGAACGAGTTAAGAAAAAATTTTATTGCTTCAATTTCTCAAAGTGTGGTGCTAGGATACAGAAAATGTGCGTCAAGTGCAATGTGTATGTATGTGTTTCATGATTGGATGCTCTCCACTCCTAAAAAATAAAAAATGAAAAAAAAAATATAAAAAACATTCCAAAAAAATACAAAAAAAATTAAAAATTAAAAAAAAATACAAAAAAAATAAATAAAAAAAACATTCCAAAAAAATACAAAAAAATTAAAAATTAAAAAACTAAAAAAAAATATGACTCTGAAAAGTCCACCTCCCCGCGGTAAGAGTCGGACAACGTCGAAACATTCGGTGGCTAACGGACAAACATTATTGAAGCAATAAAAATAATAAATTGAAGACTAAGAAAATTTTGACACTGTTACATTACATTCAATATAAATTATTACTAATCCAATTAAAAAATTTTTTTAAATGACCTTAAATTCGTAATGAGTGACCCCAAAAACCCCCGAGTGGCGAATTACAAATGAACTCGATGAATTATAAAAAAATTTGTCCGCCATATTGGATGCGCCATTTTAGAATTTCAAAAACTAACATCAGATTCGTAATCGGCGACTTCAAAAACCCCCGTGTAACAAATTTCAAGCGAATCTGGTGAATTTTTCAAAAAAGTGTCCGCCATATTGGATCCGCCATTTTGAATTTTCAAAAACTAACATCAGATTTGTAATCAGCGACCCCGAAAACCTCCGAGTAACAATTTTCAGCCGATTTTATCTATTTTCAAAAATTTTTGCATTATGTTGTATTTTTGGACCATTTTTTAAAAATTAGCAGCCATATTGGCGTCCGCCATCTTGAAAAAAAAATCAGTCGCTTTAGGATTTTATTGCTGAGGGTCCATGGACAACTTATTTGGAGCTTTTAAGAGAATGCCCTTACTTTTTCCCAGTAAAAATATAATCTAAAAGAAATTTTTTTCCCGAAAAATCGTGTTTTTTTGGAAAAAATTGTTTATAACTTTTTCTCTCTTTGTTATAAACAAATTCCAACAACAGTAGCTGTAAGAGCGATAAATTTTACATCGGAAATGTTATATACAAATTTTTTCTCATGTCATTTTCATACAAAGCTGACTGCTCAAAGTCAATGGCAATTTTCTGTCCACTTGGACGTTAATGGGTTAAAGCCACAATAGGTGTGTCGTGTCTTCTTCGTTCTCTTGGTATCGGTGGAAAGTCGTGCTTAACGGGTTCTCCGATAAAGAAAATTCTTCGCTTAGCTGCACTCGGTCTGGTGGTTTGGTGTTGATTGTTCGTGACTGAAAATTCAGAGTTTTTTCTTGACGTGGTGGTAAACCTTTTAATTTTCCTCTACAAACATCCTCTGTATGTCCCAAATTTTTACAATGGTTGCATTTTTCTAAATTTCTCGGTTTGCTAAATCTTGGTCTTGGTACTGGGTTTTCATTTCTTGGGTTTCTGGTAAAATTGTCAATTCTTCTTTTATCTTTCAAATTCACGTTAATTTCTGAGGCAATATTAAAACATTCATTCAGCGTTTTCGGTTTCTGAGGACGGATTCTAATTTCAAATTCTTCACGTATATTTCTTAAGAATGTGCTGACACTTGCATTTGTTTCTATTTCCTGTCTTACGAAAGTTTCTTGAGGTGTTATATTCATACTATCTATAGACTGCCTGATTTTATCCTGACACTGAATAAATCTTGAGGTGAATGATTCTAAACCTTCATTTTTGCCCATTATACATGAATCGCGAGCCCTTTGAAGTGATTCTAAACTATCTTTTACTCCAAATAAAATTCGTAATCTCTCAAAAAAATCGGCATATGTTTTAACTGCATCTGCTCTAATTGTATTTGCGGCTATTCCTACTAATTTTTGTGCAATTATTGCATGTAGTAATGTCAGTCTTTCATTTCTTTTCATTTTTCTTTTAAATAATTTTATTAGATGAATGAAATTTTCTAAACCGTTTCCGTTAAATTCTGGTACTAATTTTATGCTTTTCCCAAAATCATATTCTGTAACTTCTTCTAATTCTTCGTGATCGCTGTTTAATTCGTTTTCATTTAAGGGTAAACCTTCCTCTCTTCTAACTGGTTGTTCCATAGGTACTAATCTCGTTTCGAATCTTTCCATTTTTGCAAGAATATTTTGCAAATGGTCATTTGAAGCACTTGATGTTTCTGGCATGATGTTTAGAATATTGTCTAATTTTAGTCTGTCATTCAGTGATATTGAAAGGGATGAACTGTCTGTGTCTATTGTTTCGTTTTCCCTACTTTCTCTATATGAATTTAAATCCAGTTTAATATCATAAATTTTCTATATCGTTTCGTACAATTTTTATTTTATATTCGTTCGCGTTTTCTAATTTGAAATTTCATTTCTTGCAATCCTGCTACAAGGAGTACACAAGAATATGAAATTCGTTTTTTTAGTTTATTGTCGATGGCAATACTCATAAAGTCACGGAGTATACCAACGCTTTAAAACAAACTTAGCCACACCCTATGAAGGTCGCCGTTCAACGTACGTAAAGTGGACTTATACTCTTGTTCTAAACATTCGTAATTTTCTTTTATATACCTTACTGTTGGTCTGGATCGTAGTTCTGGATAATCTCGAACTCTGCTTCGTAGATTTGGATAACTCTCTAGATATCTCTCTGGATACCTCTGTAGATCTTGATAACTCTGGATAACTCTCTGTAGATCAGGATAACTCTCTGGATACCTCTTTGTAGATCTGGATAACTCTGGATATCACTCTGTAGACCTCTGCTTTTTCTTTACTTTCTCGTTCACTTTAGATAATCACTTTGATTATCTGGAACTAACTCTGGGTTCTGGATACTCAAAATCTGGATAAACTTCCAAAAATTTTTGAATATCCTAGCGCTGACACCATTATGTTGTCGCCGTAAGAAACAACTAATATTATTATTTTTGGTGAGTTGGTTACTCAACTAAGAGCCAACTCTACTTTATTTATTTAACAAGTAAAAGTACAAAAACTTGGAGATAATCAATCCTTCCAATTCTTCACTGAGCCTTATTGGAAGACAAACGTGCTATCACTTTGAGTAGCGACTAATTAATCTAACCACACCTGCTTATGCTTTAGTTTTTAAGGACTGTGAACTCTTCCCCACTCTTTACAATACACACTCATGCTTCATACTGTCGACAATATTAACAAATAAAAAAATTATTTCAAAAAATACAAAAAAAAATTTTTTCTGAATTTTAAAAAAATTGTATAAAAAAAATTTTGTGGATATTTTTGAAAATCCTTGTGTCAGATTTTAGGTATTAATGACTGCAATAAACCTGCAAAATTTCAGGACAATCCATCAAAATTTGTCTGAGATAATTTGTACACAATTTTTGTGACATACACACACACACACATACACACATACATCTGGACATTTGCTCAGAATTGAATATACATATGTTTTAGATGAAAATGAGTCCATATAACCTTCTTTTGAAAAATTGAAAATCGTCACGAATGCAAAGCTTCCTTATGAGGAAGCAAAAATTGATCCAATTTACCTGAAATTTGTTGCTCGGGGGTTTTCGAGGTCGCTGATATTGTATCCGCCATTTTGAATTTTAAAAAACCATCATTATATTCGTAATCAGCGACCTCGAAAACCCCCGAGTAACAAATTTCAGGTAATTTGGATTCATTTTTCAAAAGCCGTCCGCCATATTGGATCCGCCATTTTGAATTTTGAAATACTGACATCAGATCCGTAATCAGCGACCCCGAATACCCCTGAGTAACAAGTTTCAGACAAATTGGACAATTTTTTATTTTTGGCATTCTGGGCACATTTAGTGTTTTCCACCCGGCAGTTAAGGGGTTAAGTGGATATGATTCTCATTTTTTTATTAAAGAATTAGCAACCAGTTTCCCTGGAATATTAAAAGTTTTACCTATCAATAAAGAAAAATATATATCCTTTACAAAGTATGTGAACAAAAAAGACATTGGTTTTAGATTTTTAGATTCTTATCGATTCATGCCTAGTAGTTTACAGAAATTAGCATTATTTCTCAAAAATGAAAGCAAAGTAATTACTAAAAGATTTTGTAATAACTTAATTGAATTTAATTTATTAACAAGGAAAGGGGTTTTTCCGTATGAATATATAAATTCTTGGGAAAAATTGGAGGAACTACAATTACCATCTAAAGATTCTTTTTATTCAAAATTAAATGATGCAAATATCTCTCAAGAAGATTATCAACATGCTTGTCAAGTATGGGAATCGTTTAAATTAAAAACTCTTGGTGAATATTCAGATTTATATTTAAAAAATGATGTATTGCTTTTAGCTGATATATTTGAAAATTTTAGATTTACTTGTTTATCAGCTTACAATTTAGACCCATTGCATTATTTCACAGCACTTAGACTTTCATTCGATGCAATGTTAAAATTGACAAATGTTAAATTAGAATTATTAACAGACATAGACATGATTCTATTTATTGAAAGAGGAATCCGAGGTGGTATTTCACAATGTTCCAATAGATATGCAAAAGCAAATAATAAATACATGGAACATGAATTTAATGAAAATAAAGAAGAATCGTACATCATGTACTTTGATATTAATAATTTATATGGAACAGCTATGAGTGAATACTTACCTCATTCTGAATTTCAGTGGGAAACTAATCTTAATAATTTTAATGTCTTGGATATTCCAAATGATTCCTGTACTGGTTATATTTTAGAAGTAGATTTGGAATATCCCGAAAAATTACATGAATTGCATAAAGATCTTCCTTTATGCCCAGAGCATTTTGTACCCCCTTGTGGAGAATCTAAATTACCCAAATTGATAACAAATTTATTGCCTAAAAAAGTATATTCTGCATTACAAAAATTTAAAATATTATTTGCAATTTGGTATAAAATTGCTCAAAATACATAGAATTTTAAAATTCAAACAATCTCCATGGCTCAGACCATATATTGAATTAAATACAGAGTTTAGAAAAAATTCTACAAATGATTTTAAAAAGAATTTTTACAAATTAATGAATAATTCCGTTTTTGGAAAAACTATGGAAAACGTTAGAAATCATAAAGATGTTCGAATAGTTACAAAATGGGAAGGTCGATATGGTGCTAAAGCACTAATTGCAAAACCAAACTTTCATAGATGTATTATATTCAATGAAAATTTAGTAATTATAGAAATGAGTCGTTTGCAAATTAAGTTAAATAAACCCATATATGTAGGGTTTTCTATTCTAGATATCTCAAAATTATATCTTTATAATTTTTATTATAATTACGTGAAAAAAGAATTTGGTACTAAATCAAAATTGTTATATACAGATACAGATAGTTTAATTTACCATTTCAATGTTTCAAATATCTATGATTACATAAAAAAAGATTTACAACTATTTGACACATCTGATTATCCTTCCAATAATGTTTATAATATACCTCTAGTTAATAAAAAGGTATTAGGTTTAATGAAAGACGATTGTAATGGAAAAATTATTAGAGAATTTGTAGGTTTACGCTCAAAATTATATGCATTTAAATTATTTGGTGAAAAAGAAGTTGAAGAAAAAAAGAAAGCGAAAGAAGTAAAAAGCTCAACTTTAAAAAAAATAACATTTGATGATTATAAAAAATCTCTTTTTCATTTTAAAAAATAAACAAAAAAACAAAATGGCGGATCCAATATGGCGGACATTTTTTTTCAAAATCATTGGATTTGCTTGAAAATCGTTACGGGGGGGTTTTTGGGGTCGCTGATTACGAATATGACAACATTTTTTCAAAATTAAAAATGGCGGATGCAATATGGTAGACGAAAATAAAAATTAAACTAAAAGAAAAATTAAAATAAAAAAATTTTCTTTTCCGCCATATTGGATCCGCCATTTTGAATATTGAAAATTTGATATCTAATTTGTGATCAGCAACACCAAATACATCTTTGTTTGTCTTTTTAAAAAAATGCAAATGAGAAAACATTTAAATCATTCGATTGTTTATCCGCATACAAAAACATCTTTGACATGGCAAAGAATAAGGATGTATAAATTTTGTTTTACTTCGAATTTTGCAATAATATTTTAGGAGAGTATTCTTGACACTATAAGAAATCCGAAAATAAAAACAAAAAAAATCGATTTTTTGACATTTTGAACTGGAATGTCCCCTTAAAGGGAGAAGCTTATCATCAGTCTCTTTCTAACTGGTG
Organism: Leptopilina heterotoma; assembly: GCF_015476425.1. Taxonomy (NCBI): domain Eukaryota; kingdom Metazoa; phylum Arthropoda; class Insecta; order Hymenoptera; family Figitidae; genus Leptopilina; species Leptopilina heterotoma. Next base: position 2,618,797 of record NW_025110909.1, read on the forward strand.
TTCTCTATCCTTGTCTCAAATTTGTAAACTATGGGAGTCAACCATATATGAATCTCATTAGCAAAAATACCTTCCGAGTGTTCATCGATTTCAATTTGTGTCTTCAAAGTTAAACAGTGAGAAAAAATATTGTTTTTTTTAATAAAAAAGTGAGTGAGTCCACTATTGAAAGTTGAATTTTCAATCAATTGGATTTTTATTTTTAAAAAAGTGAGTGCTTATTTTGTTAACAAAATTGTTTTAAAATAATTTATTTCAATTAACTTCTTGTTATATGTTAGTGCTTTCTTCTTTAATTGTTTATTATTTTTATTATTATTGTTTTAATTTGATTTATTATTTATTTTTCAAAGTGATGTGTTTTATAAATTGATTTCGTTTATAGAATTTTCTAAATTTTAAATAATTTGAATTTTTTATTTCATTTTAAAAATATTATTTTTAAGTGCTTTCTTCTTTTAATTTATTATTATTTGTATTTGATTTCTTTTTATTTGATTTTTCTTATTTTTTAATAATTTTTTAAAGTTGTACTTAAAACTTTTTTTGTGCTTCTTTATTTGTATTTGATTTCTTTTAATTTTTTTTTAATTCGATTTTTCATTTTTTTTAATAATTCTTTTCATTTGAACTTAAAATTGTGGTGCTTTTGATTATTATTATTTATTTTGTTTTAAAAATATTCTTTAAGTGCTTTCTTCTTTAATTTATTATTATTAGGTATTTGTATTTAATTTCTTTTTATTAAATTTTTTATTTTTTAATAATTTTTTAAGTTGTACTTAAAAAAAAATTGGTGCTTATTATTATTTATAAATTGATTTTATTTATTAAATTTTAAATAATTTGAATTTTTTGTATTGTTTTAAAATTATTTTGTTTAGATTTGATTTTCTTTTTAATAATTGTTTTTAGTTGTACTAAGGCAAAAACTTTTGTGCTTTTATTATTTATTTTTCAAAGTTATAAGTGTGTTTTTTTTTCATTTTATGTACTATTTGTAGTTTATTTTTGTTTATTTAATTTTCGATTTAATAGTTTTTACCTCTATATCTCAGAAGTTAAAGGAGTTTTTTCTAAATTAAATTCCTTTGTTGATTTTTTAAGTAATTTAATTTTTTTATTGAAATTTAAAAATAATTTTTTAGAAAAATGACTTTTTAAATGAGTTATAAAAAAGTTAAATTATTACTGGTATTTAAATAAAATTATAAGTGCTCTTTCTAATATTAAATTATTTATAATTTTTAATATACGTATTTTATTTTTCCTTTTTTTGTTAAATTTTTTTAGAAAAAAAATGGCTGCAGGAACATCATCATCATCATCAACATCATCAACACCATCATACAAAACAATCAGCTTGTCCATCCAAACTCCATTGGAATGGTCACCAGTATTTAGCAGGGAGGAGTTAATGAGAATGACATTCATTGGGTTGTCAACAGTCCTAAAGGATAAAATGATGGGGCGCCTATTACCATGTACATTGATTCACTTGGAATTTGAAGGGGTATCGGCCACAATAATGGAGACGGTGTGCGGTTACTGGTTGCGGAGAAGTGGGGACATTAAGGACAACATAATGGTGTGTTTTCTTTTTTACATTTATACGCTTACCTTTTTTATTTCAAAAAAATTAATTAAATAAAATTTTTTTGTAATCGATCTATTTTTTATTTAACTAATTAATTAATAATTTTAATTTAATTTTTTAAAATTGAGTTGATTAATTTGTAAATTTTAACAAAAATATAATTAATTAAATTTTAATAAAAATATAATTGATTAAATTTTAACAAAATATAATTGATTAATTTTTAAACTTTAACAAGAATTTGTATTGTATGTTCCAGACAAGAGAAGATTACGTCAATATGAACATTTTTTGGTCAATCCCGGAAGAATGGATTGATCCCTAAATTGGTCAGTTCTTAAAAGACGTATTAATTACGGCGATTGGCTACAAATCCAAAAAATCTGAAAACATTACATTAAATACAAGGGAATCATCACAGAAATTGTGCGCAGTAGCTTTAAAACTTTCTCACTCCAAAGGCTGGTTGGTGAATCTGAAAATCGGAATAACACTGCTCCTGTATCCAGGAATGTTAACAATGATGGTAGCATTGTTGTCACCCAAAATGCAGGTGACAACAACATTTTTGTTGTTCCATAAAATGGAGTTCAAAATAATGTTTTGGCTAATAAAGAGACTGTACAGGAAGAGGAATTAATGGAAATTCCGCAAGTTGAAGCAAATTTAGAAAAAGAAGATCCATAAGCAGACGTAGATACGGAAGTAATAATTGAAAAAGAAATTAAATCAAACCTGGAAACAATTAAAAAAGAAAAAGACGAAGATGAGATTGAAATTTATGAAGAGCCGATTTATATAAAAACGGATATTGCGGACGAACCATTAGACCTATCATTAAAAAAAAAGAATAATAATAATAATCAAACGATTAATATAAAAAAATTACTTAAATTTTAAATAATAATATTCTGAAATAAAATTAGTATTGAATATTATTATCATTTAAACTCTTTTTCTATTTGTAACAAATTCAATGATATAATTAAAAAATTTTCTTTTTAAATTTCCCTTACTATTATTATTATATTTTTTACTTAATTAAAAAAATTCAATTTTTTAAAAAATAACCTAATTATTAATTGTTTAAATTTGTAGAAAAAATAGTAATTATTCATTTGATTTTCTATTAAACTAGTAAGCAGACTAAATAATAATTAAAAAATCTGCTAGTATTATACCATTGGGCGGCCAATAGACTTATTCCATCGGACCCCCACCACTACTTTTCAGGCCAAGTAGATACTATTAGTCCATTGCTGCATACTATTATTCTACGCAGAGATGGACTAATTCCATCTACTCGGCCTGAAAAGTAGTGGTGGCGTCAGATGGCATAAGTCTATTGGCCGCCCAATGGTTTAATACTAGCAGATTTCTTTCCGTGTATAAATACAATTTTTATGTTACTTTTTTAAGTTCTTTAGAAAAATATCCTTTTTTAATAACATTACAATTTTTTTGTTCATATGAATTATTTTTAATTCTAATGTGGAAGAATTTCCTGATAGCGTTAATATGAATAAATCGTTCATGGTAAATTCCAATGATTAACTGACTTGAAAATTGACAATTATTACATAAAAATTTTAAACTTAAGTGCCCGCAAATATAAGTGTTATAGTTTTAAAATTTTTCATAATTATATTTTATGCTACCAACACCGAAATATCGAACAAGTTCTGAAGGTGGTCGAAGATTACCGAAACTATCGAAGTAGATAATTTCATCTTTATTTTTTTTATAAGCACACCAATGCGTTCCAGGATTATTTTTTTTTCAAAAGAAAATACTTTCTAATAAATGAAAAGAAACGTGCTTACTAGGTCAACAAAGTTTAAGGCTTTATGCGTATACGTTTATTCTTTGCTTCAATTCATTTATTCTCTTGTGTCGAGGAATGCTGATAATGAAAGAGGACCATTTCATTGTATAACTCTTTTTTTTCTTAATAAGAAACAAATAATTTGTAATGTTTTATACAACTTTGTTTCTCTACTTTACTTTTTTCTCATGCTTAAAATTAAATTGTCTATGTTTCAGAAAAAAAGATTAATAGAATAATTTTTTAAAATATTTTATTTATTTGAAATATAAGAAAAATACACATATTCATATATATATATATATATATACAACAAAAATTTTTTTATGATTTTTTGATAAAATATCTCTTTTAAGAGCTATTTAAAGTTAAAGTTCAACACTGTGTAAATTTTTAAGATTTTTGTACTTTAACGACAAAATTATTATGAAAGGATCCATATCAAATCATGCAGGCATTCCGACGATATAAATTGCGAATTATTTTCGCAATGACATATGTTATCCTACTCAAAAAATAATAAAATCCGTATTTTTTTAAATTTTGAATAGGATTCTGTTTGCACTTTTTACGAATATTTTAAGATTTTATCAAAAAATTACTTTTTTGTATTTTCTTCTATAAAATTGCGTAATTTTCATATTTTTTGTTGCTCTTGGGGCTAATTTTTTCCTTTTATATACACTTTTATGTAAAATTACGCAAAATAAAAAATAATAAAAAACAAGTGATACAATTTCAATTAAAAAAATTTTTTTTCTAAAAAAGGACATCTTTTTTCTCTCTTTTTTTTCAAGATTTATTGATACTCATGTGTAGTATTTAACATAAAAATACCATTTTGTATTTTTTTGCATATTAAGAAAAAAAATTACCTACTTTCAATTTCTTACTAAAAATTCTAAAATTTTGCAACTTTTCAGGCTTCTATACTTGTACTATCAACAATGTTTTACAAAAGGCAAGAAAAAATTCTTCTACTAATTTTTTTATATTGGAATGTACACGGAAAGAAATCTGCTAGTATTATACCATTGGGCGGCCAATAGACTTATTCCATCGGACCCCCACCACTACTTTTCAGGCCAAGTAGATACTATTAGTCCATTGCTGCATACTATTATTCTACGCAGAGATGGACTAATTCCATCTACTCGGCCTGAAAAGTAGTGGTGGCGTCAGATGGCATAAGTCTATTGGCCGCCCAATGGTTTAATACTAGCAGATTTCTTTCCGTGTATAAATACAATTTTTATGTTACTTTTTTAAGTTCTTTAGAAAAATATCCTTTTTTAATAACATTACAATTTTTTTGTTCATATGAATTATTTTTAATTCTAATGTGGAAGAATTTCCTGATAGCGTTAATATGAATAAATCGTTCATGGTAAATTCCAATGATTAACTGACTTGAAAATTGACAATTATTACATAAAAATTTTAAACTTAAGTGCCCGCAAATATAAGTGTTATAGTTTTGAAATTTTTCATAATTATATTTTATGCTACCAACACCGAAATATCGAACAAGTTCTGAAGGTGGTCGAAGATTACCGAAACTATCGAAGTAGATAATTTCATCTTTATTTTTTTTATAAGCACACCAATGCGTTCCAGGATTATTTTTGTCATCCAGATTTATTATTGCTGATTCATATTTCCGAGGACCATTTAATGGTAATTCATTTCTCATGAAAACTCCTCGAAAGTATGGAATTTTTAAACGTTTAGAAAATTTAAATAAATCAGCATCAGTTAATGCACGATGAGGTAGCTTCACTTTACGTTTTTTGACTTATCTTTATTTCCTAATCCTTGTTTAAACGGTTTTAAATAAAGTCTCAGCTTCTGCTTATACACGGAAAATCTTTGTTCAAGAAAGATTACAAAATTTCTTCAGGAAATGAAGATATGGAAAAAATTCTATGACTGTTTATAAATGTTTTGTATAATAAATGAAACTTTTCTCTATTTTTACGAAACTGGAAATAAATCCTTTTTAATATTTTAGGAAAAGGTATAAATGAAATTTCAGAAATAATTTCGAAGAATGTTTAAAATAATTCTATATTTCTTTTAAAAGAGTTAATAGTTCTTTATAATTCTTTTGAAAGTATTTAAATTTTATGTCATGTAAGATTTCTATTTCTGCGTTTCTGAAAATTACAAAACTGGAATAGAATCGTTTGATGCGCAGTAAGCACTACGCAAGTACATCTGTGTGAGTGGTGATTAAGACCCTAGCCTTAACTGACATGACCGGCAAACGATAATGCTTGGTTAACGGATTATTTGAAAGTGCTAATAATAAATTGATTAAATTCATAGTATAATTCGTAAAAGTCATAATAATTGCTTTTTGAAAAATTAAATTGGAACATAAATATGTTCAGAATATTATTTTTTTATTGTTTCACTAGAGATCATGGAGCCGTTCCGAAATAAGGTAAAAAGTGTAAATTAGTTTATACTGTCAAGTTATTAGACCTATAAAATTTATGTATTAAAGTTAATGGTTCTTTTTTTTAAATTATTAAGTGTATATATTATTTAAGAAAATAAAATTGTTTGTCACAAATTGTTCCACTTGAATTCGTAATTTATAATAGTAAATTATTATTATATTGGTTAGCATTGATTTAAGGAGTGGTTTTGAATATATATTCTTTAAATATTGTAATAAATAAATTTAAATTAATAAAACATTAAAATTTATATAAAAATATTAAAATGTATAAGTCAAATAATTACTATACTAGCTTTTTAATTTTGTCAAAATATAGAATCTTTTCGTGGTATGTTATATGCGTGCGTGCGAAAGCGAGTGTTATATGTATTCGTATAGTTGTCAGATAGTGTTAGTTTTAGGTGCGTTATTATAGTGTGTGTAATCTGTGACAGAATAATATACTTTGTGTGAGTCAGTGTGTGTGCGACACCTCCTAAACCCGTGTGTCTGCGCAGGTCTGTTCCTTCAGCGTAACTCACAGAAATTTAATTTTTTTTCACGCGAGCCCGTATTTTTACGAAACTGCTCTTGAATTCTTATTTTGTGACGCCTGACTTTGTGCGAAATCAGAAAAGGAACTCTTCTTTCAGATCTTAATATTAAAATTACTGAACAATTTATCAATACCTTCAAAATTTTTCTTTATTTTATCAGAAAAAACCATTAGTAATAATTCAATAGACACTTTAACTATTTTTCTAAATTTTTTTCCATATCCTCATTTCCTGAAGAAAAAGAAACTTTGTGGTTCATGTTGGAAAGATAAACATGAATTTATTGTAATTGACAAAGATCGAGAAATTAATCAAGGTAGATATAGAAAAGGTTTTGATTGTTTTATAAAATTAGAGGACTAATATAATAAAATAATAGTATCATTTTTCTCTTTGAGCAAGTAAGATGCCTCCTTCATATGTGGAAAATATACGAAAACAAAAATCAATTCTTAGTGAAATTGCTATAGCAAGTGAAGCTATACGACGAAAACATAGGTTAATTAAATTAGGTAGGGAACAAATTGAACAGTCCTTAAATAAGACATTTAAATCAATTGTTGCATCTATTCAAAAAATTGTTGATGAATTTGAAACGGTTAAAAATAATTATCCAAAAAAAGTAGAAACTAAACAAGAATACAAAGAAGAATTAAAGCGTGAACATAATTCTGATCATGATGATATTAATTCATATGATGATAATTATAATGATGATGAGGATGACCTTCATAATAATTTTGAAATTAAAGAAGACAATGAAACATCATTTAAAACAGCATCTTTAGATTCTGAAAATGACAATACTTTGGTATCTCCGAACTCATCAAGGAATAATAATAATAATAATAATGAAAATATTATAAATTTTTATCTGAGATTATTAGATGAAAAGAAAAAAGATGTTGACAATATATATGGAGTCCGAAAATTAACACAAGGAAAATTAATGATCGGTGACTCACCAATTAGTTTCGAACAAAATGATATTTTAATTAATACTTTAAGTTATCCTGCAACTAAAGGTTTACTTCAATTTTTGTTTAAAAAAATTCCTCAAGAAAATTTTATAAGTGCAAACGATCGTGAAAATTATGCTAATATTGTAATTTCAACAAATGCACATAAGAAATATTATAAAGAAGATGGCGCTTTTCGTGATAAAAAAATTTAAAGTTTCAAAATTATATAGTAAAAAATATTTCATCTCCAAATTCTGGTAAGAAAACGCGTTCTGTACAGGGTAAAGGTATACTTTCAAAATATATGATTAATAGAACACATCAAAATGTTGACTACATTTATTGGGATGATCCTAATGAATTAGTAGATCGCTTAAGATTACTTTTAGCTTCTCAAGCAGCTGGTAATCCCAACTACAATAATGAAATTATTTCTATAATTTCAGAATTGCGTGAGGCTGGAATCATTTATTAATCAACGCTTTACTGAAAATATTGACATTAGCAAAATGAGTATTGACAAATTCGGACGCCAGTTAAAAACAGAAAATTCTATAAATCGTAGTCCTTCTGGGCATAGCTTTCAATTTACATCTGAAGGTCATTAGGATATAGAAAATAAAAAGCTAAGTAATGTAGCTACAGCTGAAAATCCAAGTGATGCTGTATATTTAAATCTTTTAAAAAATATGATACAATCCGAAGTAAATGAAATATATAATGTAATTGGCTCGTTGAAAGATGAAGTACATAATAATATTATACAATTTGAAACTCTAGAATATTCCACAAAACAACATTTAATGAATGTAAAAGTTAATATGGAAAATAGTCAAAAACTGTTAGCAATAAACAAAGACATTATTTCTGAAATAAACAGCCGACTGATAGCACTTGAAGAAAAAACTATAACTCTGAATAGTGAAACTGTAAAACTTCAGAATGAATATGAGAAAAATGCATTTAGTGAAAGAGTTGCATAAACCAGCAAGACGAAATTACGAACGCAGAACCGTTGATATTCGAGGTATTGATGAAACCTGGTAGGCTGATCTTGTTAAGATGATACCTTATGCAAGCGAAAATAAAGGCTACAAATATTTATTAACAATCATTGATATATTCGCAAAATATGCTTGGGCAGTACCTGTAAAATCTAAAAGTGGAAAAGATGTAACAGCAACTATGGAATCTGTACTTATAAAACAACGTATTCCACAGAACTTACAAGTAGACAAAGGAAAAGAATTTTACAACTCAGATTTTGGAAATCTTATGAAACATTATAATATAAATCTTTACTCAACATTTAGTCATTTAAAAGCATCAATTTGTAAAAGATTTAATCGAACGTTGAAAAATAAAATGTGTTTTCAATTTAGTTTGAATGGTAACTACAAGTGGATTAATATTTTATCTACTTTAGTAGATTCTTACAATGATACGAAACATCATACAATTAAAATGAAACCAAAAAACGTATCAGTACAAAATGAGAAAAAATTATTATTTAGTGTTTATAAAAAATTTAATCTCAAACATAAAGTAAAAAATTCAAAGTTTAAAGTTGGTGATAAAGTGCGTATAAGTAAATTTAAACATATTTTTGAAAAAGGTTATACGCCAAATTGGACAACTGAAATATTTAATATAAGTCATATAAAAAATACAGAACCACTAACATTTCACCTTGAAGATTATCAGGGAAATCCTGTAGTTGGTGGAAAAAATTGTAAAAAAAGAGGTAGAAAAGTTTTTGTAAAATGGTTAGGATTTGATAAATCTGATAATAGTTGGATTGATGAAAATGAATTATAAATTTCAAATACAATTTTTATTGTCAATAAAGTTATACATTGTTTTGCAAACAGAATAAAATTACAAGTTTCTATTTATTATCCTTCTTTGTTTGATCCATAACAAATTAAAAAGAATTTACAAATTTACATCAATTAATGTATAATACAAAGTTGATGATTAAAAATATTGATTTCCAATACTTTTAATTTCCCAATTCACACGACATACTTTTAGGGAAAAGCTTTCAATGCTGAAAATAATTATGTCAAAAAAGAAAGTCTTAAATTCACTTAACTGAGTTAACTTGCACTTTTGATTTTTTTTAATTTGCTCGATGATACTTTCATAATTTTTTTTTAAATAACATTTAATATCTTCAAGTCTTAAAATGTTTTTACACTACAAAATTTTAGAAACATGCTTTGTAATGAAATCATAAATAACTGGAAGTCTCGTGGATAATTCACGAAAACGCTCATCAATGCAGGGAATGATTTCCTTTAGAATTTCATAAGAAGAGTTTGAAAACAGAAACGGATAATATGAAGTCCTATTCCTTCTGTCTTCCAGCCTTATGGAAAAATCTCCATCTAAAGTTTCAAAACGAAATTGAAAATTTTCACAATTTATAACAGATTCTGTCTTTTCTCCATTGAAATATTTCGTAATAAAGCTCATATTGTCTTTGAAAATAGTCCAATCTTCATAACTGAAAGAAATGTTGCTTCGTGGATGATTCGATACAAATTTTAAAACAACAGAAAGTTCTCCATCATCTGATAATCTAGCTCCTAGAACAGCTTGCTTTGTAAAAAAAGAATTTAAAATGAATGTTGTTGAAAGTAGCACTTGATTCCTTGGAATGTATTCCATTTTTTATCATAATTCTACAAATTTGATATGATTGAATTGTCCACCCAAATATTTTAAAAATAATTTTTTTTCTGATGCCTGGCTTTTTAAATGCTGTGACAGTTTTTCAATTTCTTCAATTACGTCGAACATTCTCTTTGGTAAAAACACTGTAAATTCATTCTCGATAACAGCAACGATTCTGAAACCATATTTTGTTTTCACAGATTTTAAGTTAGAGACAGCGTAAGTGTGATTCACTTCTAATTCATTTAACTTCTTAGTTGGTAGAAAGAAATTTTTACACTGATCAGCTTTATTTAGTTCCGTTAACCCCTTCAGTGTGTAGCTAAAATATAACAAAATGGTCCCAAAATGTGTAAGATCTTCTTGTAAATAAATTTTCATGACAATAGGTACTAAGGGGTTTTTGGGGTCGCTGATTACGATTCCGGTGTTAGTTTTCAAAAATTCAAAATGGCGGATCCAAAATGGCGGACACGATTTTGAAAAATTCATTGGATTCGCTTAAAAATCGTTACTCGGGGGTTTTCGTGGTCGCTGATTACGAATCTGACATTAGTTTTTTAAAATTCAAAATGGCGGATTCCAAACAGCGGTCACGATTTTGAAAAATTCATTCGATACGCTTAAAATTCGTTATTCGGTGGTTTTTGGGGTCGCTGATTACGAATCTGTTATTAGCTTTTCAAAGTTTAAATGGTAAGAATTATTAAAAGAATTTATCCACTTTTGAAATTTGTCAAAATTTTTGGCGGCCATTTTGGATGAAAAATTATTTGTTCTTAAAATCTTACTTAAAATCTTACTTCAGAATCGTGATCAGCGACCCCAAAAAACCCCGAGTAAAAATTTTTAAAAGAATTTATCCACTTTTGAAATTTTTCAAAATTTTTGGCGGCCATTTTGGATGAAAAATTATGTATTCTGAAAATATGACTTCAGAATCGTGATCAGCGACCCCAAAAATCCCCGAGTAAGAATTTTTAAAAGAATTTATCCACTTTTGAAATTTTTCAAAATTTTTGGCGGCCATTTTGGATGAAAAATTATTTATTTTGAAAATCTGACTTCAGAATTGGTCTAGATTGTTTGAGGTCTATATTCAGAGGTTGTTACTTGTTGTACACCGAATATTTTTGATAATTTTCGCATAAGCTTACTGATGAAGCTTCCTCCTTTGTCAGTAAGGATAACTTTTGGTGAAACTTTGTCAAAGGCGTCAAGAGGGGTGTCAGTTATAAGCAAATATTTTTGGTTATTGAGATTTGTTTATATAAATATATAAATTTGTATATTATTTTAGTACTATTATAATTATAATAATAAATATTATTATTTATAATTAAATAAATGTGATGTGTATTATATTTGATAAATAATATTAATTTAGTATAAATCAAGAAATATCAATAAGCTTTTTTCAAGAGGGTGGCCAAAACTAGTTTAACGTCATATCCAGTTTTGGCCATGTATGGCCAAAACTAGATAAATGAACAAAAAACTGTTCCTGTTTTGGCCACCCTATTTTTTATTAAATAAAAAGGTTTAAACAAATTATTTCGTATGTACTGAATAATTTAAACGACTCTTACAAATTTATATAAAATTAACCTATAAATTTATATTATTATTATTAGTTTTAAAAACGATATTGGCGATTATATTTTGTGCACTGTCTTAAGGTTTACTTTTAGCAACTGGCCGTTTGTCAACACCTCTTTCAAATTATTTTATTTTCATAATTAATAAGTACAATTATTACAAAAATTCAAAAGATTTGTCAAGAATATTAATTGTGAAATAAAGTTTTATAAAAAAAATATAAAGTGAAGGTAACAGAATATTATTAAAATTAATAAAAGTGTGTGGTTGCCCAAAACCAGTGGCATAGCCAAAAACGGTCTATCTACCCTATATGTTTTTTTCGATACAGAATAGAAAAAAAATATTTTTGGCCGATTTTATGAGGTGTAAAGTAGAACCCCCAATTGGTAACTTTTGTTTAAGCAATGCATAACCTCTACATCGACGATACTTTGGTTTACATTGTTTTCCTATTGTGGAGCTCTGCAAAGACTACGCATTGTTCAAGATATATTCGTCTATTTCGGCTCTGTTAAAGTCAAGACAAAAGTATGTGAATGACATGTAAGGTAGTAGACGAAGGTATAGAGGGACTGATTTTTTGAAGTGCCTTCTATATGTATGTAAAAAACTTCAAATTGACAATGTTTTATCGTTAAGAATAAAAAAAATGGATAAGTAAGAACAATTTACGTATGTGTCGAGTGTTCGTCGAAGTTCAAGAAATGGAAATCGAAAAGTTGCCTCAATGTACGAATTTCATTATCTGCTCCGATGATATGGCACCATCAGCCTTATCATAAACCAAACGACTGCTATTTCTGTAACACAGACGTACGTGGCCATCATTATAAAACGCGTAAACGCATAAAGTACGCTGATGTTGAAACTGCAACGAAACCATTAATCCTGCTTGACGAGGTTAATTCAACCGCAGTTCCTAAATCGAAAAAGGTCGAAGTCGTAAATAATAGTCCAGTTGATGATCATGAAGTTGATGTTCAGGAAGCTGAAGATGAAGAATATGTTCCCCCTGCGACAAACTCAAACGAACGACATTTCGTATCAAATGGAGACTTTAAGGATCTTTCGCGTGATTTAGGTTTATCAAGAAGACAGTCTGAGATGCTCGCTTCTCGAATTAAGCAGTGGAATTTAACAGAAGATGACTTCAAAATAACACTATCCCGGAACGATGATCGTATTTTTTTCAGAGAAATTTTTAAAGCTGATGATGAGAATGAAAAATTTGTTTATTGTTCAAATGTGTCTGAACTTTTCTACCTCTTGAACTACGATCACGTATCCGATGAGTGGCGACTCTTCATTGATGGATCGTGCACGAGTAAGTCCTCTCTCAATATGATGAATCATATTCATCACATTCTTTATTTGAATTTTGATTTTCAAAATTATTAATATTATTATTATTATTTTTAATTTTTATTATTATTATTATTATTATTATTACTCTTATAGGCTTAAAAGCTGTGTTATTACACAATGGAAACAAATTGCCATCAATTCCGTTAGCATATGCAACCAACATGAAGGAAACATACGACAATTTGGAAAAAATACTTCGTGTCATCAATTACACTGAGTATAAGTGGAAAATAGTCAGCGACTTAAAAGTGCTCACAATTTTATTTGGAATGCAAGGTGGTTACACCAAGCATCCATGCTATCTATGTGAGTGGGATAGTCGTGCCCCAAATAGGTATGCAAGAAAAGAATGGCCATCACGTCACCTGTTTAAAATTGGCCAGAAAAATGTTTTAAATCCTCCACTAATACGGTCAGAAAATTCCGTTTTACCACCACTACACTTGAAACTTGGGTACGTGAAACAGTTCTTGAAAAAATTAAAATTCGACGGCGAAGCGTTTCGTTATCTGAAAGAAGATGTATTCCCTAAAATGAGTGAGGCAAAGCTAAAAGGAGGTATCCTATGATTCTTGTTTTTTGTCAGTTTATAACTTTCCTACATTTTTAAACCCTTTCACACACTACCTTTATATAGAAATATGTTTTTGGTTCTAAAATTAAATTTGAGGTCTAAAAATACAAAAAAAATTTCTTTTTTTCATCCTTTTCAATTTTTTTTTCTAAGCAACTAATTGTTAAAATTTTTTAATTAAAAATCACCTTACGAGACAGAAAATGTATTACAAAAAAAAATAAAAATTAAACTTATGTTATATATATACGAATTTTCTTTGAAAAAACATATTAAGAATAAAACAATATTTATTGACTTACGAGTCGTCGATTATTTACACTCGGGAATTCGATGGCACAGAAATCAGAGCACGGAACAACTCACAACTAATCCAGCAATCAGGTGTTGCTTTTGGGAGATCGGAACAACAAGTGTCGCGTCTGTCCGCGAATTTGGCGATTGACACCCTCGAGGCCCTTCGGCCGTTTCCGGGTTCAATCGCCCGATTCGCAGCAGACGCGGGATAATTCGTAACGCCACGTTACACCCCCCTTCCCCTAAACGGAACGAAGTGTAACCCCTTACAAAATTTTCCGCTAATTTCCTTGAATTTTCTGCAAGACCATTTTCCAGCAGTTCCTTCAGTTCCTCTCGACGTTTATCCCAGTTTGCTCCAGTTGACGTTAGCTCGTATCCATCTATTTGAGCTTTCCATTTTTGTTTTCCATAATTCCTGTAAAATCTGCATGGCCAAATCTCCTTATTTTCCAGTATTACCTGTAACATTTTCATAAAAAAAGAATTTTCTTTCCATTAATTTCTAAAAAAAATTAAAAATAAAAGTCTATTTGATTTCCTCAATTATTTTACATTTTCTTTTCGTGAAATGTAATAATTGACGCATTAATCTTTCAAAAATTTCCATTTCGTATCTAGAGTCTACGAAATTTGTTTCCAGTCGTCATAATTTTTTCCGATCCTAAATTTTGCGATACTTTCGCACTCGCATCGTTTTTTCCTTTTTTTGCGAATTTTCCTGCATTCGCCAATTTTCCGAACTTGTTACGCGTTCGTTTATTTTCCTCTTTAATTCCTCTTTTTTATACCATTTTGCCTTACGTGTGTTGTCGATTGTTAACAGATTTGGATCGTTAGTCTCGTCAAGACTAAAGTCCATTTCTAACGTTTCGAATTTGTCGTATAAAGGGATTTCCATCAGTTTTGCAAGAATTTCCCGGGGTTTTGGGATTTGGATTTGGTTGGGCTTTTGTAAGGATTGTCTTGGTATAATTTTCGGAATTTTCCTATCATTTCTCAAGGCGACCTTTTGAAAAATTTTCCTATTTTTCCCAATATTTTCAATTTTTCCTAATTCGACTTTTTTCTCGAATTTTGTAGAATTTTCTTTTCTACCAAATATTCTCATTTTAGAATTTTTCTCGTGTTTTCTAAAATTTTCCTCGACTTTTGTCGAATTTCCATTTCTTTGAATTTTTCTTGATTCAAAATTTTCTTCGAATTTTCTTGAATTTTCGTTTTTGCGAACCATTTTCAGTTCAAAATTTTTCCTGGATTTTACCCTAATTTTCTCGGGTTTTTGCGCGTTTTTAATTTTTTGATTTTCATGATGTGTGTTTGACAACTCCGTTCGTGATCCTACATCCTGTTTTACGGGTTTGACTCTGTTCATTTTTTCAACTAATTCCCCTATCGTCATCAAAGGTTCAAAATTTTCCGATGTTTCAATATTTTCTAAGGATACTGAATTTTTCCGTAACTCCTCTACTCGTTTCCGTGATTCTGATCTACATTCCCTACGTATATGACCTAACGTTCCACAACCGTAACATCTTTTCTGTGAGTTTGAAAAATTTCTCTGATAATTTATATCCTTTTGATCTGTTCTAGAAGCATTTACATTCCCTGCAGAAGAATGATTTTGTACTTCCACTTGCAGACTGTTATCTGTATTATTGTCATCATCAGAAGAATTTTCCATCATGTTCTGACCTCTACTACCGTCTGTAGCTGTGTCAGGTAGAAAAGTTATTTTTGGTTTGTCATATGACCAGTTTCTTTGAAAATAATTTCCTGAACACTTTGATTGGAATTTCGAACTTCCACCAAATTTTATAAAATTTCCAAAATGTCGATTATTATCGGCTTGGGCATTTGGATTTTCCAAAAAATTTTCTTCGAAATTCGGCTTTTTCGCTTTTAAAAATTTTTCTTTAATGCTTTTCAGAAGATCAATTTCTATCCTAAATCTATCAAGTTCTTTTTCCTTGAGTGTGATTTCATGTTCAACTTGATCTGAAATGGAATATTGTTTATGAGCGTCGCCATGAGAAGCAATATTCTTATTTCCAAAACAATAATTTCCACGTCTTGAAAAATTTTGTCTTGGTCGCGAATTTTCTTTACGAAAAATTTTCTCTGATTTTTTGGGCTGAAAATCAGAATTTTCTGAAATGTTGGGTTCGTCTACTACCTCTATTTCACTAGCTTTGAGCCATTCGTAATTAAATTCCTGATTTTTCCGAGAATTTTCCTTAAAATGATTTTGTCATTTTTTCCAATTTTCGCGTTTATCTTCTTCAAGATTAAAAACGCATTTGAAAATTATCATCCGATTTTTCCTTTTCGCGCAAATTTCTTAATTCGTTTCTACTTTTCAACGTATGACTATTTGTTCCTAGAAACGAATTTACATCAAAAGTTCCGTCTTTTGATTTAATACTAACTAATATTTAATAAATCTAAAACTAACAATCTCGTACCATTACACAAACCTTCATTAATACTCATGTTTCTAATAAGCATTACAACGGAATATATTCGCAAATGTAATTCATGTGGTATATATTTTTTCTTTATCACTATCTAATAATGCTACAAGTCTCTTATTTATTTCATTCACGTCAACATTTCTAGGAGCTAGAATTGCATAATTTGATAATTGTTCAAATTCGCCCTTTTTAATCAAATCAGTTTCTTCTTGAAAATACTTAGGAAAGTTTTTAGAACATTTACCATCAACTAAACACCAGTCACCACAAGGACCGTGAATATTATGTTGCATTATAATTTTGTGCAACTGATTATTATCAACATTTTCATCTGGAATCTCAGCTGAAATATAATATAATATAATATAATATAATATAATATAATATAATATAATATAATATAATATAATATAATATAATATAATATAATATAATATAATATAATATAATATAATATAATATAATATAATATAATATAATATAATATAATATAATATAATATAATATAATATAATATAATATAATATAATATAATATAATATAATATAATATAATATAATATAATATAATATAATATAATATAATATAATATAATATAATATAATATAATATAATATAATAATAATATAATAATATAATATAATTTTTTGTTAAATCCGGCTCCTTAATTATTCAAAAATTTCACTATAAACATAATTTTTTATATACATATTACTTCTATTATCTCCTAAATATATTTTTACAGATTCAAATGAACGTACCCTCGATAATGCAACATACATCTGACCGTGATTAAATACATCTCTTCTTAAATCTATATATATTCTGTTAAATGTTTGTCCTTGAGACTTGTTAATAGTCATTGCAAAAGCTAATTTTATAGGAAATTGTCTTCTTTTAAAAGTAAACGGATATAAATTTTCACAATATAAAGTTACTCTATGTAAAAAGACAATATTTCCACTCTTATCTCCCGTTAATATTTGACATTTAATAACATTATGTGATAAATCTAAAACAATTAACCTTGTTCCGTTACATAATCCTTCATTAATACTAAGATTTCTAATAAGCATTACAACGGAATTAATTCTTAAATGTAATTCATGTGGTGGTAAAGAAGGTAGAGAGAGAGTATTCAAATATTCTGGTAATAAAGTTTTAGAAAATTTTCCATTATCACAATTTTCAGTAGAATCAATACTTTTATATATTTTTTCACCTTTACTATCTAAGAGATTTACCACCCTCTTATTAATATCATCAACATCAACATTTCTTGGTGCTAAAATTGCACACATTGACAAATCCTTAAATTTTTTCTGTTGTATCAAATGACCATACATTTCTTCAGCAATATCTATATTTCCTTGTTGAATAATATGTTCTGGTAATTCGACGTTATCATCTGTATCGTTTAATTCGCCATTGCCAACTTTAAGTAGAAAATCTACAAATTCTGTTTCCTCTGGTAAAGCTCTCATATTTTCTGTTAATGTGTATTTTTTAAAATGTTTCCATTAGTAACTATTTTTTATTGATAAATTTATTATTTCTGATCTAGTACCTCTTTCTTTTATCGGTAAAATTTGTCGAAAATCTCCTCCTAAGATTAAAATTTTTCCACCAAAAACTTCATTTGATTTCATTATATCTCTTAATAACTTATCCATAACTTCTAAAGCATATTTTGGAGCCATTGGTGCTTCATCCCAAATAAAAACATCAATATTTTTTAAAAAGAGTGCTTCTTTTGACTGAACTTTAATATTTGAAGATAAATCACTGTACAGTGGAACAGGTAAACCTAAGACTTTATGTACAGTTTTCCGTTAGGAAGCAGTGTGGCAGCTATGTCTGTAAATGCCATATTGCAAACATTTATTCCTTTACTTTTTAATAAATGCCATAATGTAATATATTAATTTCTTATTTCTTTGTTCAACATTTAATTTAGTATAATTCTGCTCTCCTATCTTGATATGTTCAAAAATACCTATTTCATCAACCTGCTCAGAGAAATTTTCATCTGTATCTAATAATCCCTGAAAATCAGTTAAACAATATCCTTCATTTAATAACATTGATTTTATATTTCTATAAGCTGTTTTTTCGGCTTCAATATTGCCAATTCTTGAATAGTCTTCTGACATTTGCCCCTTAAATTGTTCCCAAAGTTTTTCCGGATGTACAGGAAGACAATGAATTAGAATTCTTACAAATAATTGTCGAAGTGAGCGAGGCATCATCCATAAAGTAGCTTCTTCCATTGTCCTAATCTACTCACTATCATCTTCTATAAGTCCTAATGCCAAACAGGCAGATGTAAAAGATTCATGAATAACTCCGTTAACTGTTCTTAAACTTTGGAAAGAAGTAACTCCTTTTACTGTAAGCAACAATAATCTAAGGTGAAATAATTCCAATTGACGTGGATTAACTGAATACATTCTTCCCAATACTTTTTCTTGACGAATTCTTTTTCTCCATTCAAGAGATTTCGTTATCCACGTATAATGTTCTGGTATTTCTGTATAATAATACTGCCGAGCTCATTAATGCTATCACGCTCATTAAGTTTAAAAAAATCAAGCAATTTTGTATTTTTTTGTAAATCAAAAGAAACATTGTTATTATCTTTCCCTTCGCGAATAATAACATTCTGTTCATTTGGTAAATGTATGGGTAAACGATTAATACTACACTCGAATCTCGCTATAACGAGATGTTTGGGAGTCAAGTCTCCCTCTATTACGAGCGCAAGAGGAGAAATAAAAAATCCCCACTTTTAATATTCTTCATTCATTTTTTTTGTGTTTACAATTTACGTAATGTCAAAATTACAAACGTTAACCTAGTTTAATTTGAACTTCAATGTACAGAAAATTTATATAAGCTAAAATTTTAAAGAAGTTCGACTCATTGATATAATTTAAACAAAGAAGTGACTTTTTAGGCTCATTATGATATAAATAAAATTGATTTTAACCAAATTTAAATCAACAGAATGTGCATTTGTTTATAAATAGTGGGGGTAATAGGAAAAAAGTTTTTCTCGTTATACTGAGAGACAGAGCCCTCGTTATAGAGAGCGCTCGTTATAGAGAAGGTCGTTATAGCGAGATTTGAGTGTATGACTTTTTTTCCCTAAAGGTTTACTTAAAATTCTCCAAACAGCCTCAACTGGTCCTACATATCTATTTTCTTCATAATGATTAATTTCATTGTGATTAACAGTTACCTCACCATTCGCATTTGTAATAAGAATGGATGCAGCATCATGACCCTTAAAAATATATTTATATAAATATTTAACAGATTTGATACTTGAAACTATTTCTACATTTATATGACCACAAGGGCCGTGAATATTATTTTGCAATATTATGTTATGTAAAATAGGATTGATATTTTCATCGGGAATCTCTGCAGAAATATAACGATCAACGGAGTTTGACTTGAGCTGTCAGAGCGAACGGTCGTGTTTTTATTTTTCACTGTCTTGTGCACGTATTTTGTGAATTTTGGTCCGGTTTTCTTGTTTTACGTGAGGTTCTTTTGTCTGCAGTTTTGTTTAACAGGTCCAAGTTCAAATTTATTTAGTGCATTAATCTATGGTGTAAACTTTGTCCTCTCAGTGCAGTTTTAACTATTTATGAATTTAGTTTCTGTTAACTTTTATTTATTAATGACTATATACTATTGTTCTCCTATTGTTCTCTGATCTCATTGAAATGGCTACAAACAGAGACTCGCCGGGCGACGAGGATAAATTCAACCGGCTGATTACCGCTGTCAATGCGCTGACTCACTCACAAGAATCACTGAGTGAAAATATACAGTCGATCAAAACATCAATCGAGGAAATAAAGGCTGATCATTCTATGACAATGACCAGATTTAATAAAATGGAAAATAAAATTTCTTTCTTAAGCAGTGAATCGAGATCAAATAATATAATTCTTTTTGGACTGGAAGATTCTGATGCTGTAAATCTCTCCCTTATTCCTTCTATTCTGAAAATTTTTAGCGATATAGAATTGACAGTTCCGGATCTGGCAATTGCTGATTCTTTTCGCCTCGGTAGGATCAAAGGAAATCGTCCTGTATTAATTAAATTCATTGCTACGAGGTGGGTAAAGCATGTTTTCAGCAGAGTCAGGGAATTTAGAAAATTCAACTTATCTATTGCTATTGACAGATCGAAAGAGGAGAGAGACGAAATACGAAATGTGAAGGATAGACTTTTCAGATTAGGAGAGTTTGGTGTTTCGGGTAAATTAAAGGGCAAATATGTTTTATTAAACGGGAAACTTTTGGATTTGTCTGCCCTAGACCAGTTATTATCTCGCCTATCTAAAGATAAAGAATTGAATTTTGTCCAGCCTCAATCTTCTTCTGATAATTCTTTGGAGTCAAACAAGCCTCAGAGTGATATATCACGAAAGAGAAAATTGCTAGAAAAAGATTCTTCTCAAAAATCAACTCCGAAGAAGGGTAAGTCTCAAAAACTGCCCTCAACTTTGGAGCGTTTAGGAACTCTGGACAATTTTGTCAACTCTAAACCAGATAAAATTGAAAAGGCTGGTTTGAAACATGACGGTCCCGGGGAAGAGAGTCATACTAGCAGTTTGAATTAGCAATTATCAGATTGTGGAATTCCAAATGATGATATTCCAAGGTCAAAGTTGTTCTTTTGGAATGTGAGCGGCCTGAAAAATGTTTCGGATATCTACAATGTGCTTACTAAGAGTGATATTCTGTGTGTTTGTGAATCTTTGGTGTGAACTGGATACTTTGGATCTTTTTAAATCAGCTGACATGCAAACCATTCTCTCACCAGCTGTTAGAACTAATAAGCATGGGAGAGCCATGGGGGCCTGTTTGTTGCCTACAATCCCGATATATTCAAGGCTGAGATTATCACCGTTTCCACAAGTTTTATTTTCGTGAAGTTTATATATTTTAATTTTAGTTTTATTCTCGGTGTAGTGTATTTGTCTTCAGTCAATGACTTTGTGGCCTCTTTTGAAGAGCTCAATTCTACTTTAAACATCATTACAAACACTTATCCGATGGTACCGACTGTGATTGGTGGAGACTTTAACTGCAGGGTGGCAGAGCTTAATCAGGTGGATTCTGATTTGGGTCAACTCTTGCTACCCTTTAATTGTGAGAGAAAATCTTTTGATTCAACCGTTAATTCTAGAGGAAGGGCGCTTGTAGAGATCATGGAATCCAGTGGCTTTGTCCTGTTGAATGGTAGATCTAATTCTGACTTTCCGGGCTGCTTTACTTTTGTTGCGCCACAGGGCGAAAGTGTTGTAGACCATGTCTGGTGTTCGATCGATGGCCTTCGACTCTTTAGGGATTTTGAGGTTATGAAGCTTGTCACCTTTTCGGATCACCTTCCCATTAAGGTCGACCTACATATATCTTCGTTGCAACGAGGGATTCCAGTTGGTGAGTTGCTTCCGCCTACTTTGTTTTTTGATGAGGTCAAGTCGGAAATGTTTACATCGGTCATGGCATATAGAAGTGAAGTGAGATATCTTGACTGTAATGTAAGTGAGCTTAATAATATATTTACTTCTGTAACTAGACTAGTAGCGAAAGATTTGGGTATGATAAAAGCCGATTATTTGCCAAAAAGAATTTTTAAATCCAAACCTTGGTTTGATAATGAGTGTAGATTTCTTAAGAAGGATGTGGCTGATTCTAGCTGTGAATTATATCTTGTGAAAAAAAATTATTTTAAGAAGGTTCTAGAAGGGGAAAAAAAAGTTACCGTGAGAAACAGATTAACTTATTAGCAAATTGCAGAGACTCTGCACAGTTCTGGAGGGTTATCAATACATTTAGAGGCAAATCTTTCAAAAAATCGGCTGTTGACATGGATACTTGGCATGATTATTTACTTAATTGTTATCCGAAGGAAATTTTTTGCAGCGCATCTAATGTCACTTTTGTAAGGTTGTCCCACCCGATTCTTGATAGTAGCATTACAACTGAGGAGATTGTCAGGAGTGTGAGATGTGCTAAGAGTGGCAAGGCTCCTGAATCCGACGGTATTCCAAATGATTTTTTCAAGCACTTACCACAAAATTGGATCTTTTTCATTGGTAACTTATTTAATAAAATTATGGAGACAGAATCGGTTCCAAATGACTGGGGAAATCTAATCACTACTATGATCTTTAAAAGGGGCGACCCGGGGGACCCTGAAAATTATAGACCAATCACCCTGGTCAATTGCATTGCAAAAATTTTCACACAGGTTAATTGTAGAAGATTGGAGGCCTGGGCTGAAGAATTGAATCTGATTCCGGAGTCTCAATCTGGGTTTAGAAGGAGAAGGGGTTGCCTCGATAATCTTTTTACTCTTAATTCTTTAATTCAAATCCATCTAAGAAATAGTTCATCTGTAGTTTACGCAATTTTTGTTGATTTTAAGGGTGCATTTCCTTCTCTTTCTCATAGCCTTTTATGGTCTAAGCTTCACAGGTTGGGACTCAGCAGCAAAATAATTAATATTTTAAAATCATTTTATAAGGATGCTAATGCCAGAATTAGAACGGACAAAGGGGTGACTGAGTCTTTAAGAGTTACCCGGGGAGTTCTTCAGGGAGAGGTGTTGAGCCCTCTAGAGTTCCTTTTATTTATTAATGATTTCGAGGATCACTTTATTACAGAGGGATGCAGGGGCCTATCCATTGATGGTTCGAATGAAGTACTTGTAATCGGCTACGCGGATGATTATGTTATATTGTCAGACACCCCTTTTGAAGTAAACCAAAAGTTGAAAGCGCTACATTCATATTGTGACAAGAATGACTTAATAGTAAATACTAAGAAAACAAAAATTGTTATTTTTTCGAGAAACCGTAGAAACCGTAAATTTAAATCATTTAAATATGGTGAAAGTAAAATTGATGTAGTTGACAGTTATGTTTATTTAGGAGTTCCCTTCTGTGGTTCATGCTCTTTTGTCTTGGCTGCTGAAAAATTTACTAGTGCCGCTAATGTAGCTGCGGGTACTGTTATGAGGGTGATATGCTCGTCTGGTGCCGATTCTTGGAGCTCATATAATAAACTGTTTCAGAGTCTCGCAATTAGTATCCTGATGTACGGTGCATTGATTTAGGCTCTACAGTTTTTAAATTTTGTCGAACGTACCCAACTTTCTTTTTACAAAAGATTGCTTTTGTTACCCTTGAATACTCCGGGATATGCCCTGAGACTGGAAACTGGATCAGTGCATCTTTCATTCAGGATTTTTAAAAATATTTTAGCGTGGCTTAATAAAGTTTCTAAAATGGATAATAAGCGTTTACCTAAACTCTGTTTAAATAGGCTTAAAACTATGGCCCGTAGTGATCCAGGCAACAACTTTAATTGGGTTAACCAGGTTCGCGAATTTTTTAAGGATAGCACACTGGAATCCTATCTGGACGAGTTGTCCCTCGAATTCAGTAATTCAGACTGTAAAACTATTCTCAACTTGTATAAGTGTCACCTTAGAAAGGTAGATTACGACCGTTTTGTATCATCTCGAAGCTTACTAATATATCCCTTACTTACATTGTCGCCGGGAACGCAGTTTTATTTATTGACTAGACTAAGTTTGTTTTATAAGAGAATATTCGCGCAGATACGTCTGACGAATAAGTATGTCACTAGAATTGTTTGTGGTTCAGTAAAATATGAATTTAATGCGGAAAATCTGTGTAAATATTGTTACGAAGAATTCGAAAGTCCACATCATTTAATAGAAGATTGTCCGGCATGGCATTGTGTGAGAGATTCGGCCTTTCTATTAGACTTAAGGGCCGACCCAACAAAACGTTGGTTTAATATTATGTCGTCATCGAGCCTATCGAATATTGAAAAATTTCTGAACTTGTTTTTGTCAATGTTAAAGAGCAAGGATGGACGCAATTAATTTTGAGTTTCTGTATGTAAAAACTTTTAACTTTTGTCAATTCAAACTCCCCTTGTAAGAACCTTTGTTCAATAGACAAGTGTAAGTAATAAATAAATAAAATATAACGATTAACACTTTCAACTGTTAATATTTTAGAATTTTCTATCAATATAGCTAACACATGAATATGTGGCAATCCTCGCTTTTGAAATTCAATAACATAAACATAAGACTTAACTTCCCCAAATAACTTTTTGTCAGCAATAACATTTAAAAGATGTTTCACCTTCAATGCAAATACTCTAGTTACTATATCAGGTCTGTCAGCAGCAGTTTGATGAGGTAATAAATTTTCTTGTATCTCTTTCCAATTTGGATTACAAGTCATTGTAATAAATAAATCTGGTCTTCCATGACGACCAACAATAGCCATGGCATCCTGATATTGTTGCATCATATTACGAGGTGATCCTATAAAAGTGGAAGGCATGTTTCCAACATGTACATCACTTTCTAACTCATGATTTTGTAAATAATCGATTAATCCTTGATATGTTTCACTTCTCAATTGACCTTGATTGTTTGCACAAAACCGCAATCTATCTTTCTCTATTTTTACATAATTGTCAACTACCCATTGTTGAAACAATCTTCCTCCATATAAAAATTGATTAAATTCCTTATCTCTTATAGCAATTTTGTATTTACAATAGGCAGACCTAGAAATAGTATGGTTTCTACTTCTAAAATCACTATCACTACGAATCATATTAATATTATAACCTTTATTTCCAAGTGGATAAAATATGGGATAGATCCATGGTTCAACATTCGGATCTAAATTACTAACTAATTTCAGTTCTTTTGTAGACTTATTGTAAACCGTTACATAATATTCTGGTATTTCTTCTTCTGAGTTTGTATTGAAAATAGCAGCAACTTCATTGTAACTTTGAAAATTAAATCTTTTTTTATCAAAACCTTTTTCCAACGTAAATAATAGTTGCAACTCTGGAATATCTTCATTGCTAATTCTGTTTCTACTTTAATTACTTCTGACATCATCATAAAAGATTTTGTGTATGCATTTGAAGTTATCATAATATTTTCTATAGTTAGTAAAATTTCTTCGTCCAAATTTTCGTTACTTTTTAATCTATAACGAATTGCTTCTTCAGGATCGTAAATAAATAATTGACTAAAACACGGGTCTTCACCTTTATCAGGATATAAAGCACTATTAATTTGGTAATAAATTTGACCTTGAATTTTGTAACTAAATGGTCCTCTTCTTCTGTTATTAATATTAATTACGTTAGCATTTAAAGATGCAAAAGAAAAATAATTATTATACAGTCTTATATTCTTCTTAAAATGACCTGACTTTGAATGAAGTCCTTCTAACAATATTCTTAAATCTTCTGGATATTGCACTGAATCTAGTACAACACCACCATGACCACAACAATCATTAAAACTGTCTTGTTTGCCACTAACTCTTTCATCTTTAAAATGCTTAGCTTGACAATGATTGCAATAATAATTTAATTTTCCCAAATAATTTTCATTAGAATTTGATTCATAAATAATCTTGTCTTTTGATATGCTTGGCAGAGTAACAATTGATTTTTGTGTATTAAGTTTCAATTTTTGTCTTTCTCGATAGTTTTTCTGAATTTCATTTTTACTTTTTCGAGTTTTTTGAATTAAAGAGTTTTTTTCCTTTTCACTATTTTGTAATTGTGAATTTGTTATTACTGGAACAGGAGAAATTGCATTTATTAAATCACATTCATTAGAATTTACATTATTTAAATCATAAAAACAGTTTATTTCATTTTCTTTTTTTTTTAATTTAATTTTTTCTCTATATATTTTTTGATATTCTGACTTTTTCGAACAGGTTTGCATAACGAATTTTTTTTCTCCACACTATCATATATATTCTTTATTGTGGGAATTGAAACAACGATATTTTCTAAATTAACAGATTCATTTATGTTATCGTCATTTGAATCATTAACTTGACTCAACAAATTTTTATGCTTAAGCAATCCTTCTTCATATTCTTTTTGATATTGCATGTTGCTCTTCTTATGCAAGGAGTCTATTTCATTATTGATAACTTTAGACTTTCTTTTATTCGGATGTTGTCGATCGAATTCTAACTTACTTGTTAGAATTTTTTTAGAGCAAGCGTCTATTTTATCTAAATGAAATATATTTTCAATTTTACTTTTGGATTTAAGTATGGCACTATATTGTTGCATTTTTAAAGGATTATTCATTTCTTTTGTATTATTTAAAATTCTCCCACAAGGAATTTTTCTATCAATAATTTGATTATTGTTTATTGTTTTACATAAGGGTTCTTCAAATTAATTACTTGAAAGACTCTTCTAATCATACTTAACAATTAAACGTGGGTTAATAGAACTTTTTTTAGTCGGAAAACGACTCAAACGATTGTTTGTAAAAATTAACTTCAAATGGTTTCTCATATGATAATAATCATAATAAAGAGTGTTTGGCATTTCATTAAAAAATAAAGATGTCGCAAATGCTATAGCAAATACTCAACAATCAACACTGCCTAAAGGTTGTTGATGAACTTTTGAAAATACCACTGGTGGTTTAAATGGATATAATCTAGTTAAGTAGTTCAATCGATCCTCATTTAAAAAGCCACTGTTAACACTGTCAAAAATGTAAAGCCTTGTCCCATCATAATAAGTGCAAATCCAGTGACCAGATTTGAAAGAACCACTAAAAAGTATTTGAATGTGCTTCTTATTTTTTTCAATTGGAACTATCATATCAAGCACTTGTAAACATAAAGTGCTTTGCATATTATAAAACAAATTTGATTGTCTTCTTAAAAGCTCTGAAAATTCATGCATATGATCATTATTCAACATTTCATTTCTATTATTAATTATATCATAATTTTCATCACTTAAACTAACTAATTCTTTTTTATTAGCCATTGTTGTATTTAATTTAATAAAATTGTGTCTCTATTTCTTTCTCTGTATATGTATCTCTATATCTATTAATCTTTTAATCTCTTTATATATATAATGTATTTATCTCTTAATCTTTTAATCTATTTATCTTTTTATCTATTTATTTCTTTATCTGTTTTATCTATATATAATCTCTTTTATACATTAATACATCTTTCAAAATGGCGGATCCAATATGTCTGTGTCAGCCATATTGGATCCGCCATTTTTAATTTTTGAAATCTGACTTCAAATTCGTAATCAGCGACCCCAAAAACCCCAGAGTAACGAATTTTAAGCGAATCCGATGAATTTTTCAAAAACGTGTCCGCCATATTGGATCCGCCATTTTGAATTTTTGAAATCAGACTTCAAATTCGTAATCAGCGACCCCAAAAACCCCCGAGTAACGAATTTGAAGCGAATCCGATGAACTTTTCAAAAATGTGTCCGCCATATTTGTTTTTTGAGGTTATGTCAAAATCCTGATCTGTTGGGGTTAAATGGACCTCGGATTCGGATTCAGCGACCCAAAAAACATAAAGTCTACATAGTGAGACCCCCAGATCAGAACTTTTCTTTTTTTTTGTGTGGCTGTGTAATTAAAAAAAAATTTTTTCGTAAAAAAGTGTGTTTTTTTTGCAATAAAATTGTGATATATTTTGTTGAGATAATTATAAACAAATTTTAGCTTTATATTCCGAAAATTTTACGTCGGGAATGGTATTCCCTAAAATTTTTAACTAATTATTTCATACAAAATAAGAGTTGTGAAATCATGGTATATTTTGCGTCCTGGTTGGCGTTAATGGGTTAAAATGACAGACCGATATTCCCCTGCTAAATATGTGAAAAAAATGGTTAAAAATGCAAAATTTTAAACAAAAAATGATAGCCGCTGAGGGCAGGGGCAGGGCGTTGGTACTTCCGCGCTAGGGGAAAGGCGCGTGGAAGGGATGGCTCGAGAGTTAGGCAGTCTAATCGTCAAATACGTAACTAGTGGATTTATAAAATCGATAAATTTTAATTTTTAGTTATTTTAATAAACTTTAAAATAGCGAATCCAATGCTGCAGTTGTTTTCTCGAAGAGGGTGATTTTTGGCAGGTAGGGTTGGATGTTATGATTTTACAAAGTATTACGACTATTGTAAAGTCATTTTACATTTGCTAAAATTTATTATATAATGTTTTCATAAATAACAAATATTGAAATATAAATTAAAATATTGAGGAATTGATAATGCAAAATATAGTTGTACATTTCAAAATTCCTAGTTCGAATGCTTCGAGATAAAGTTTGATAATACTTAATAAGTTTAATATATATCAAATAAAACTGGGCTGTTTTTCCTAGTTTACCTTTCAGGGTTCTCTCTCTATACTGAGAATACTTTTCTAATAACACTGAAACTGATCCTTTTGTATCAACTCCTGTGAAATTTTCATTTTTTTAATGTTTTCAAGCTCTATTATTACATCATCTGAAACTTTTATTATCTCATCTTTAAGGAATGCTTTAAAGTGCAAAATTTGTAATCCGATTGCAGCAATAGGGTGTAATCTTTTACACCGATTAAAATTTTTGCCAGAAATAAATCCATTTACAGAACCAGTTGCTAATAAGTTGCTGTCAATCATAATGTTTGTAAGTCCACAGTTGTCGATAACTTTATCAACTGATTTGAAGAATGCCATTTCAATATGAAATTGTCCTAAATGAATAAATACATTGTCAAATTGCGGGTTTTCTGTGGACAGGATCTGATTAGCTATTTAATAAATAGCTAAATCGTAGGTTACCTGTATATACTGCTGAGAACATTCATGGGCAATTTTCTTACTTTCAATTAGTGTTTGCAGTACGACAGACGTATTTGTTGAAGACATGTTAATAGGAGTGAAATATAATTCCAACAGTATCATGTAGTGTATCTTTTCCATTGCTAGTCTCGACGAACCTGTCAAAGTTATCGCAAACAACTCCGGTACTGAGGTGTGAACTTAAAAATATCCCTGACGGACATGCTTGCAAAGTACTTGTTGCTGCATAAGTCATTTCCGTTTCTAGTTCTTCAAGTACGTTATAGCTACAGCAGTAGCCATATTCACTTAAAATGTCAATGACCTTCCGACTACTTGTCAAACTCTTTCAAGCTAATCCAAGGGTCATATGTTTTGATGTCTTCATTTGTCCATTTGTAATTGTATAAGTAATATCTTGCGATAAAGAACAGACTTTTTTTACTCTACGGATATTATTTCTGCGTCGTTTTTCCAAACCAACTATCAATGTCAAACAGATATTTTCAAGTGAAGGTGGTGTTGAACATTCACCTAAAATGACATCTGATGATGTTAAATTTTCAGGAAGTTGTTGTTTTTTTATATTAAGCACATCTCGTCTCATAATAAGAGCTGCCTTTTGCAATATATCCTTTTCTTCTAAGGAGGAAAAAATAAAGTCAGTTATATCTGCTTTCAGACCAGTGGTAGAAACAACAATTTTTTTATAATGGAACGTTACAATATTAATCTGCTCATTAAATGTGTTTTTGATTTTACTTTCGAAGTATTGTTCAGAGAACAAGTTTTCATTATGCATAGAGGTGTCATTCGACATTTGATCAAAGTGATTGAAAATGCTAAATAACAAAGACAAAAGAATGCTTTTCCCGTCTTTAATTATTTCTGCTTAGATGTATTCACACAATAGTTCATAAGCTCGTTTATGATTTTTTCTGAAAATGTGCCAAGAATTTTCTTTAACTGGTTTGCCACCACATTTATGTTTATAGTAATATATTGTTCTGCAATTTACGTGATATGGCACTTTACTCGATGCACAATCTTTTAGTTTCTTCAAAATATCTTGATCATTTTTCTCCAATGCAAACGACATTAACTCCGAAATATTTCCTTGATGCAGCCTTTGTATATTTCCCTTGTAGGTTTTTCTCTTTATTCCACAAAATATACACCCTTCCAAGGTTGATTGAAGGGTACACTGATCACTAGAAACATTCTTCATTTACTAATTTTATATCCTCCTGCGAAGTACTTGCAACAGGATCTTCAATTTCTTGACGTTCTACATATTTCTTCATAATTGCTGTAAAATTTTTGTAGCACTTTAAATGATATCCAATCAGTATATCCGGTTCAGATGGTAGATTGACTTTACTATATTTTAAATTATTTTTGATTCTAACTTTTGAAATACTTTGGCACTTCTGTAAAACATGATCAACAAATAAAATAATTTTAGTACTGGAACAACAAATCACACACTTCACCGTCGAAGACATTTTTAATTTTCTTATTAATCACACATTATAACGAACAGAAATACACGGTGAATGTACAACTAAGAAAATACAAAACATCGGACTTAAAGGACTCTGTTATTCAAAGGTTGTGTGTCGAAATTGTCGCTGTGTCTAAGGTGTTCTAAGGAAGCTACAGACAAACGTTTATCACACTTATTTGATGTCTCTGTGAAAAAAATACAAACAAATAGTTTTCATTAATAAATTTACAAGTTAAACTAAGTTCATAATTTAAAAAACTTACTTTACCTTCAAAACCTATTTCAATAATTTATAATTTATTTGTTAGTTTCGTAATATAGTATTACAAATCTGATATCAGATTTTGAAAATTCAAAATGGCGGATCCAATATGTCGGACGACATTTTCTTAAATTCATCGGATTTACTTGAAACTTTTTACTCGGAGGTTTTTAGGGTCGCTGATTACGAATCCGATTTTAGATTTTAAAAATTCAAAATGGCGGATCCAATATAGCGGACGACATGTTTAAGAACACGTCCGATTCATTTAAAACTCGTTACTTTGCGGTTTTCGGGGTCGCTGATTATGAATCTAGCATCAGATTTTTAAAATACAGTGTGGCGGTTCGAATATGGCTGGCGCCATTTTAAAAAATTTATCAGATATACTTAAATGTTGTTACTTGGGATTTATTGATGTCGTAGATTAAAAATGTAATATCGGTATTGAAAATGGCGGATCCAATATTGGAACAAACAAACAAAATATAAAAAAACAAAATTAGAAAATTTCATTCGCCATATTGGATCCGCTATTTTATTTGCCATATTGTATCCGCCATTTTGAATTTTTAAAATCTGATATCGGAATCGTAATCAGCGACCCCGAAAACCCATGAGTAACAAGTTTCAAGTTAATTAAGTCGATTTTTAATTTTCATGTCCGCCATTTTGAATTTTCAAAATCTGATATCGGATTCGTAATCAGCGACTTCAAATACAACAGTATGCTCGTTTGCGCAAATTTTAGTTTTCTAAAAAGTTGTCGACATTTTGAGCCCACTTATGAGATGTTTGTCTTGACTGCGAAGGGGTTAATATTGATTTAAAAAAAACAAATTTGGAATAAAAATTGATTTAATTAAAGAAAGACAATTCACCTATTATAGGAATAGATGATGATGTACTTGTTAAAGCCGCTGACACTGCTAATGTTTCTGTAAATGCTAAAGGTGTTGGTACTACTGATTCTGCTGGAGCTGCTGATGATGATGAAAACTGAAACAGAAGTGTCGAATCGTGGATTCCAACCTACCTTAAATCTCTTAAACCCCACTCTACTTCAACTCACACTCTTTTACCCCTACTTTAACGTTTGCGCACGCAACTACCTCCACTTTAAGTTAAAAAGAACAGTCATTTAGAAGACGTTTTCAAACTTGCATAAAAAATGACAACACTAAAAGGTTTCTTAAAAAATGTCTTTGTTCTTATCTACAGTCAGGTTAAAATCTGTCTGAAGGTTTTTTAGACAATGTCTTTATTTTATTCAAGATGATTCAAGGTTAAAACATGCTTTAAGATTTTCAAACAATACTATTGTTTCCTTGAAAAAAGGCAAGTTAGCGGCTTGAGGAAAAACCTAAATAATAAGAATGAAAAGAGTATGCATTATATTCGTTTTTAGCAATCCCGAATACCCAAGATTAACAATTTTTGAGTAAATCTGATAAATTAAAAATTTTTTCGGACGTCACATTTGATTCGCCATTTTTTATTTTTAAAAACCGATTTAAATTCGTAATCAGCGACCCCGTAAACCCCCAAACAACGATTTTTAAGGAAACTTTTTGGTCTAGCTGATCAATGTTATAGAAGGCTGAGTATCTTTTGCCGTATATATAATAAAGTAATTGACTACGGCAAGATCTATAAAGTGCCAAAACAATCGTAACCATAATTTTTTTTGATTTTCAATCGATTTTGTATTCTGCTAATAATCGATCACCATAATGAACATAGCCCATGTGTTTGTTATAATTTGAAGAAGCAACTGGACAATTCACAGCTTGCAAAGAACCTTCCTTCTGTCCACGATTGACAACTGTAGTTTCAGAAGGGTCATGGTAGTTAGGTGAAAAGGGAACAGCCTTTTTGTCCATTCACTTGATCCACTGCAGTCCTGTAGATGTCGTTTGATATTCGTAGTCACCTTTTTCATTGTGCTATCTTTCGTTTTGCTTTTAGGCAGCTTAGAGCGATTATACCTCTGTTATTCCGGGACGGATGCTCCGCCTTTCTTCGTTTTACTAACTACTGGGACTAGGGTGGGAATGTTTAAATTTGTATTTTTAAAGAACAGAACAATATTTTATCGATGTCTTTCTCAATACGCCACAATTCTCCGCCTGGCTTATAATATTCTTGGAAGGTAAATCGCTTCACCGCACAGCAGCCCGTGCCCAGGTATTACTGCGATTCCCCTTCCCTTCACCTCTATTCGATATCCACCTACCGGGCACCTCAGTCTGTTGGAGTATTGATAAGAGCAAAGAAAAGGTAACATTAAACTTAAGGGGGGTAAGGTTTGTTTTGTCTAAAAAAAGACCTTTTTTCATAAATTTTTTTAGAATAAATTATTGCTGTCGATTTATTTTACATATTATTATATAATAGTGTAACATTTTAAGAATATTAAAAAAAAATTTGTTAAAAAATAGATAGAAATAACGAAGTTATTGCAGATCTCCGCAGGTGCCTAGAAAAAAAGTGTTTGTGCGGTGGCCAGCCTACAGCATCACTGGATCAACTAAAACCAAAAAGTGAAAATGTTTTGTTTAGTATATTACTTTATCTCTTAAGTGACGAAGAGTATTTAAATTTTTTAAAATTATTAACAATTTTACAATAACAAATAGGTTGATTTTTTTTTTCAAAAATCGTCATTTTGGCTTCAACATGGTGTCAAAAATTAAAAATTAAAAAAAACTCTTCGTCACTTGAGATATAAAGCAATAAACTAAACAAAACATTTTCACTTTTTGGTTTCAGTTCATCCAGTGATGCTGTAGGCTGGTCACCGCACAAACACTTTTTTTAGGCACCTGCGGAGATCTGCAATAACTTCGTTATTTCTATCTATTTTTTAACAAAATTTTTTTTAATATTCTTCAAATGTTACACTATCATATAATAATATGTAAAACAAATCGACAGCAATAATTTATTCTAAAAAAATTCATGAAAAAAGGTCTTTTTTTAAACGAAACAAACCTTACCACCCTTAAAGAAACGACGATTTTAACATATTATAACAACAATTTAACTTTAACACTAACAATAATCTCAAACAATTAAATAAATTATACGTAGTAGTCCATAAACAATAGTAACATTTGACAACACTATACACTTGGCGACACGTGGGGGGCTCGAACGGCGTCACGGTTATCACTGACTCGGTTCAGCCCGGTCATTGACCTTTTCTTTCTCCCATCTTCTCTCTCTCTCTTCCTCTCTCTCCCAAGAGACTCTGTCTACCCTTCTATCCCCTCTCGATCAGTACCTTGGTTCTTAAGGGCCTTAGCTAGCCAATATCCTCCCTTCCGAATAGGGCTGTGGCTGATTCGTCCATCCTTTCCTGGATAGGTTTTCGTTATTATTCCCCTCGGCCATGTGTTACGAGGAAGAGTTGAATCGGCAACAAGTACCACGTCTCCTTTCTATAGGGGTCTTTTTCCTGTGTCCAGCATTTTCTTACGACTAGCGTTGGGAGGTATTCCTTCACCCACCTTGACCAGAACATATCGGCTAAACGTTGTGATTTTCTCCAGCCCTTACGCGAACACAAGTCTCCGTCTGTGAATTGACCTGGCGAAGATACTCCCGATGACGATCCGATGAGGAAGTGATTTGGCGTTAGCGCTTCTGCATCCCTATGATCCACCGACACTTGGGTAAGTAGTCGGCTATTGATTACATCTTCCGCTTCTACAAGAAGCGTCATTAACACTTCCTCTCGAGGTGTTCTCTTCCTTAGAGTTGCCGCCAGTGCCGTTTTGATACTCCTTACAAGCCTTTCCCAACTTCCTCCCATATGGGGCGTGGATGGTGGTATAAATCGCCACTTTATAACCCGATTTAGCATCTCGTATGCCATATGGTCATAGTCAATCTCTAGAAGTGCATTTCGTAGTTCAGTGTTCATTCCAACTAGGTTGGTACCATTATCGAAGTGTGTCTCTGCCGGTTTGCCGCGACGTCCCATCATTTTCCTCAAGCTTATGATAGCAGAACTCGAACTTAACGATTATGCTAGTTCAATGTGGATGGCTCGTGTAGTCAGACACGTGACTAGAACTCCCCACCTTTTCTCTCTACGTCTTCCAACAGTTACCATTATGGGACCGAAATAGTCGATTTTGCAGAATGTAAACGGTCTTTGATGGTGGCCCAATCTCGCTGGAGGTAGATCGCCCATTCGCGGAATTAAAGGTTTTGCCCGGTGAACTCGACACCATTGAAACTGTGCCAACACTGACGTAACTGTCGGCCTCAGTTTCACAATCCAATACTTCTTGCTTTTCCCGCTACGAATGATACTTGAATATTCCCATCGTTTCTGATTCCTCGAAAGTAAGCCACTGCTGAGAATGCCCTTTTGCTAGCATCACAATAGACATGAAGTTCTATAGTTTCGGGTAATTGACTTCCGGGAAAATGAGCTCGTGGAATTGCGTATTGTTCCACTTCCTTTAGATCTTTCGTCCATTCGATCCATCCCTTTCTTTCGCTGGTTACTAATTTTTCGTCCCATTTTACACGGCTTCGACAGACTTTTTGCATTATAATCCTGCTTCTTACTGTGAGTGGTAGTAGTATTCCTAGCGGATCGTAGATGCTCATAATGATTCTCAGCATTTCCTTCTTTGTCAGGTCCGTTGTTCCGTTAATTGTGTCTTCGGATATCCTTTTAAAGTTTTTGTTGAATGATATCTCGTCCACCCATGATTCTCATCGAACTCCTAGTGTCTCTTCTGTGTTGTCCTTGTCCACGGTGAGATTAATTAGTTTTTGACATTTTGATTCTACTGGTAGTCGTTGTAGTAATTCCGGAATGTTGCTGTTCCAACCTCTTATTTCGAATCCCCCGCGTTTGTGTATAGTCTCCACCTCTTTTATTCTCCGTTCTCCTCCTTCTACGGTGTCAACAATGTCCAGATAATCATCGACGTAGTGTTTCTTCTCAATGGCCTTGACGGCATCAGGGTATTGAGTTTTAAACTCTATCGTATTTTCGTTCATGACATAATTGGCCGAGCAGGGAGAACTTGTAGATCCGAAGATCATTGATGATATCACGTATGTTTCCGGTTCCTTTTCTCTGTCCATTCCTTCGCCACAGGAATTGTTGAGCCCACTGATCTTGGCTTCGAATTTTTACTTGCAGGAACATTTCTCGTATATCTCCTGTAAACGCGATCGCTCTTTGTCTGAAGCGAAAGAGTACACCCAATAACGAGCTCACCATGTCTCGTCCTGAAAGCAAACTAGCATTTAGTGATGTTTCTCGATATTCTCCTGATGCGTCGAATACAGGTCTAATTTTGTCTGGTTTGTTTATGTTCACTGACCCAAAATGCGGTAGGTACCAGGCTCGATGCGATGTTTCGTTCTCAACGTTCTTGAAGCAGTATTTCGATTCTATTAAATTTTGTATTTGTTTACAATACTTCGCAGCGTATTCGGTATTATTATCCATTTTCTTCTCCAGCAAGTAGAGCCGCTGTAGCGCCTGCTCCCGATTATTTGGAATTTCCACGTTATCTTATGACCATAGTAGCCCGACTTCCCAATGACCTCCGACTAGTTTGGCGGTGTTCTTCAGTATCGTTTCAGCTCTCAACTATGATTTATTTCTTCTGTTGAAGCTAGTTATTCCGAGTCCATCCAGGTTATATGCAGTTCGTACTAGTTTATACAAGGCGCCATCCGAGACTTCCTTGTACCCTTCTTCGTCTGCGTTCTTTATCATAAGCGTATGGTTTTTATTTGTTTTCGAGGGTAGTCTTCCATGCACGACCCATCCCAATTTTGTCAGCGACATCGCCGGTAAATTGCGGTCTATGGAGTGTATTTGTGTTGTCACGATTAAATCCCAGTTGTCCTGTCCAATTAACAATCTCGGTCGAACATCGTCGTACGGATCGACGGAGAACTTAACCAAGTGGGGGTATCTTTTTATTTCCTGTGACTTGAGCGATTGACTGGGCAGCGTCAGGTTCCTTATCGTGCGTACCCCTGATAAATGGTTTATAGAGGTTCCATCTATTGCACTAATTTTTAGATCTATATTTTTGCTAAAAGAGTATACGAGTCCTACGTTGGCTAACTTGGAGTCTATAAGCGTAACGGTGGATCCATCGTCCATACGCGCCTATTCTATTACACTTTTACTATTTCCGTGTAATCGCACTGGTAGTATTTTTAGTAGGACTCTCTCAGCAGTCTGTTGTCATTCGTCTCGTTCTGTTTCTTTCCTGACTCTCTCAACTCAGGTTGACGAGGGGGCTCTCGTCTCCCTGGATTACGTGTACGCGATCCATGATCGCGTATGATGAGTTCCCTAACAATTCTCCACTCCACACTTCTTTTCTACACTGAAAGAATTTTGGGCAGGCTGCAGGCTTTACATGAGTGCCGCAAAGAGCTCGCTGCCTCAAGCTCGCAGTTAACCTCAAAAAGGCGAGAATCTACTCCCGAAACGTAAGCAGCAACTCCTCAGGGGCAGCTGCTCACCTTTCGGGAGTAGATGCTCGCTTTTTTGAGGTGAGCTGCGAGCCCTAAATCCTTGTTCTTTATCAGTTTCTGATTTGTTGTCTCGTTGTTGCTGCTTCGTCGATGTTGAGTTTAATGTTCCTGCCTTGCACGCTATTTCGGCTTCGAAAAACAAGAATTTCGAAAGTGTCACGAGAACGGGTGCGCTTGGACTTCTATGTTTATGTGAGTATCTGTTGAAGTTATATATCATACTTGTGGACATCCGGTGTGTGACTTCCTTCATTAGCTCCGGACTATAGAGGTACCCAATGTGGTTTGTTGCTTCGAGTGCGGCCACCACGTTCTTCACGGTTGTAGCAAACGTCACGAATTCGGTTCCTATTCTATAGGTTCTGGGAAGAGCTTGTAGTTTTCCAACTATTCGATCGGCGACCACTTGCGGATTTCCAAAGCGCAGTTGCAATAAATACATAATTGGGGTAGTATCGTTCGCCGTCACCATCAGCAAGGTCACCGCGTCCTTTGCCTCTCCTCTAAGAGATTCTTGCAGCCGCATCATATTTTCTTGTACACTATATCCAATTCTTCTCGTACTTTCTTCAAATGCCAGCTTGAATTGGGACCGCTTATCTCTCGCAGTCCTTTCAAGAGATTTTTGTAACCAATCGTTTACCGCTGAATTTGTATGTTCGTTGTTGCGGTTTCCTGTCGTCTCGATAATCGATCTATCATCATCCTCATCAATATTATTTATTTTAGCGGCCAGTTCCTTGTCTATCATTTCCAGTTCGAGCTTTTCTTGTTCTTTAAAGGTTCGCATTCGGATTTCATATCTTCTTCTCGCTGCTTCCATTTCTAGGTTCATTATTCTCTCTCGAGAACTTGATGTGTTGCTGAATGAAGGGTTGCTGGCGACGGAACGCGATTGTTGACTGGGGGCCCGACGTTCGTTTGATCCAGCACCAATATTACCCGGACCGCGACGGACGGATCGATTAGATCCAGCACCTCCGCGCGCCCCCGCTACGTTACGCACATCACTACAAAGAGATGCTCCCGCACTGGCCCTCATCGTATTGGGATCCGTATTTACACGAGAACGCTCGTCACTGTCATCACTCATTATCTCTGTATTGTCACTACCCACGGAGTGCCCGTCTGTTTCATCCCCTTCTCGGGGCATCATTTTGAATAGTTAGTCTAAGAAGAACAGCAGAGGATCACTTTATTCTTACAGTGAGTTACCCGGCGGCGGCGCCTCTACCAATGTTATTCCGGGACGGATACTCCGCTTTTCTTCGTTTTACTAACTACTGCGACTAGGGTGGGAATGTTTAAATTTGTATTTTTAAAGAACAGAACAATATTTCATCGATGTCTTTCTCAATACGCCACAATTCTCCGCGTGGCTTAGGATATTCTTGGAAGGTAAATCGCTTCACCGCACAGCAGCCCGTGACCAGGTATTCCTGCGATTCCCCTTCCCTTCACCTCTATTCCATATTCACCTACCGGGGACCTCTGTCTGTTGGCGTATTGATAAGAGCAAAGAAAAGGTGAATTTAAACTTAAAAAAACGACGATTTTAACATATTATAACAACAATTTAACTTTAACACTAACAATAATCTCAAACTTTTAGGTTTACCTAAAATAAGTCAAAATTGTGTTAAAGCAGTTTTATCTGGAATCGTCCCAAGATTCTAAATTTTCATTTTCGAAAATCGTAGCTGATTTTTTTTGAAAAAAAACATATATAACATGGGCAATTCCACGTTAGATTTTAGTCGAACTCTTAAACTCGGACAAAAATATTTTTTTTTCTATTCTGTATTGAAAAAAACAGATACGTATTTTTTTATTTTTGTTTAATTGTCCAAATTTTCGAGTTATGAATTTTCGAAAGTTGTGAGAGAATGAAAGTTTTAGTTTTCTTTCGACTGTTAAGGAGGTTCTCCGGCTGCTACTCTTGAAAAATCGATTTTCTTCCAATTTTATTTATATTTTCAGAAAATGTTTCTTCGACTGAGTTCTAAATGTGGTAGAAATTTCAGAACCCTTTGGCATGCTTAATTTTAAAATATTCAAGTTCAAACTTCAGCTTCTACATGCAATCATTTTCGAAAATGAAAAATGCCAACTACGATATCTCGTTTTTTGACATGGCACTCGAAGAAACATTTCCTCAAAATTTAAATAAAATTGAAAGAAAATCGATTTTTTCAAGAGTAGCATCCGGAGAACCTCTTTAAGAAATGCAAACAAATTTTTTTTTTTAATTTTTTATTAAAAATTTTTTTTTCTTTATAAACAAATTGATTTGTTTTAACATTAGGCCGGATTTTCTTTTATTTTTTTTAAATTTATTTATTCCTTATAATATAGAGAAGATTTTTCAAAAAATCCCGAGATGGTCCTGATGTGTTAAATAAGTTTTAAAACATTTTCAAAAATAACTTGCAAGCATCGCAGTGGGATTTTTTTACAATTAACTTTTTAAAACTGTCTACAGCCTAGACCCTTTAATTTAAAACAAAAAACACTCTTAAATAGATTAAAAATTATATTCTGTAGACAGTTTTAAAAAGCTAATTGTAAAAAAATCCCACTGTGATGGTTGCAAGTGATTTATGAAAATGTTTTAAAACTCATTTAACACATCTGACCCATTTCGAGACTTTTTGCAAAATCTCCTCTATATTATAAGGTATAGAAAATTTAAAAAAAAAACTGCTGCCAAGTTGTATTTTTTTATATTCTTGGTGCTTATTTCATGAACACTTTGCTTTCTCATAGAGATAATAATAATAGAAATATATGAATAACTTTTTATAAATATGGTAAAAGTGATTGAATCTTGGGGCAATCAATGTAATTTTAAATACCCTACAAGATAGTTATAATAGTTTAATAGTTAAACAAAAGTTTTTAAACAAAAAAGTTGAGAAAATGTCATTTTCTAGAATTTTATGTTTTTAAAATAGCAATATTTTCGAAATTTATTATCGAATTAGGATCAAAAATAGGTCAATCAAATCGTTTTTCAATGATATACAAGTTGGTAACGATAATGTTAAAGTCACTTCTACATTCTTCAACAAAATTTTCAAAAAAATCTTATTTTCCAAAATTTTTGATTTTTAAAAGTTTAATATCTCCGGTTAAAAGATGCGTCTAAAAACTCTACAAAATTATGAAAAAACATTTATAGGTGTCCTAACTTTTTTTTAAAGTTATGAGCAAAAAACGTTTTTTACAACATTAAAAATCCAAAAAGAATTTAGTTAAACTTTATTAATCTATCTAAAGTACTATCATTTTATGTCCGCAGGTGAAATCTACAATTTAAAAAAAATTCAACTTAAAAGCTCTTCATGATTTCGAGATATTTATGAAAATGTGATGTTTACACACACACACACGTATTCAGTATGACATTTTTTTTAAAATGTCATTTTTGAACTCCTGGGGTCAAATAACATAAAGATATGTCAAAAAATCGAAGTCAAAAAATTTTGGTATTACAATACTTCCTTTATAAGGAAGTAAAATTTTAAAAAATTTGGCCCAAAGTTAAATCAAATAAATTTGTTTATAGAAAAAATTTTGTGTTTACATTTCTTAAAAGTCGAAAGAAAACTAAAACTTTCATTCTTTGACAACTTTTTCCTAAACTCAATATTTTCGGACTTATAAGCTACTGAATATAGGTCTACAATTACAAGTCCAAAATTTCGAAAATTCATAACTCTAAAATGTGGACAATTAAACAAAAATAATAAAATATATACGCATCTGTTTTTTTTCGATACAGAATAGAAAAAATATATTTTTGTATGATATTAAGAGGTCGACTAAAATCTCACGTGGAATTGCCCAAATACATATATATGTTTTTTTCGAAAAAAAATCAGCTACGATTTTCGGAAATGAAAATTTGGAATCTTAGGACGATTCCAGATAAAACTGCCTTAGCACAATTTTGACTCATTTTAGGTAAACCTAAAAGTGTTTGAAGATCACCGTGATTGAACCATTTAAATTTGATCATCGTTTTATAAAAGCTTGATATTCTCCTGGTTTCCAACATTATTTAAATGTTTGTCTAAGATTATCAAGAACAGGCCTTAATTTATACAATTTGTCATAACCGTGGTCTCCTTTTTTAGGTTCTTTAGCATTATCATTTCTATGCAAGTGACTCAGAAGAAAACCAAACCGATTAACAGTCATGAGATATGAAATGTATGCATCATGTAATTGAGGATTTGTTGACAATAATCCCGATATGATGGCACCTTCTTTACACCCAAGAGAATATTTATTCCCATAAATACAAGAATCTCATCTTTCGTGACTTCTTCTTGTTTACTTTTCTTTTGCCTTGCATATAAATTCGTTTGCTCTACAATTGTATTTATTGGGCTGTCTAGAAAAGGGAAAAAATTCCAAAGGCGTTTTAACATTTGTGAGAATGTTTGGTCCAAAATCTTTCGTGAAAGGAACATTTCGCCTTGGCAAACCATTTCCCCCATAATACCATTGTCTAAAACTTCCCTTTCTTTTTTTTCCTTTACATCTTCATCGCTGTTAGTTCCGCCATTTTGATTTTTTTTAAATTACCTCAGATACGAAATCATCTGCCCCAAAAACCACCAAATACCGAGTTTTAATGCAATTAAACGACTTTTTATTTTATATGTTCGCCATAATAGATCCGTCATTTTGAATTTTTTCAAAATGATGTCAAATTCGTAATTAGCGATCCCAAAAACCCCTGAGTACCGAGTTTCAATCCAATTGAACAACTTTTTATTTTTTATGTCTTCCATTTTGAATTTTTCAAAATGACCTCTCAGAATCATAATCTGCTACCCAAAAACACCTCCGATTACTGAGTTTCAGTCCAATGGAACAACCTTTTATTTTTTATGTTCGCCATATTGGATCTGCCATTTTCAATTTGTACAAATTGACCTCAGATTCTTAATCAGCAACCTCAAAAACCCCCGAGTACCGAGTTTCGTCAAATTTAAATGAATAGAAAAATGTGTGCATCTAAGGGTTGAGGAAAGCGTGTAATATTTCCAAATATTAGGTCCTAGGTTTTGAAGGTACATACCTCAGGATAATTTGTCACTAAATACTTTGATAAATTTAGAAAGCATTTCTTTTAGTTATTTTTGGGAAACGCCATTTTTGTTAAATGTCATTTTTACAAATATGTAGTCATTTTTGCGAAATGTCATTTTTGCGAATTGTCACTTTTGCGAAAAGTCATTTTTGCGAATTGTCAGTTTTGCGAATCGACATTTTTACAAAAAGTCATTTTTGTGAAATATCATTTTTGCGAAAAGCCATTTTTGTGAAATGTCATTTTTACGATTAGTCATTTTTGGGAAAAGTCATTTTTACGATTTGTCATTTTTGCGAATTGTTACTTTTGCGAATCGACATTTTTACGAATTGTCAATTTTGCGAAAAGTCATTTTTTCAAAAATTACTATAGTAAACTTGTATGCATAGGGTCATTTGGGGTAAATGTAAACAAGGGGTAAATGTAAACAGTAGATGTTTGAGCTAAATTTACAAATTAAAAAATAAGTACGTCATCAATATTTTTACCTCAGCTCACCTACAAGATGTTCTGAGCATTGCCAATATTTTATTTTGACAATTGGCAATGCCATAGTGTAAGTTATTTTTTAATGTAAAAAAGATTGAAAATCAAAATTTTACTGTTTCAGTATTTAGTCTCTCATTTGCATAAAAATAAATTTAAAAATGAAACAAAAATATGTAATTTTTCCTTATTAATGCCCTAACAAAAATTGACTTTGATTTTTGATTTTCGTCAATTTAGTTAATAAATAATTAAGTGTTTACATTTACCCCGAGAATTCGAAAACTCGGGGTAAATGTAAACAGAACTTGAACTACATTTTAAAAGAAAATAATTGAATAAATTTGCTTCTATTTCACAATTTCATTAATTTGGTAATGTAAAATTACATAGAAGAGGAAATTAGGTCCTCTTTGAAAAAAAAATTTTATCAAAAGAAAAAAATTTTTTTTTGAAAATTTGATCAATTTTTAAAAATATTTTTAGGTTCATCCGCCATTTTGAAAATTTAAAATTTGACTTCAAATTCGTATTCAGCGACCTCAAAAACCCCCTAGTAGCCAGATTCAAGCTTTGATCAATTTTTAAAAATATTATTTTTAGGTTCATCCGCCATATTGGATCCACCATTTTGAAATTTAAAAATTCGATTTTAGATTCTTATTCAGCAACCTTAAAACTTCTTTTTACCAAGTTGAATGGAAATCTATTAAAATTTGTTCAAGTTATTCAAGTTTTTACATTACTAGTTTTGTAATGGTTAGTTGTTTATTTTATATGATACATTATCAGTCAACTGGTTGATTTACTATACATCTACGAAGAATTTTTATCAGTTTTTCCATCCCTTAAAGCAGTAGTATACTTGAAATAACTTGTTTCTTAAACCTCGCTTAACTACAATGGTGTTTACATTTACCCCGAATTTTAGGAAAATTTCAAAATCTCGGAGTAAATGTAAACAGTCAGTTTTAGGCGATTCAGGTGCATCAATATTTTTTTTAACCTCATAAAATTTTTCTAGGGAACTCTAGTAACAAGTTCATGCAAAAAAAATCAGTCCGTTTTACCTTTTAACAAAAAAAACTAATGTTTTTGGTGAAAAATAGATATTCCGTTTACATTTACCCCAATTGACCCTATATAGATTCACTATAGCAATTTTCGCAAAAATGACTTTTCGCAGAAGTGACAATTCGTAAAAATATCGATTCGGAAAAGTGACATTTCGCAAAAATATCAATTCTTAAAAATGACATTCGAGGAATAATCATGTGACCCAGTCGATTTGCCCCATTGAAAACTGTCCGGTTTGCCCCACAAGCCCATTTTGAGAATTAATATTTGTCTGAAAGAAATACTTTCTAAACTCATCAAAGTATTTAGTGTTAAATTATCCTGAGGTGTGTACCTTCAAAACCTAGGACCTAATATTTGGAAATATTACACGTTCTCCTCAACCCTTAGATGCACACATTTTCTATTCATTTAAATTAGACGAAACTCGGTACTCGGGGGTTTTTGAGGTCGTAGATTGTGATTCTGAGAGGTCATTTAGAAAAAATTCAAAATGGCGGACATAAAAAATAAAAAGTCGTTCAATTGGATTGAAACTCGGTACTCAGGGGTTTTTGGGGTCGCTGATTACGAATTTGACATCATTTTGAAAAAATTCAAAATTGCGGATCCAACATGGCGGATATAAGAAATAGAAAGCCGTTCAATTGGATTGAAACTCGGTACTCGGCGGTTTTTTGGGTCGCAGATTACGATTCTGAGGTAATTTTGAAAAAATTCGAAGTGGAGGATGTTTTTACTCGTTCTTAGCGTTACCCGAAACTAACAGCGATAAAGATGTAGAGGAAAAAAGATAGGGAATTTTAGACAATGCGATACTTCAGTGTAATACAGTCCTA
Organism: Leptopilina heterotoma; assembly: GCF_015476425.1. Lineage (NCBI taxonomy): Eukaryota > Metazoa > Arthropoda > Insecta > Hymenoptera > Figitidae > Leptopilina > Leptopilina heterotoma. The sequence continues at coordinate 2,663,714 of NW_025110909.1, forward strand.
TCTTCTGGTAATATTTTGTACAGTCCTATCTTCAAGTGATACTTTGTATCGTGCTGTCAAAAAGTAGGGTTAATGTATTAGCTGTTTTCTAAATGCATTTAAGTGGTTAAATTTTATTAATTCACACTCAATTTTTATATATTATGATAAAAAGTATCTATTAAAATATAAAAAAATTATTGTTTTGAATGTAATCAATATTTTAAGTACCGTAATTTATTTTTTTTATTCATACCACAATCTGTCAAATTAGAGATAGCACGGTACAAAACATCACCTCGAGATGGGACAGTTTAAAGTATTACCAGAAGATAGGATTGTATCACACTGAGGTATCGATATGGTATTTGGGGTGAAAATGGTTTGCCAAGGTGAAATGTTCTTTTTACGAAAGATTTTGGACCAAACATTCTCACAAATGTTAAAACGCCTTTGGAATTTTTCCCCTTTCTAGACAGCCCAATAAATACAATTGTAGAGCAAACGAATTTATATGCAAGGCAAAAGAAAAGTAAACAAGAAGAAGTCACGAAAGATGAGATTCTTATATTTTTGGGAATAAATATTCTCTTGGGTGTAAAGAAGGTGCCATCATATCAGGATTATTGTCAACAAATCCTCAATTACATGATGCATACATTTCATTTGTCATGACTGTTAATCGGTTTGGTTTTCTTCTGAGCCACTTGCATAGAAATGATAATGCTAAAGAACCTAAAAAAAGAGACCACGGTTACGACAAATTGTATAAATTAAGGCCTGTTCTTGATAAACTTGGACAAACATTTATAGAATGTTGGCAACCAGGAGAATACCAAGCTATTGATGAAACGATGATCAAATTTAAATTTCCCAATAGCTTGAAGCAGTATTGCACTGCTAAACCGATAAAACGAGGCTATAAATGTTGGACAAGAGCAGACGAATCTGGATGCGTGTGTGAATTCCAGGAATACACAGGGAAAGCAGTAACAGCGGAAAAGCAGTTACTCGCAGGAGTAGTGAAGGATCTTACACGCGAGCTGGCTGGTGGAAATCATGACGGGTATTTTTACTTCTTCACTGGAGTTGATGTTTTGCTATTACCAAAAGAGTATCAGATTTTTTCATGTGGCACAGTGAGGTCTAATCGCTCTAAGCTGCCTAAAAGCAAAACGAAAGATAGCACAGTGAAAAAGGTGACTACGAATATCAAACGACATCTACAGGATTGCAATGGATCAAGTGAATGGACAAAAAGGCTGTTCACTTTTCATCTAACTACCATGACCCCTCTGAAACTACAGTTGTCAATCGTGGACAGAAGGAAGGTTCTTTGCAAGCTGTGATTAGTCCATTTGCTTCTTTAAATTATAACAAACACATGGGCTATGCCCATTATGCTAATCGATTATTAGCAGCATACAAAATCGATCAAAAATCAAAAAGATTATGGTTACGATTGTTTTTACACTTTGTAGATCTTGCCGTAGTCAATTACTTTATTATATATACGGCAAAAGATACTCAGCCTCCTATAACATTGATCAGTTAGCTCAAAAAATCCCGAGTACCGAGTTTCAGTCCAATTGAACGACTAAACTGCTGCAGCAATAATGCCTATTTGTTAGCAACTAAAGTATACCACCATAAACAGTCTACATTATTAATAGCGCACGATTTGAAAAAATTATGCAAAAATAATAAGCAATTGGCTGTCTCACCCCGTTCTACTCTAGTAAAACCTAAAATAAAGGATTTTTTTAAAAATTGTTTAAATTTCTTTAAAAATCGTTGTTTGGGGGTTTACGGGGTCGCTGACTACGAATTTAAATCGGTTTTTAAAAATGAAAAATGGCGAATCCAATGTGGCGTCAGAAAAATTTATCAGATTTACTTGAAAATTATTAATCTTGGGTATTCGGGATTGCTAGAAACGAATATAATGCATACTTTTTTTATTCTTATTACTTAGGTTTTTCCTCAAACTGCTAACTGTAAATCTAAATTTTTCCTAGTTCTGCAATGCACAGAAAAAGACTGAACTCAAAATGAGTCAGAAAAGTAACTGATTTTGCATTTTACGATGCAGAGGACTCATTTTTGTTGCAACATATTGGATTCGCCATTTTTAATTTTTAAAAACCGACATTAAATTCGTAATCAGCGACCCCAAAAACCCCCGAGTAACGATTTTTAAGGTAATCCGAACAATTTTTTAAAAAATCCATCATTTTAGGTTCGCCATTTTGGATGCGCCATTTTTAACTTCTTTTATTTATATAATTTCTATGTAATTAGTGCTACTGAATTCAAATGAGTGGTAAAAATATACGAAAAATCTATTTTAGACATAACAAGTTGTTCATTTCAGCTTCCTCAATATATAAATAGAAAATCGTGACCTAATTCACATACAAAATTTTAACAAACTCCATCTCAACATATGTAAAAAATTAAATTTATCCCATAGAATCGGTAACATTTACTTTTATAACAATGTTTTTTATATTTAAAACTTTATTCTGATTGTATTTAAACATTATCATAAATAAGTGATTTATAGGTTTTAGTAATTTTTCTGGTAAAAATTTTTTAATTACTTGGTTTAATTAATTTTTTAAAATTAATTTAATTTTTTCTTGTTCGTCCTGAAGATTTGTTAAAAATATAATTATATAAATCATTTATAAGTTGTTATATAAATATTTGGTGAAATGTACACTTTCATATGCCAATTGCTTTGATTTTTATGATAGAATAATCATTTCAAAATATTAATATTAAGTAAATTATGAAAAAAATACAAAATTTGAATTTTTTGTGAAAAAGAAAAATATTTATTAATTTTATAAATTTTGATAAAATATACACTTTGTATACATCAATCGATTCGTTTTTATGTCAGGAATGTAATTTTGAAAATAATTAATGGAAATATTAATAAATAAAAAAATTATTTAAAAAAATACAAAAAAAATTTTTTATGAATTTTAAAAAAATTGTATAAAAAAATTTTGTAGATATTTTTGAAAATCATTGTGTCAGATTTTAAGTATTAATGACTGCAATAAACCTGCAAACTTTCAGGACAATCCATTAAAATTGGTCTGAGATAATTTGTATACAAGTTTTTGTGACATACACACACTAGGGTGGTCCAAAAATACATGGGAAAAAAATAAAATCAGAATTTTAATGCTCTCACCCCCTAGGATTGTTCTATATGAAGAAAAAAATACCCCTATTTTTTTGAAAATAAAAAAATATTTAGAGGTCACTCAAAGCGTTCAAAGTTTACCATGGAAAATGCATGGGAAAAAAACACTTTTTCGTAGAATTGGTATAGAATCCTTGAAAATCAATATTTTTCATTCAGCAATCTCTGTTTCTCTTCAGAAGACTTCAAAGAATAGTGCTAAATTGTTTATTTAATCATTTTTTTAAATCAACTATTTTTTATAGTGCCCCAAAAAAAACCCATAAATTTCAAAATTATAAAAAAATCGTTAAAAAATATTTTTTACTATTTTTATCAAAGTTTTTTCCTAGATTATGAATAAATAACACAAATATTGATTTCTAAACATTATTCCATGTAATTGCTAATTTGTTTTAACAAATTATTATTATTGTTTATTTACAACTTTTTATCTAATTGAGCTAAAGAGTTCCGATTTTTTCTCAATTTTGCAACTTTTCAGGCCGAATGTAACCAGTCACTATCAACTAACTAAGAATATTAATTTTACCAATTGTTCAAACAAATTACTATTGTTTAACTTCCACTATTTATCAAATTGAGCTGCAGAGTCGCATTTTTTTTCTCAATTTTGCATTTTTCCAAGTCAAATTTAACTAGTGACTAACAACAATCTAAGAATTATAATTTTACCAGTTGCTTAAACAAATTGTTATTTTAAATTTGAAGCTATCGCAGTAGTAATTTCAATGATGTAAATAAAAATTTTTGTACTTAACATTTTTATAATAATAAATTGTTAACAATTTTTACTCGATAATTAAGTCTTACATTAAATATTACCTCACAAGAAAAATAAAATGTACAATTAGGAAAAAGTTGTAACTCTGTAGCTCATTTTGATAAAAAGTGAAAGTTAAACAATAGTAATTAGTATAAACAATTGGTAAAACTTTAATAAAAATAGTAAAAAATATTTTTTAACGATTTTTTTATAATTTTGAAATTTATGGGGTTTTTTGGGGCACTATAAAAAATAGTTGATATAAATAAATGATTAAATAAACAATTTAGCACTATTCTTTGAAGTCTTCTGAAGAAAAACAGAGTTTGCTGAATGAAAAATATTGATTTTCAAGGATTCTATACCAATTCTACGAAAAAGTGTTTTTCCCCATGCATTTTACATGGGAAACTTTGAGCGCTTTGAGCGACCTCTAAATAATTTTTTATTTTCAAAAAAAATAGAAGTATTTTTTTTCTCCATATAGAACAATCCTAGGGGGTGAGAGCATTAAAATTTCGATTTTACTTTTTTTGGACCACCCTAATATACACACGCACATACATCTGGACATTTGCTCAGAATTGAATATACATATGTTCTAAATGAAAATGAGTCTATAAGGAAGTCTCATAAGGAAGCAAAAAGCTAGTAAATTCTCATGCAAATCAATTTCTCAGATTTCACCACCTTACTAGGCGTGTAAAAAAATTTCAGGACTAAACTTTAGGCCCGAACTACGTTTTTCTCTTTAGATATGTCAAAGGCGAATAGAAAAAGCCGTCGTTTAGCTTAATTCCTAGTTAAGCATAACGCGTGCAAATAGAAAAATGTTCAAGTAAATGTCAATTATTCTTTTAATCGTCTGAATTCTTTAGTCATTTAACTTGATGCCTAGGCGTTAAGCTAAACGCCCAAAGAGCTCCGGGCTAATAGAAAAATTCAAATTATAGACAAAAATATTTTTCTTAAAATTACAATAATTTATTGTAATTAATTGAAATCAATAGCAAAGGAAAAACATTACCATTTATTTATTGCAGCAAGTTAAGCTTTGGTGGCATTGCGAACTACAAGTTATTTTTAATTTAAAACTTCTAACAATATTGGAAAAAATTCTTCAATGGGCAACATACACTACCGTCCGTGAGTATCAGGACGCCCCTTTTTCATGAGTGGAAAAATGCTTAAAACGTAGAAAATAAGAATGACAAAAATTTTTCGTATGTTTTTACTGAAAGCTAATGAAATTATGAAAAGACGGACACCTGATCAAAGAATTTTCGTTGACTATTCTGTCAGATACAGAAAAAATTCTGGATTTTGCATGCTTTTCGTAATTTTTTAATTTCTCGAAAAGTAATTAATGATAAATCGTCCAAACGCCCGTTCTACCGGAAGGATGTTCCGAAAAAAAGGCTTTTAAAAAAAGGGAATTCAACTATTCTTTTCTGGCACTCCTTGGGATTAAAGTAGACGAAAAGACGAAAAAATCCATATTTTTGACTTTTTAAAATAATAATTTAAACCATTTTTCAAAGCCTTCAAATTTGCTATGTTTTTAAACAGTGAAAAAAACATTTTTTCGTAAATTTAATGTAAAATCCCCAAAAATCAATATTTTTTGACCGGACAAGTCTCTTTCTCTTCAGAAACGTTCAAAGAATGAAACATAATTTTTTAATTAAAAAAAATTCATTTTTAATATTTTTCAGTATATTTTAGTATAGACTCAGGCGCGAGTCTCTTAGAAATTGCTCTATAAAATTAATATGGAAGCAGATAAATATAAAACTAAATATATCGTTGGAAAGGTAATGAAACAAGCTTTCAAATGATGTAAATATCGAGTCTTTAAATTTATAAATCTGGGCTAGGCAGTCTCTTAAATAAAGCGAAAAGCGTCCTGCCGGCAGGACCGGGCTTCGTCATTCTGTGACTAAAAATTATGTGAATTTTTGGAACATGTAACTTCTTCAAACTACCCAGCCCTTAGTTTTGAACTTACAAGCTCGATATTTATATGCGCTGAAAGCTTGTTTCGTTACCTTTCCAATGATATATATCATTTTTTATTTATCTGGATCGATGTTAGTTTTCTTTAGTGATTTCGGAGGGACTCACCTGAGACTTTTTCGTCCTGCCGGAAGGACGTTGGACGATCTATCATTAAGGGTTCATACCACTTTGTCATCTTCAAAAAAGCAAAAAATTTTTTATTATGGATTTCGAAAGTAAAATATGTCAAAAATGTGGTGTAAAATTTTTAGAAAGATCCCAGCACTCAAAATATATTTTTTTCAATGCTATTTGAGCGCGTACACGGCTATGTAAGTATAAAACAAAAACTTTAAACGCGTTTTTCTCAAAACCATATTTTTCCATGCTGCGGGATGTTTTTCTCGGAAACTACTGGACCGATTATCAAAATTTTTTTACGAAAATCTTCGTCACATGGGTGGGTATCGCCGGAACTAGAATTATTTAAAAATATTAATTTTTACTATTTTTTTAAACCGAAAAACTGCAAAAAAAACTTTAATTTTCGAAAAAAAAATTTAAATTGCCGCCATTTTGTTATTTTTGCATAAAAATTAAAAATTCTAGTTCGGGCGATAGGCACAGTCCTAGTGAAGATAAATCAATTTGAATTTTGTTGTTTAGATTTTTCTAACCTGAGAAATCAATCCCGCAGCTGGCATCGGTATTTTTAGCAGGTCTAAAATTATTGTTAAATTTTAAATAAACAAATAATATTTTTAAATAAAATAAGGTTTTTTATACAGTTAAAGAGTGTATTTATTGAACTAAAAAAATGCAGATTAATATAATCCATAGGAATCGTAAAAAAATTCTAGAAAATAGCTTCATTTTCAAGCGTGTAAAGTGGTATGAACCCTTAACTTTTTTTTATCGTTCTTGGTCTTGTTTCAATCTCTATTCAATGTAGAATCAAAATTAATTATTGGTATTGTGATATAAATTTTTCCAAAAGAATTTGAAACCGTGAAAGTCGGACGAAAAAATTTTGAAAAACAGATTAACACTTTTTCAACAAAAAAAAATTTATTTTTTTAAAAAGCTTTTCTTAAAAAGCTTTTTTGAATTTTAGTACGTCTATTAAATAAACATATTTTACATTGACCTTTTTGACACTTTAATATTCATGATAATCTTTTGAATTTTTTTAATCCTACTTTTACGGTTTCAAATTTTTTTGGAAAAATTTATTTCACAATACCAGTTAATAATTTAGATTCTACATTAAATAGAGATTAAAATAAGACCAAGAGCTCTTATAAAAGTTAATTAGTTTTCGAGAAATTAAAAAATTACGAAAAGCATGCAAAAATCAGTTTTTTTCTGTATCTGACAGAATTTTTGTCATTATTATTTTCTACGTTTTAAGCATTTTTCCACTTATGAAAAAAGGGGCGTCCTGATACTCACGGACGGTAGTGTATATGTCGTAGGCAAATAGAAAAAGCCGTCGTTTAGCTTTATTCCTAGGCTTTAAGCTAAACTCGTGCAAATAGGAAAATGTTCAAGTAAATGACAATTATTCTTTTAATCGCTTGAATTCTTTAGTCATTTAGCTGAATTGCCTAGGCGTAAAGCTAAACGCCCAAAGAGCGCCAGGCGAATAGAGAAATTGATCTCGATTGAGGGATAATAAACATTGTAATGAAATTCCAATTAATAATATTATATTTCAGGTGTTTTGAGTTGAAAATCGTTTCTTAACTTTTGTTTATATTCTTTGTTTTTAAATATTCTTAATTAAAACTACACTACCGTCCACGAGAATCAGGACGATTACACGCAACTCTATAAAAAAACATGCCATCACTTTTTCAATCATATCTCGGAAATTAAAGGAGATAAAAAAAAATTTAAATACGGTCAGAAAGCTGATTAAATTGTGCGTAAAATAAGCCGTCTTTAAAGTCATTACGTTAATTATTTTTTAAGTTGTGGAGTGAGAAAGAAATAAAAAAATTATCAAATTTTCTCATTTTTGTCTCTTGAATTCAACTTTTTCAAAAATCTAGAAAAATTTAGATAAAATTGTTCTAAAAACACAGAAATCTTCTTTAGAATTTCAGCTTTAAAATAAGCCTTTGAAAATTAAAAAAGGTTAATCCCTCTTCAATATATCATTAAAAATGTGAAGCCGTGTTTCGACTCGATTCTGGCTTCGCGCGTCAGCGAATGAGAGAAAACAGGGACGAATTTATGCTAGAGAATAATAAATAATGATGTTTCACGAGTCATATAAAAAAATTCAAAAGTTCATCGTTCCCCTGCATGAATTCGTCTCTGTTTTCTCTCTCATATGCTGCCGCGCGAAGCCAGAATCGAGTCGTAACAGTTGAATTTCAATGCACCAATCGGTCGAAACACGGCTTCACATTTTTAATGATATATCGGAGACGGATTAACCTTTTTTAATTTTCGAAGGCTTATTTTAAAGCTGAAATTCTAACAAAGATTTCTGTGTTTTTAGAAAAATTTTATCTAAATTTTTCTAGATTTTTGAAAAAGTTGAAGTCAAGAGACAAAAATGAGAAAATTTGATAATTTTTTTTATTTCTTTCTCACTCTACAACTTAAAAAATAATTAACGAAATGACTTCAAAGACGGCTTATTTTACCCATAATTTAATCAGCTTTTCAACCGCATTTAAGTTTTTTTTGTATCTCCTTTAATTTCCGAGATATGATTGAAAAAGTGATGGCATGTTTTTTTATAGAGTTGCGTGTAATCGTCCTGATACTCGTGGACGGTAGTGTACCTTTTAAATTTAATATTATAGAATATTCAAAATTATATTTAGTCTCTTTTTGCTTTATACGAGTTACAGATTACTTTTATTTAAAATGGAAAGTCTTTTCTGTAAATAAAGATGAGTTTGAGAAAAAATGTGAAGAGGAAACCGAAAAAACGGGAAACAATCGGTATATTTCGAGTCGTAGTAACCCAGAAAAAATTTAATCTTTTTTAATAAATGAGAAAAATGGTTTAAAGAAAGATGCTGCTCACTACTATTACTTAAGAAAATATGCAATTCTGCAAATTGGGAATGAATCACATATTATTGTGAAACAAAAAAGTGATCTGACCAATTTAATGAATATGTCGTAGGCAAATAGCTCTTTACGCGTTTAGCTTAACGCCTAGGCATCAAGCTAAATGACTAAAGAATTCAGGCGATTAAAAGAATCATTGTAATTTACTTGAACATTTTCCTATTTGCCCGCGTTTAGCTTAAAGCCTAGGAATTAAGCTAAACGACGGCTTTTTCTATCTTCCTACGACAGATACATACTAAGAAAGAGAATCTACCAATATAGCACTCTTCACACTCAAAATTTTATTTTTTTTGTGCTGGTGTTTTTTAAAATTTTGTCTGACATATTGGATCAGATTTGCAATCAGTGACCCTAAAATCACCCCAAAAAAGTTTACTATTACGACAACGATATAGCCAAATGTCTGAATTTTTTTTCGATTTAGCCCCAATGTGCGATCATACAAAACTCTTTAAATCACTTTTCTTTGGCGATACTGAAATGGAATACAAAAAATATATAATACTTATGAAATCCAGGATAAATACTGTATTTCTAGATCTACAACAATCTATTTTAAAAAATTGATTACCATTCATTTAAATCATTACTTAATGATAATATTTATTTTTTAGGAATTGGTTATGCAGTAGTGTTAATTGCATTTTACGTCGATTTTTATTACAACGTTATAATAGCCTGGGCTCTACGTTACTTCTTTGCATCTTTTGCTAGTCCATTGCCGTGGACAACTTGTGATAATTATTGGAACACTAATAAATGTCGTCAATTTGATAGTAACGTTTCTTATATTGACAACTTCAGTTTCTCTCATATTGATGAAATTGAAAATCGCACATTAATTTTTAATCATGAGAAGGAAGTGGACGTAAATGGGACAAGATTCACCAGCGCTGCTCAAGAGTATTTTAAGTATGAATTAATTTTCTACTCCTTTTTTAATATAATATATATCACAGGACCACAACATTGTTTTTAAAGGGGGGAAACCACATTAGACGGCTCAAAAAATCAATTTTTTTTGCATAAATCGTTAGTTAATGTAATCAAAATTATGCTTAAAAAGTTTTTAGAGAAAAATTCGACATCCTCACTGTGCTGGTGAGGACCGGAGCGCGCTCCGTATTATCGTTGATTAGCGAAGGTACGTAACGGCGCGGCACCGCTGAATTAGTTTTTTTGTGATTCGACAATATTTTTATCATTTGCACTATTAGAGTAAGATGTCTTCACATCCAAAAGGTAACGATATTTCAGTTTATAGACCTAGTAGACCGCGTAAAAGATCATTTCATGGAAATCAGTATACTAAAAGTGGTGAAAGTAGTGACTGTGAAAATGAGAGTGCTAGCTCAAAGAAACTAAAAACAGCTACGTGTGAAAATGTGGTTGTAAATCCTTTACTAAGGTATCAAATCATCGAATTTTTTACTATATTTACAGCGCTTTCGGAAATTTTAATTTGTGGAAGCTGCAAGGAAAATGTAAAATTTGAAGAAACAGGAATGCGAGGACTTGGTTTCAAACTTGTTGTAGGATGTAAATGCGGGAAAAGATTTATTAATTCAGGACGTCTAATTAATACCGGGTTTGAGATAACTCTTGGATGTTGGAAGACAAGGAGTAAATTTGTTTTGCAACTACATGGATATAGGCACCGGCATAGCTGAAGAGACTTACAACAGAATTTACCATCACTTATATTCCGCCGCAAAGACAGTATTCGAATACTGTTGTAAAAAAACCGCAGAAGAAGAAAAAAAAGAAAACGAAAAACGAGAGAGACCTATTCTTAATTTTAAAGTGTCCGGAGATGGAACATGGAAAAAAAGAGGATTTAAATCACTATACGGCGTGACGACGCTTATTGCATACACGCATAGAAAGGGTTTGCTGTGGCAGCGAACATTTTGCTGCCACAGCAAACCTTGTTCGTTGAAATAGGGACAGCGTACAAGTTCGCTGTGAGATCAAACAAGTTCGCTATGACAGCAAACTCGACTAAATTTTTACTAATGTTTGCTGTCACAGCTAACATGTTCGCTGCCACTACAAACTTCTTAGCTGTGGTAGCTAATTTTCAGAGATTTTACAGCAAACATCTGTTTACTGCTGCAGCTAATTTCTTTTTTTCCGTGTATTATACTGGAAAAGTGATTGATCTCGTCATAAAAAGCAGTTTCTGTAACTCTTGTGCATATTGGAAGCATGGAAGTTGAATCCGTGAAAGAAATGTTTCTGAGATCAGAAGAATTGTACAGCGTTAAATACGTCAATTACATAGGTGATGGAGATTCAAAAACATTTTTAGGGATTCTTAATGTAAAACCTTATGGTGACGAAACAAAAGTTATTAAAAGCGAGTGTGTAAGTCATGTTGAAAAACGAATGGAAACAAGGCTTAGAAATCTAAGAAAAATGAAAAAATTAGGCGGAAGAGGTAAATTTACTGAAAATTTGATTGAAAAACTGAGTACTTATTACGGCTTAGCGATTCGGAGAAATATTGATAGCATTGAAGGTATGAAAAAAGCTATAATGGCCTCATTTTATCGTATGATATCGACCGACGAAAAACCTAGACACGAAAATTGTCCAACTGGAGGTGATAGCTGGTGCAGATGGCAGCAGGCTGTAGCTCTTGAGAATAAGCCTGAACCTCATCCTAAACCCTTACACTCTGACGTTCAGAAAGAAATACTCCCTATTTTTCAAGATCTATCGAAAGAAGATTTATTGACAAGATGTTTAGGAGGCCACACGCAAAATGCAAATGAAAGTTTGAACTCTACAATTTGGCGACTGGCTCCAAAACACTTAAATTCTGGCCTCAAAGTAGTCGAAATATCGTCCTATATCGCTGCGGCCTTGTTCAACGAAGGAAATTCATCATTATCAATGATAATGAACGAGATGCAAATTAATGTTGGCTCACGCAGCTTTAATTTTGCCACTGAGATGGACGCAAAACGAGTTAAACGGTAGAATAGGCGTAGCGCATTGGAATCTAAGGAGAGCAGAAAATCAAGAAAAGAGGAGCTAATAGCCTTAAATGCTGCTTACCAAGAAGAAGAAGGGCTGATGTATGGTGCCGGAATAGCCGATTAAATTGTGAGTACTTTAAATAATTTTTTTTCTAAATAAATTTCAATTTTTTGGTATTTTTTTTCAAACGCGTTTTTCTTGAAACAGGATTTTTGAAATTGCCGTGCAGTGTAGCTCAAAAAGTTATTGACCGATTTTAAAATGAAAAATTGGAAATTGTTCATTATTAAATTTATTATTAAGTGAACCAAACTAGAGAAAAAACAATATTTAGTACCTTTTTTTAAATAAAAAAGTTTGAAAAAGTAGTCAAAAAATCGAAAAATTTTTTTTAAAGTAGTGCCAATTTTGCAATTTTCAATATTTTTACTTAAAAGTTAGTTCACCTAATAATAAAATATGTAGGGTGATGTGGGGTGATGTGAAACATGGGGGGATGTGCAACACCGACGATTTCTGATCTACAGTTCGATATTGAACAGATCCAAGTATTGCCATTTGTTTGTGTCCTCAGTAGCTTGTTTTTGATATAAAACTCACGAGATAGCTCGCAGCTAGGTTTGCTGTACGTAAGTTGACTTAAGGCGACATTCCAGTTCAAAACAGGCAAAAAAGGCTTTTTTAGTATATATTACTAAAATAACTATGACATTTATTTAAAAAATTTCTTTTACATGTAATAAATAATTTATTTAAGAATTTGTAAAAAAAAAATTTTTTATTTTTATTTCAAAATGGCGGCGATATACGCCACTTTCGAAAATGACCATTTTCGGTTGTAAGATCGATTCCAAACTTTCCTAAAACAGATAAAACCAAAAACGAAGTGACATTCTTTTCGTTAGATATTTCTTTAGGTGTGGAACCTCAAAAAAGTGAAATTTTCTTCCCCCCTTTTTTTAGAGTACTTTTTCCCCAAAATATGCAAAAAAAAGGTGTTTTTATTCATAATTTCTCTTATAAAAAAAGAGGGAGTTGGAAATTTTCCAGTTTTTGACGTTCCACTTATAGGCATGATGACGCTGAATCAAAAGCCGTTTGATTTTTTAAAATCGCTTCAGAAGAACTCGAGATATCACTCTTACCAGATCAAAAAAAGACATTTTGAGAAAAATGCATTTAAAGTTTTTGTTCATAAGTTTCGAATTTTTTTTAAAAAATCATCAGATTTGCTTGAAAATCGTTACTCGGGGGTTTTTGAGGTCGCTAATTACAAATATGGAATCAGATTTTTAAAATTCAAAAAGGCGGATCCAATATGGCGGACATTTTTTTCAAAATCATTGGATTTGCTTGAAAATCGTTAAGGGGGGTTTTTGGGGTCGCTGATTACGAATATGACATCATTTTATCAAAATTAAAAATATCGGATGCAATATGGTAGACGAAAAAAAAATTAAACGATAAAAAAATTTAAATAAAAAAATGTTCTTTTCCGCCATATTGGATCCGCCATTTTGAATTATGAAAATTTGATATTTAATTTGTGATCAGCAACACAAAATACATTTTTGTTTGTCTTTTTAAAAAATGCAAATGAGAAAACATTTAAATCATTCGATTGCTTATACAAAAACATTTTTGACATGGCAAAGAATAAGGATGTATAACTTTTGTTTTACTTCGAATTTTGCAATAATATTTTAGGAGAGTATTCTTGACACTATAAGAAATCCGAAAATAAAAACTAAAAAAAATCGATTTTTTTGACATTTTGAACTGGAATGTCCCCTTAAATTTCTCGAGAAGGAAATACTTCTCGCGCTTTACAATTCTAGTCGTTTCGTGAAGAGTTTTACTTTATTTTATAGATAAGAATGTGTTTATTGTTGGTTTTTTAAGTGTTTTTAAATATCTGTTTATATTTTGTGTTTCCATTGCATTGTATTGCGTACAAATCATTTTTCGCAAAATATCATATTTGGGGTGATGTGCAACACTTTTTTTGGGGTGGACATAACTACTTTTTACGTGACATAACTGCGTTTCACATGATAAATAAAAAATGCTTAGTTATTTTCCTTTAATTATATCCTTATTCAGTCATGAATAAATAAAAAATTAAACAAAAATTTTTTTTTTCTTTGGTGAAATTTTCACTTTTTAGAGGTCAACTATACCTTAATAAATTTTTTTTGGCAGATTTCGATTAGTTTGCATTGAAAAAGCCTAAAATTAATAAATAAAGAGATTTTTATCGATATTTATGCATTACATACCTGAATTTTACTGGTGTTGCACATCACCCCAACTTTTTTGGAAAATGCAAAAACAGACGTTTTTGTAAAAGCGAAAAATTTGTAAGAAAAATTTAAAATTCTGAAAATCTAATAATGCAGGAATATTCTATTATAATGCCTCTAAGTCATTCAATTTTGAAATATTTAAAAATTTATTTATTTGACATATTTTTCGTCCAACGAAAAAAAACGTTGCACATCACCTCACATCACCCTATAGAATGTGAATAAACTTGATTTTTTGCTTTCAGACAAAATTTGTGGGCTCAGGACTGCACAGCAATCATGAACTTCGGCGAAACAGCACAAAAGTAATAGCTCGTAATTTTAAAGATTTTTATTATAAATACTTGAAAAAAAAATAAATTATAGTTAAACATGTGTACAATATGATGGCAATGTTTTATTTCATTCAAAAAAAAAATTCCCGAAAAACGGCTAAAAAACAGCGTTCTAATGTGGTTTCCTCCCTTAAGGAACCCATGTGGAAGTATTAAAGAAATTTTCAGGAAGCGACTTCCAGGAAATTTCCCGAAACTTTCCAAAAATTGATTCTTTTTTATTTTTCTGGAAGATATGCTTCTGGAATTAGACTCTTTTTCCTGAAAATTTCCGAAAATTGATTCTTTTGAAAGCTATTTTTTCCGGAAAATATGCTTCTGGAAATCGATTTTTGTCCGGAAATTGATTCTTTTTGGTAGTTAATTTTTTCCGGAAGATCCTTCTGGAAGTCGACTCTTTTTCCGGAAAATTTCCGGAAATTGATTCTTTTTGGAAGTTAATTTTTTCCGGAAGATGCTTCTGGAATTCGATTATTTTTCCCGAAAAATTCCGAAAATTGATTCATTTTGGAATTTAATTTATTTCCGAAAGATGATTCCGGAAATTAATATTTTTCTTGAAATTTTCCGTAAATCAGTTCCGGAAGTTTATTTTTCCGGAATTGCTTCTGTTCAACGCAATCGATCAGGTTATTGAATAAAATCGTTTATAAAAAATAAATTATAAGTATGTTTTAAGAAAATTAGCAAAATATTTTTAAAAAAAGTCTTAAACCATGCAAAATTTTTATATGTCACTTGTAATAGACATTTTGGTTAATTTTTCCTAAATACAGAAAGGGTCCTGGCAAAGTATCGGAAGAAGCTAAAATCAATTTCGACAAAATATTTCTCTTTTCGATTAAATTTTATTAATTTTCCAAAATATGGGAGAATCTGTCATCAAAAATTTATTTTAGCTGCTTCCCATACTTTGGTATGGGAAGCAGCTAAAATAAATTTTTACAAAATATTTTTTTTTCTATTGAATTTTTCTAATTTTTCAAAATCTAGGAAAAGTTTATTTAATTTTATTAATTTTGCGAAATATGGAAAGAGTCTGGCAAAGTATGAGAAGCATGATCCTATAGTTCTGAATGTTATAATGAACGAAATTTATTTCTTTCTTCTTCAAATTAATATTTTGTGTCACTATGAATAAAATTAATTATACAGTTTCTCAATATAAAATTAAAGTTTTCAATTTTAATTGCAATCAGCAATTTATAAAAATATATTTAATAAAAAGATTTCTTTTTTCTATTGAATTTTACTAATTCTCCGAAATATTAGAAGAGTCGGGCAAAGTATGGGAAGCAGCTAGAATAAATTATTACAAAACATTTCTCTTTTCTATTGAATTTTATTAATTTTCCGAAATATTAGAATAGTCTGGGAAAATATGGGAAGCAGCCAAAATCAATTTCAACAAAATATTTCTCTTTTTCCTAGCGAATGGAAATCAGGCCCTGATCTGTAGGGGTCTAAGGTGGACCGTGCCTCGGGCGCTAACTTTATAGGGGCGTCAAAATTACTTCTGTCACACGGAAAAATATTAATATATTAACAAAAAACGAATATTCTGTTTCCTTATGTTAGTAAACAACTCTGAATAGACATTATTCAATTTAATTTTACAGACATTAATAAAATCACATAATGATACCTGCGTAATTAACAACTTTTTCCCATGAAAATCAGGCGTACATTTTGTACGTCTGAAGTCTCAAGAAGACACCTCAGACGTGCAAAATGAATGTACAAGAAAATTTCTAACAACGTGTACATCTGACGTGTTGAAATTTCTTCCGTGTAGCTATTGCGAAAACAAAGTTAAAAAGTTGCATTTTTGGCAAAAGTGACGAACAATATGGCGGCAAGCACACAGACAAGTGAATCTATGTGTCCGTGGTAAAGAAGGTGACGCCAATTCGAGCTAGTGCCGACGGCTAAACACAGTGATCTTTAAGCAAGTTTAGGTTTACCTAAAATGAGTCAAAATTGTGCTAACGCAGTTTTATCTGGAATCGTCCCAAGATTCCAAATTTTCATTTCCGAAAATCGTAGCTGATTCTTTTTTCGAAAAAAACATATATATTGGCAATTCCACGTGAGATTTTAGTCGACCTCTTAAAATCGGACAAAAATATATTTTTTCAATTCTGTATCGAAAAAAAACAGATACGTATTTTTTATTTTAGAGTTTAAATTTTCGAAATTTTGGACTTGTAATATTGTAGACCTATATTCAGTAGCTTATAAGTCCTAAAATATTGAGTTTAGAAAAAGTTGTCAAAGAATGAAAGTTTTTGTTTTCTTTCGACTTTTAAAAAATGTAAACAACAATTTTTTTTCAATTTTTTATTAACAAAATTTTTTTTATAAACAAATTATTTTGTTTTAACTTTGGGCCAGATTTTTTAAAATTTTACTTCGTCATAGAGGAAGTATTGTAATACCGAAATTTTTCGACTTCGATTTTTTGACATATCTTTATGTTATTTGACCTCAGGAGTTCAAAAATGTCATTCCGTGTGTGTTTGTGTGTGTGTGTGTAAACATCAGATTTTCATAAATATCTCGAAATCATGAAGAGCTTTTGTGTTGAATTTTTTTTTAAATTGTAGATTTCACCTGCGGACATAAAATGAGAGTACTTGAGATAGATCAATAAAGTTTAACTAAATTTTTTTTAATTTTTAATGTTGTAAAAAAACGTTTTTTGCCCATAACTTTAAAAAAAAGTTACGACACCTATAAATGTTTCTTCATAATTTTGAAGAGTTTTTTTAGACGCACCTTTTGAGCCCTAAATGAACATATTTCGTCCATATTAACCGGAGATATTAAACTTTTAAAAATAAAAAATTTTGGAAAATAAGATTTTTGTGAAAATTTTGTTGAAAAATCTAGAAGTGACTTTAAAATTATCGTTACCACCCAAGTGAAAAAGTTCCCGGGAATTGGACTGAAAAATTCCTGGGAGTGAAAAAAACAAAAGAAAATTTTTTTTATTCATTTGTTTTTTTCACTCCTGGGAGATTCCCGAGAATTTCTCGGGAGTGACTCTGGGGAATTTCTCGGTCTTAATTCCCGGGAACTTTTTCACGTTGGCAACTTGTAGAGCATTGAAAAATGCTTTAATTGACCTATTTTTGAACCTAATTCGATAATAAATTTCGAAAATATTGCTATTTTAAAAACCAAAAATTCTGCAAAATGACATTTTCTCAACTTTTTTGTTTTAAAATTTTTGTCTAACTATTAAATTATTATAACTATCTTGTAGGGTATTTAAAAATACATTGATTGATTCAATCACTTTTACCATATTTATAAAAAGTTATTCATATATTTCTATTATTATTATCTCTACTAGCAGAGCTACGCGCGCGCGATGTTTCTGTTCTTGTCTTATGATACGCAAGACCTTATTTTATTGTGTGTATATAAAAATGCGACTAAGACTTTATGATCCGTTTTCTTCTTCTTCTGAAATAATGGAAAAAGATTACAAATTTTTTTGAAAAATTTAAAAAAAAACATAAAACACGAAAACCAAAAATTAAATTTAACACACTGAGCAGTTTTACGACATAAATATAATATTTTTTTTTTTTTATAATTAGTTCCTTAAATTGTCAGTTTTCTGGAAAACTGTATTATTTCAAGAATTCGTTATCAGCGAAAAAAATTTGAAAGTCAGTTACAAAACATTCCTTTTTTTAAACTCGTATAAACTATGCTATATTGGAAAATGTTTATAAAACGTTAAGGCAATTCAGAGGAGTTGTAAGCATTTGATTCTATACAGTTGCTAAGGAGAGAAAAGAATATGAAATATACATATATATAGTTTAGTATATTAATTTTTGTATATTCTAATACTCCCGTTCAAAAAATAATTTAAGTGATTTGTATTATGTTATTGAATCCTGGGATACATTAATCATTGGTCCAACATTTGTTGCTATGGATCAGGGAAACCCAGTAAAACCTAATCAGACCATAATATAATTAACAACATTTTTCATTTTTAAAGAAATGATATTATTTTTAATTAATTTTGTTCTTTATGCAGTCGTCTCTTGTCCAGTTCCAAGGGCTTAGATTTCATCCATTCCAATTTGTTTACGAATGGTTGTGAACTGCATGGCTGAAAGTGGTTTGGTGAAAGCATCAGCAAGTTGATTACCTGTTGAAATATATTTTAAGATTACTATTTTTTGTTCAACTTTTTCTCTTGAAAAATGATATTTAATATCAATATGTTTTGATCTTTTATGATCAGTTAGGTTATTAGCTATTGCAATGCAACTATTGTTATCTTCAAAGATTGTGATTGGATTTGTTATTTCCAATTTTATGCTAGCTAAGAGTGATTTTAACCAACATGACTCTTTAGTTCCTTCATAAAGGGCCATATACTCAGCTTCTGTAGATGATGTTGCTACTGAGTTTTGTTTCTTAGTATTCCAGCAAATTGTATTCTGATCGAATAACTTAAAAAGATAACCGCTAGTGCTTTTACGATCAAGTTCATTACTAGCCCAATCCGAATCTACATAACCGATTAATATTTCTTTATACTCGCTTTTTCTGTAAACTAACCGGAGATTTAATGACCCTTTAATATATCTTAAAATTCTCTTTAGACAAATCCAAAGTTCTTTATTATTTTTATCTTGAAATCTACTTAAAAGATTCACGGCGAAACACAAATCTGGACGTGTGCATAACATTGCATACATTAAGCAACCAATAACATTTCTGCATGGTGCTTCATAATATTCTGCAGAATTTAAATCGGTATAATTTAATTTTGTTGGTAAAGGAGTGCTTATTGAATTGCAATCATTCATATTAAATTTCTTTAAAACAGTTTGTAAATAAGCCTTTTGATCTAAAGTGATGACGTTATCTTTTCTTTCTATGTTTATGCCAAGAAAATATTTTACTTCGTTTAAGTCTACCATTGAGAAATTTTTCATCAAATACGTTTTAAAATTAGTCATTGTAGTTAAATTTTTAGTAATGATTAAAAGGTCATCTACATAAAGCACTACATAAATGTTTTTAGTTATATCTCCTTTATCAAGAAAATATAAACAACGGCTTCTATACCTTCGAGTATTCGCATGTAAATTTCCTCTTTTAAAATACCATTAAGAAAAGCTGTTTTGACATCCATTTGATGGATTAATAAATCAAATTGATTTGCAAAAGCTACTAATATGCGAAAAGTGGTTATTCGCGCAACTGGTGCAAAAGTTTCATTATAGTCCATTAGATATTGTTGACTAAAACCTCTTGCTACCAGTCTTGCTTTATATTTAGATGGGTTTCCAGCTATAACATTTTTTATAACAAATGTCCATCTACAATCGACTATGTTTTTATTAGCGGGACAGGGTGTTACGTATAAAATCGTAACCATTTTATTTTTTTTAATAATAATAATAAGTGGGTTATTTTATATAAAGCCAAGAAGATAATTTATGAATTTGTAATTAGAATTAAGAAACACTAGATAACTTTAAGGTAAAGAAAGTCGATTCACCAAGAAACAAACACAATATATTGTTCTTTAAAAATTCTAATTGAATAACCATTTTTTTTTAAAATTCATTTTTTTAAACAATACACAATATTGTAATACTTGGTAGAAATATTTGGAAAGTATTGAACAACATTTATGTTTCAAAATTAATTCTAGTGATTTAAAAAAAAAGGTCATTTATTTTAATAAAAAAGACTGTGGATGTATGTGTTCAATGATTGGTAAACATCATACACCAGCATAAATTAAAGGAAAAAGAGAACATTGAACTCATATAACGCCACCTCGTAAATTTGCAAGCTTGCAAAAAGCTTACCTGGCAACTATAAAGTTCAATGAGCTGTGTGCAACAGCTCTCCCACTATTGAAATTCTACATGATTTCAAGGTGTGACCATTAATTTCAATTCAATTAAAGAATGAGTATTAATTGGCGTCTCCTGCGAGACGGTCGATTCAATTTTGATCGATATATTTTGTACTCCAAGAGTGGAGTTTTATCCGTAATTAATTGAAGCATAAAAGTGTTTAATTATTTTCGAGTAATGTGACATAAGTTTTACAAATTGAATAATTGAAAGTGAAATATTAAAACGGTGTTAAAGAAAATCAATTTCGAAATATTTATTAGAGTTTTGTGATACAGTTTGACTTAGTTTAATAAAAATTTAAGTTCGGTGACCCCGAAATTTAAATTTTGAGATTAATAAAATTAAAGTTAAAAGAAGGAACTACAATTTTGATCCAGGATTATCACATGTTTTAAACATAAAATAAATTACTGAGGAATAATAAAACAAAAAAAAAAGAAATAAATAGGAAACGAAATCCAGAAGTAAGGAAAGTGTAATTTGTTCTCACAGGTGTGGGTCATTTGACACCTGAATCAGCGTTTTAATTGGACTATCTAAATATAGATAAATAAGACTTGGTGAGTCGAATTTTTATTATCTAAAATATATACACACACACACATAAATTAAAGAGAAAAGAAGATTTGTCAGAAGGAATATTAACTGAATATTATATGTATAATAATTGTTATTTCTTTTTTTTTGAGAAGTAAATGTTTTCTAAGTGACATAAATATTTTTCTAAGGATAATATTTTTATTATAAACTTAACTCAATATAACAAGGGATTTTAAATAGAAATATGGTAATACTGATAAATATTGTTGAACTTCGACAAGAAAAATAATTGATTTTGAATAAAACTAATATCATTATAATTGTATACTAAAAGTGTTAATTTCTTTCGAGTACAATTTTCCTTTTGTTTCCTAATTTTTTATCATAAATACCGTCTAATCGGAGCCGCTGAATAAGAGCGTACTTAAGAAAAGTATCCACTACCCTTATTTAAATTAATGAATTATTTTTATTGAATTTTCACGAAGAGTACTTAAGTTATTCTCGAATGAATCAGATAAAGTTTTGTCTTTGTTGAGCCAGTCAACGTAAATTTTAAAATAGTATAATTAAATTTTGTTCAATTAATAATTTTTGTTAATTAATTAATATTTATCGATTCATTCTGTAACAAAAATGGTGGCAGCGGTGGGATAATTTTCTTTTATTTATGAAAATATAGAAGGAAAGAAAAAAATAAAAAAAAAAAGCAAGAAAAAAAAAAACAAAACAAAACAAATAAAATTACTTTTTAATATAAAAGATATCCACACTTATACACATATCATATACACAAACAAAATATTGAATACATTTATGATTTATAATTTTTGATTATTATGAGTATTTACATATATTTTATATTATTTCAGGAAAAACTAAATTTTTGAATTTCTAGTTAAGTGCGGGTAGTTAGATTTTTTTTTAACTCGCTAACGTCGAGTTTAGGGAACGGTAACCACCCTTGCGATCGGCAAGCTCTGGTTTCCTTAATAAATCGGTCCCATTTCCTCGAATAAAAAACAACCTTGTCGGAAGTGTGTAGCCACTTGGACAAGTGAGAGGACTAAATAATCTTTATTTTCTTTATAATGCAAAAATCTACAACGGTCGGGTAGGAATTATTTTTAGAAAAAGAAATAGTTCAAAATAGGATTTTCTTTTATGTTAGGTAGGACGAAATATCGTTCTAATCGTTGAAGGTTTTCTTCCACAGTAATTATATAGAGTATTTTTATTTCTTTCTTAATTTAAAGAAATTTTCTTTAATTCAATTTTAAGGTATAAATTAAGTAAATAATTTAAAAAAAAAAAGAAAAAAAAATCACAAATAAGAACTTACTTAATTTCTTGTTATTAAAAAATAAAAGAAAAAGATTTTTCTTTTAAAAGAATATTATTATTTTACGCAAGTGAGGAAATAAGCAGAGTGCAATATACTCATGAAGTGAAACCTGATACATTATAGGAATAAGTATTTTTCTCTTGAGAAAATTATTTCTTTCATAAATATTCAAAATAATAAATTTGACGAATAAATCTAAAAATTTTATTTTATATTAATTTTTTTATCTTATTTTTATCTCTATTATTTAAAAAAAAAAATAATAATAAATAAAATAAATAATTTTTCTTTCTTACATACATAAACTTGCTCTTACAAAACTAGTTCAAGGCAACCAAAATTTTGCTGAGCACGCAAAGAGGATACTATTGCAAAAGTCGAGGTCGGTCAAAATCAGTGAAATAACAAAAAAAAAATAAAAATAAATTTCACTTATTATTAAACTTGAATTAAAATTGTCGTTAATATCACGATTATTTTATTTTTTTTTACTATCAAATAAAATATTCTAAATTTCAGTTTAATGTTTCCTCAATTAAACAGAGTAATTTCTGGATTTTCAGGAGATGAAATATCTGAATTGAAGGACAGATTAGAAGCTGTGGAAGAATTCAGTCAGAGATTATCATTACAGTGTAGGGTATTAGAATGCAATATTGGTAGAGTAGAGAAGCGCGGAAAATTTTTAGTTCAATGGTTATTTGCATTAAGCGATTCTAATGACAAACACAGATTAGCAATTGACGAATTGAGATCCGAGTTTTTAGTCCAACAGGAGCAAATAGATAATTTAATTTCAGAATTTAAAAGATTAAATTTAAAATAAGTTTTATACAGAAAACTTATGACGCCCGAATCTATAAAGAAAATTCATGACGAACCAAAAAACATTATCAATAGAATTAATTTAGCGGTATCCGACTTACACGAAATTTCTCACACTTATGTGCAATTAAATAGAAAATTGAAAAAAATACAAAGATCTTTAATTTTGATAGAATATATGGTTAGAAAGCAGGATTATAAAACAAGAGTAATAGGTAAGGACATAGAAGAAATTACTGAACGTTTCAATCAAATTCGTCTATGAGCACAAGAAATAAACAAAAAACAGACAAATACCAATTCTACCCTTCTATCGGCAATCTAGAGTTAGTTTTGTTAAAAAAAAAAAAACACCAACATTCCTATTAAAGGCAAAATTTTTTTTTTTAGATTAATTGTATTTTTGTTATATATATAAATTAGGGAAATTAATATTTAGTTATAACGGTTTCAGTTATTCTCATAGTTCCAAATGAATAAAATAGAATATAAACATAGTAACAAACAAGGAGATAGGAATAGAATAGCGCCGGTTAGAAGCAAATACGATCTAGAAAAGGTCAATTTAGTAAAACGAGCTTTGTTCAAGGAAAGCTCACAGGATCAAAATTTGGGTAATATAAATAGTGTCTTTAAAAAAATAATAGAAAACATAGATAGTTTAACGTTACATGAATAAAAGATTAGGATCAGTTTACTTTTCTTTTATTCTTAATAATTAAAATTTGCTTAGATAAATTGAGTCGAAACTATATAAACTACAAAGAATCAGTAGTTATTTTTAAAATTTTTTTGTAAATAAATAAATAATAAAAAAAAATAATATAAATATCAAAATCAAAGTAAAATTTAATTTCGTGAAAGAATATTTTAAGAGAATAAGTTATCTTTTAAATAACTATTATTAAGATTGTTTAAATAAATTTTAATTTTGTTTTACCCATGCCTTATGTACTTATAGGCGGATGTATACCCACAACAACCCAAGGAAGTTACGAAATAGAATTAAACAGTCCTGATTTGATAGGGGGTGCAGCTTATTTTACTATAACAACCGAAATAAAACAGAACTTTATCTCAGTAGAATTATTAGAAGACGAATACTGGCCTTGTACTACAGAAATAGCTACGTTATTCGGAAAAGAATACAGAATAGTGGGAGGGATAATAATTGTTATAGAAGAACAAGAAATTTATTTTCAAGTTGTTGAGACAACACAAACTACAACCGTAGACAAAGAATTAGCTATTATAGGTTGGAAACAAGCAATTAATTCGGGTTGGATAGAACACCATTTATAAGACTAGCTGCCAGGTGATTGGATTAAATACAAATTTTTTTTTGAAAAGTTATTAACTTCAAACGACATTTAAAAAAAAAATTTAATAATAATAATAAAAAACAAACAAAACACAAAAATGAATTTAGGAGATAATGTGGCGCCACCAGGGCAACCAAGAGGTAACGCGCCACCAGGAGGGCCACCACAAGGGCCACCAGGAGGGGGTCCCCCTAATAGGCTTGAAATAGATTTAAACAATACTATGATAGCACAATTATATACTACTCGTACAGATATAGGATTTCCACCGGCAATACCAAATCCCGGACCACCTCAAGCAGTAAATGCTGAAAATGCGAACATTATAATAGCGCAATCGTTTAAAAATACACAACTTTTGCAAAGGGCAGTTAGGCAAATACCAGAATTTGATGGTTATAACATCTCCGTAGCTGATTTTATTCAGGATGTGATACATGCATCTTCCCAAGTCCCTGCGATTTGCGAACCAGATTTAATTACCGATGTTTTGAGCAAATTAAGAGAAAGTGCTAGGAACTGTACAAAAGGAAAACTTTTTCCGAAATTAGATGAGTTGTTAGATCTTTTAAAAGACAGATTTGCTACCGGATTCCCCTATGAGACTTATTTTTTAAAAATTATTGATTTGAAAATGCAAAGAGATGAGGATGTCAATGCACTTTTTGATAGGGTACAATCATATGTAAGAGGTATTAAAGCAGCCTTGTCTGGCGATTATGCCACCGCAGTTATAACAACGTCAATGTCCATTTTTCAAGATACAGCATTAAAGTCATTCATTAATGCATTACCTGACGACATATCTCAAGCTGTTGCTTTTCAAGATCCAGACAATTTAGAGGACGCCCGTAAGTGTGCCAAAAAGGCAACAGAAAGGAAAATTCGTCCCAACTATCGAGAAGCGTCTCCGTATCGGTCTAACAGTATAGAATCACACCCTAGAATATATAGAGAGAATTGGAGAAACCAATCGAGAGATAGGGATGTAGAACATACAATGGACTACAATCGCTCTAGAAGGGACAATTATTATAATCAGAGGGATCAGCAAAATAGATATAGGCAGGATAGTAACCGGTCCCCAAATAGGGAACATTATCGTAGTTACAACATAGAGCAAAATAGAAGACAAGAAGGGGGTTATTCGGATAGAAGATTATATAATCCCAATGACTCTACCAATGACAGCAATCAAAGAACCCAGAATTTCACAAATCAAGGCAATAATCTAGGTAATATTCAAAGATCCAATAGTTCGGTATCGCCTGCTAGACAAAACCCCTCCAGCAATTTAAACTGGGAGACAGTTCGTCGGAACGGCGCGACGACGAGCTCACACAATTTGACGCGTCCGACAATAGTCAGGTTCAGCGATCAGTAGCTATATTTAAAATAAATGAAATAACTTCCGAATCACCCATGGTAAAATTAGAAGGAAATTATATTTTTGAAAATAAGGCCAACTTTTTTGTAGATTCAGGATCGGACATAAACATTATTAAAAGTACAGCTTTAAAAGGAGACGCCCCTATTCAAACATCGGAAACAATTTTTTTTACAGGAGTCACTATGACAAAAGTATATACGTTAGGTACTGTAGAAATAAATATCAATGATATGGAACATCTATTCCATGTAGTTGAACCAAGCTTTCCTATTTCGGCACAGGGAATAATAGGAAGACCGTATCTACGGCAGGAAAGAGCAATTGTCAATTTTTTTTATAACACTTTAATAACATCCTCTCGACCTACAAATCCAATTCCATTCGTAGATTTAGAGTCGAAACAAGAAAGTGTTAAATTAAAAAAAGAAGTAAAGCCAGTCCCATGCATATTAAGAATAAAAGCTAGAAGTAAACAAGTAGTAAATATACCCGTTAGTAATTATGATTTAAAAGAGGGATATTTACCCAGAATAGAAACAGATAAGGGTTTATTATTAGGGGAAGCTTTAGTTAAACAACGTAAGGGTAATTGTAAAGTCATGGCCATTAACCCTACAGAAAGGGATATAACTATTTCTGTTATGCCACAAGAACTACTGCCCTTCGAGTATGTGGATTTAGAAAATATAGAAAATTTTACAACTCGAGAAAATCAGAAAAAACAGGAGCAAATGAGAATTACTCAAATTCTAAGTAAAATGAAATTAGAACATCTGAACATTGAAGAATTAGATTATGTAAAAAAATGGGTAAAATTAGGTCAAGATAGGTTTCTATTGCCAGGCGACAAATTACCGGTTACACCACTAGTACAGCATCATATTCCACTCGCGGATGAGAAACCAATTAGATGTAAACAATATAGGCAATCTCCCGAGTGCGAACAAGAAGGGGTAAAATTAGTAAATAAAATGTATGCAGATGACTTGTTAGTAAAATCAAACTCAAGCTATAATTCGCCAGTCCTCATAGTTCCCAAGAAAGCGGACGCCCAGGGAAATAAAAAATGGCGCTTAGTGATAGATTTTAGAGCCCTAAACGAAAAAATGGATGGGGACAGTTACCCCATGCCTCTAATTAGTACTATACTTGAGCGTTTAGGAGGCGCTAAATATTTTTCCGTTTTTGATCTAGCTATGGGTTATCACCAAATAGGGACAGCCGAAGAGGATCAGCATAAAACCGCATTTTCGTATAGTCGGGGCCATTACCAATACAAAAGAATGCCCATGGGTATAAAAAATGCAGCCCCCACTTTTCAGCGATTAATGGATAATGTGCTCTCGGGTCTACAAGGGGCAGAGTTGTTTGTGTATTTAGACGACATAATAGTTTTTTCAAACACTTTAGAAGAACATGACAAAACTATTGGTCGAATGATAGAAAAATTGCGGTTCGCAAAATTAGCCATGCAACCAGAGAAATGCGAATTTTTATGTAAAGAAGTCGCGTACCTAGGACATATTGTAGGAGAAAACGGAATTAGGGCAGACCCTAAAAAATTAACAGCTATAAAAGACTTTCCCACTCCGAAAAATCAGAAATCTATTAAAGAATTTCTAGGTATTACCGGTTACTATAGGAAATTTATAGCTAACTACGCTAAAATAGCGTTGCCGCTATATAACTTGTTAAAAAAAGACACAACTTTCAAATGGGGAACCGAACAAAAACGTAGCTTAAAACAACTTAAACGAGCTTTGTGTAGGAATCCTATTTTACAACATCCAGACTTTTCCAAAATTTTTAAACTAACAACAGATGCTTCTGAACATGCAATTAGTGCAGTGATAACACAAGAAATAGACAAAATGGATCTACCAATAGCCTATTTCTCGAAAACACTAGTAGGAGCTGAAAATAATTATGATACCACAGAAAAAGAGTGTTTAGCAGTAATAAATTCGTTAGAAAATTTTAGACCATTCTTGTATGGAAGAAAATTCATATTATCTTGCGATCATGAACCCTTAAAAATCATAAACGACGCTAGGAAACCCACGGCCAGAATGACAAAATGGTTATTAAGGTTACAGGATTATCAATACGATTTTGAGTGTAAACCAGGCAAAATAAATCGTTGGTTAAGGGGTCTATCGGAAAATCTAACATTAGGAGAATTAGAAAAACAAGATAAGGGAATTTCTACCACCAGCGAAAGTAGTGACAGTGAAGTAACATTAGAAAATACGGAAACAAAAGAAAAAGTAGAAACCAAAGAAATTAAAACGTTCCCAATAAGTAGTGGAGCCAGTGGTTCAAAATTAAGGGCAAGTCAGGTTTTAAATAAACTTTTAGACAAAAACAAGGAAAAACAGAGAGTAGATAGTTTAACAAAGAAACAAAAATCAAAAAAAAATGTTTCAGCATCGAGTAGAATTAGAGCATCATCAGACTCTTCGGCAATTAAAGGGCCCGCTAAAGATATTCTAATTAAACCAAAAAGAGGTAGACCACCAGGGAAAACCAAACCCAAAGAAACAACCCCCATTATAGATGAAGGACCAATAGCGACTAGGCTTAGACCGAGAATGAATAAACAAACACCCGTAGCAAGCGCAGAAATTACAGATTTCCCTTCTGAACAAACAATCTCAAGTAGTGATGAGACTAGCGAAGAAGATGTTTCCTATGTAGGACCGCAAGAAATACCTATACCTAAACAAGACTGTAGTGTTTTACCCTCGTTAAACGAAACTCGTTTAGATACGGAAAGTGAAGAGTCAAGCGAAGAAGATGTTTTTCACGACATAGGTAGCCCCTTGACAGAAAATGAAATAAGAATATACATGAGCCCTACAATAGACACAACAGATGACGAAGACGATGAAAATGACATCACAATCAGCGAATTAAATGACATAAAAAAACCCCCTGACAAGGAAATGGTAGATGATATTAGAAATTCAATTAAAAAATTCGATGCGTCCTTATTAGAGCACCAAAGTTATTTTTGGGATAATGAAATGTTTGAGCGCAACGAAACGAGTAACGATGACACCATACACAACCCAAGTTTAGAAAGAAGCGAACTTAAAAATGGATTAGAAGAGGAAGGTGTAGCAATGGACAACATTATTTCTGAATTACGAGAAATAACCAAAGAAATCGAAAATCCTTCATATTATCCTCCAGACTCCTCCCAGATTCCCACCGAAGTGGTAACGATAAATGAAAAGGAAGCTAAGGTAACGGAAAACAGACAGACAGTTACGTTCGACACTCCTTTATCTTTTGACAAACCCAAAGCCCAATCAACTCCTTTCGTACCCAATTCCATTCTAGAGGAAACCATAAAAACTACAGAAAATGAACAGAATAAAGAGCGTAAAATACCTAGAAAACTAATCGAAAACAAAAATATGATGGAAACAGAAGAAAACCATCAGAAAACCCAAAAGAACATAGGATTAGGTTTAGCAATTCCTTTAATAAATGACATCTGTAATTCCCAAGAAAAACCAAGAAGGACAAATGAAGAATTTATGTTTGATAGTTCGAAAGTGATAACTTACGACCGCGAAGCCATTACTAGTAAAAGAGATAACTACGTACATTTTATGTCAAGAGACATCGAACCTAGCACCTCTATTTCCAAATTAATGGCAGCAATAGGGGGTATAGATTTAATAGACATTAAAACAAAAAAACCTAAAATAGGACAAATACTAATCACACCTAGGGGAAAATATAACATTTATACCGTTATCGTAGCAAATAATTATGATGATAGAATACATTTAGAAAACTTAGAAGAAATATTTAGTAATCTTAGATATGTACTATTTAAGGACAAAATAACCCATTTTAGGATATCAAGATATGGGGATCTATTAGAACCTTTAGGGACCATTTGGATAAACAAACTGGCAAAAACATTCTGCGACACCGATATCACAATGAAATTGTGTCACGGAAAAATCACTATCCCACCAGAAGAAATTAGATCCAAAATAGTGTCAGAATATCATGACAGTTTGATAGCCGGACACAAAGGAGTTAATAAAACATACAGACGAATTAGGGAAAAATATACCTGGCCAGGATTAAGACAGAATATCACGGAATATATTAGAAAATGTCGTAGTTGCGCTCAAAGGAAAATAGTCAGAACAAAAAATAGGGAACCAATGTTAATTACTGACACGCCCCTAGACGTATTCGATAAAGTGTCACTCGACACTGTAGGTAAATTACCAACAACAGTAAACGGAAATTGTCATGTTTTGACTATGCAGGATCAACTGAGCAAATACTGTATATTTGTCGCAGTCCCGGATATTAGTGCTACTACAATTGCACATGCGATAGCCACTAATTTATTTTCTCTATACGGTGCCCCTAAAACCATATTGACAGATAGAGGAAAAATGTTCACAAGCAATTTATTAAGAAAATTAGCCAAACTATTCAAAGTTAGCCAAGTGACAACTACAGCTTACAGGCCACAAACAAACGGTGCATTAGAAAGAAGCCACGCAGTTTTAGCAGAATTCATTAGACATTATGCTAAATCGAAGGACGATTGGGATCGATTATTACCATATGCAATGTTTGCATATAACACTTCTGTACATGAAGCCACAAAATTTACGCCCTATGAGCTAGTTTTCGGAAAGTTAGCTAGGACACCTACAGCTTTCCCGGATCAAGAAAAATTAGCAACTTATGAGTTAAGACTCATAAGTTGCTAATTTTTCTTGATCCGGGAAAGCTGTAGGTGTGTTATCCAAGAATTGATAACACGCCTAATAGAAATAAGAAGAATAGCAGCTAGCAACTTAATAAACTCAAAACAAACTTCGAAGGATCATTATGATTCAAAATCTAGACCTCTAAATATACAAGTAGGAGACGTAGTAGATGTTAAAGAAGAAGTAAGAACCGGAAAATTTGAACCTTATCATCACGGACCATACGAAGTAGTCACTATTACAGAAAATAACAATTTAATACTTTGCGACGCGGAAGGGAAAAGGTTTAGAAAGCACAAGGACCAAGTGAAAAAGGCCTATTTATGACTAGAAAACGAAGCAGGATTTAAAACGGACACCGAAGGATATATACACGTCTATACAGATGGAGCATGTAAGGCCAACGGTAAATCTGAAGCCACGGCAGGGATAGGTATTTGGTTCAATCACAACCACCCTTCAAATATAAGTTCAAAGGCAATAATAAAACAAACCAATAATGGAGCAGAATTAGAAGCTATATTAAAAACGTTAGATATATTAAGATCATTAGGTTATAAAAAAATTAGGATACATACTGATTCTAGATTTACGATAGATGGTTACCAGAAATGGTTACCAAAATGGGAAGAAAATGGATGGAAAACAAATAGAAAACGTGAGGTAGAAAGTAAGGAACTTTTTCAACAATTAAAAAATAGAATATCGGGTTTACAAGTAGAATTAATATATGAACCAGGACATAGGGGCATAATAGGGAACGAAGAAGCTGACAAATTAGCAAGAAAAGCAATAGAATAAATTTAAAAAAAAATATATATAATAATAAATAAATAAAAAAAAAATAAATAAATAAATAAATATAAAAAAAAACAGATAAATAATAACATCCTTTTAGTTTATTTTTTTTTTTGGTTACAGAAACTATGTGGTCGTTAGGAAAATTAATATTAATAATAACTGGGATAATAAATCTGGCAAAAGGAGGAGAAGACAGTCCCTTTATAAGGATCACTACTTTTAAAAAAAAGTAATGGAATCTATTTTGAATTAATGCCTAATATACAAAGAATAGTGGGAACATGGCGTATAGTAATTATTTTAGACACCGGAAGTTTCAAAAATCATTTACCAAATTTAGAAGAAAAAGTTAGGCAAGCAGAAATTCCATGCCGACGTCTTTTACCTACAAGCTGTGAAGAAGTAATGAATTTTCACGGAATAAATAGGAGAATATCAATAATTAGAATGCAATGGGAACAATTACAAGAAACAATAGAAGAATTAAGAGAACAAGATTACTACAAATCACAAGCACCCATTACGAAAACAATCCGAAAACGAAGTACACCATGGTTTGGATTCATAGGAAAATTAGCAGGCCCCACCATAGGAGTATTAAATTTCGAAGATGGTGAACGTTATGAACAATCGTTATTAGAATTAGACGAAGC
The DNA here is from genome assembly GCF_015476425.1 of Leptopilina heterotoma. Classification (NCBI taxonomy): domain Eukaryota; kingdom Metazoa; phylum Arthropoda; class Insecta; order Hymenoptera; family Figitidae; genus Leptopilina; species Leptopilina heterotoma. Next base: position 2,695,938 of record NW_025110909.1, read on the forward strand.
CCAAAGAAATATTTCAAAATTAGTTGGGGAACAAACGCATTTAGTTAGAGCAGAACTACACAATTTATACAATATGGCAGAACAACAACAAAAAATCTCTGAACAATGGCAAGAAAAATTAGATACTATACAAAACAGGATAAAGAAATTTGACGGACGTTTAGACTACATAAATTATACTATCTGGGTGCAGGCCACAGCTCATAATTGGGAAGAACAACTAGACATCTACGAACACGCTTTAGAACAGACATTACAAGTAATGTATAGTGCTAAGGAAGGAAAATTACATCCCAGAATGTTAACTAATAGTCAGCTTTTAACAATAGCTAAAGAAGCTCAAGAACAATTAGGAGAATTAGTCTTTCCAGTTAATTTAAATAGAATTAATGTAGCCACTTTAGGAAGAATATCAATAGTAAACTCACAAATAAAAGGCGAAAAATTAATTATGACTTTAGACATACCCTTACTAGAAAGAGAAAAATACCTTTTGTACAAAATGCACGAGTTACCAACCCCACAAAAGCCAACATCACACGGAAATAGAGCCTACATTTCACCACATGCCAAATATATGGCCACGAGTGCAGCAATTAGAAAATATTTTTATCTAGAAGAAGAAGAACTTAACGTATGTCACCACATAGAAAACAAATATATTTGTCACCCAAATCAAGTAATATATGACTCAGTGTTAGTACCTAGCTGCGAATCAGAATTACTAAGAGAAATTAACATGGAAACACTAAAAAGTTGCGATATAAGGATCACCGATAATCAACAACCCCATTGGAGCCCCATAGTCACCACCGGAAGTTGGATATATTCATTAACGGAAGAAGAAACAGCTTATATATCATGCCCAAATCAACCAACTCAACCTTTAAAACTAACAGGAATAGGAATGGTACAAATAGCTTCAGGGTGTAAATTAACAACGATACAATTGAACTACCTGCTCTCCAAATAAAAGTGAAAAAACAGGAGTACATATATGAACCAAAATTAACTCTATGTTTAGAAGATTTAGCACCCATATTAAAGGAATACCCCAAAATACAAGATAAAACAATATCAGAAAAAATAAGACCTCCGTGGAAAAAGATGGAAGGAGATATGAAATTAGAAAAATTAGAAAACGAATTAAAAACTCAAAGCGAGCATTATTTAAGACAGAACAGACAAAATCATTATACTCATTCGATATTAGGGACAACTAGCATTATCATTTTAATAACTGTGGGCTACATAACATATAGCTGCATAAAAAAATACAAAAATACTAAACAATTAAACCCCAAAGAAAAAAAACTAAAACAAAAAATTAACAAAGAAAAAATAATTTACACTAACCAAAATGTAATAACAATAAATGAGGAACAATTACCAACAACAGAAAACGAAACTAATAAACCATCACAAACTGAAGAACAAACAGAATTACCAACTACACCAGATTACATGAAACCAAACTACATCGCCTCTCAAACAGTAGAAGTGCCATAAGACAACTTCATCAAATTTTTTTTGGGTCTTTTCATTACAATTTAAAAAAAAAGGGTCTTTTTATATATTTTTTTTACAACTATCATGTACCACAATCTAACAATTAAGACTTATTTTTTTTTGTGTGTGTCTATTTCTACTTTGGAACTATACGCAATTTCGGAAATTAACTGTTTCAAATTATCTAAACTTCCGTGACTAATTATAACAAAATAACAATATTAACAAATTTTCCATAACGCAATAACAATCTTGTTCAATAATAAAAAAAAAAAACACTAAATAATAATTAATCTGGATAAAAAAAAATTAAAATTCAAAGGTATTATATTTTTATTCATAAAACTTAAATTATAAAATGAAAATCAAATTTTAATTTTAAATCATTTTATTACAAAAATTCAAATATTTTAAAACATTAAATTTTAATTAAAAATATCATTACATGAATCTCAATTTGTTTAAAATTTTATTTAAAAAAAAAAAAAAAAAAAAAAAAAATTTAAATATTTTTATATAATTTAAAAAAAAATGAGCAAAATACGTTCACATGCAAATTTCTAGCCAAATCTCCCAGTGTACACAGTTGAAAAGAACTTGTAGCAGGGTGTCTACTGAAAATATGACTAAAAGTTCCAGGAAATTTCAGGACATTCCAGGAAAGATTTCTTATTTTTCCAGAAACCTTCATTTTTCTATTTTTGACAATAATTTATTTTTCAGGGTTGCTACAATTTTTCTCGAATAAAATTCCCTGACTTTTTCAGGTCTCAAACAATATTTTTCCATACACATTATAAGTGTGATTTATATAAAAAGTAATTAATTAAACAGCAAAATTTATGCAAACATAGCATATTTTATTGTTATATTAATCACTTCTAGAAAAATAACTCAGTTTTAAACATTTTTTCATTGGCGAAAATAAAATATTTCAAAATTTTATGGTTTTCAGGGTGTTTATTATTTAAATCTACAAATGGCTTTAAATTTTTTTTCCATTTTTTATGAATAATTAAATTCTTTTGAAGAATTTCTTGAAATTTTTTAGAATAATGTTTTTTTAATAATTTTTAATTGAAAATTTGGAAAATAGTTGAGTTAGACAAAGAATTTTTTAAACTTTTTTAAAAATAATCTTGTGTGTTTATAATTATAATTGGAAATTTTATTTTTCAATTTTATTAAAATTATATTGATAATAATTGACTTTCTGCAAGGAATTTGACTACATTTTTTATGAAAGTAATTAAATCCTTCCAAAGAATGCTATTATTTATGAATATAATTTTATTCTTGCGAAGAATTTTATTAAAATTTTTGACAATACTAAGCAGTACCTAATAATTAATTTTTTATTTAATAAGTAAATAAATAAAAATAATTAATTAGTAAATAAATACATTAATTAAAAGAAATTAAATTATTTTCAATAAATAAAATTAAACGTAAAGAAATTTCAATTAATTCAAAAATTTTGAATTTTTTGTTTATAAAAATTCAAATATCTTGAAACAATAGAATTAAAAATTTTAAAAATCTTATTTTTCAAAATTTTAAAAAAAAAACTTTGCAAAAATCCAATTTTATTAAAAAATTCTAAGCGTGTGTTTATTTAAAATTAACCAATAAAAATTTAAATTATTAATTTTGAAATTAAATAACATGAATACATTAGAATGTGATTCTTTGTAAAATTCAATTATTTATCAATTATTAAATTGGAATACTTTGAAAATTCAATTTGTTAAAAAAAGTTTCTAATGAAGTTCTTCAACAAATTTAATTATTTTCAGTTGAATTTCACAAAACTTCTATTGATTCCATATTTTTTTAAAATTTATTTACATACTTTATTTAAATCGGTGACTGATTTTCTATTATCAAAAAAAATAATTTTTACATAATTTTAACAGAAAATTATTTTCCAGGTGTTTTCTCAAAATTCCCTGACTTTTCCAGGTTTCCAGACATTGTAGCAACCCTGTTTTTAAATAACCAGATAACAATTTAATATTTTTTTTGAATAATAAATATAAATTATAAATAATAAAATTTTTCTGCAAAATTTAACTATTTTTTCTTAAATAAAATTATTAATTAATCAATTATTAATTGTTTTTTTTTTCTTAAACTTTAATTATTTGATTAATTACAATTTTCCTTTTATTTCAACAAAGCTAAAATTTTTTTTTTCTCTCCGAAATAATTTTTTTTTATTAATAAAAGGAAAATAATAAAGAATATATGAACATTTTTTTTAATATATATATTTTTTTTTGTTGTACGTTTCATTACAAAGCAATATATAAAAAAGTAATCAAACACCAATAAAAAAAAAAAAATAAATAAAACATTGTGTCAATTAAAAATTTAATGATAAAAAAAATAGTCTAATTTCATTTTAAAAAAAAAAATCAATTCAATTAACAAAAACATTTCTAAATATTAATTCTCAATTTTTTAAAAGAACATTTTTCCTTATACACTAGCATACAATTCGAGCTGAATTCACTGAGAAACCCAAACAGATGACGCATCCAATTTCCATCGCTGAAACATAAAACAAAACCATAAATAATTCTCATTTTAAAAAAAAAAATTAAAAAAGACGTTTTCTCTATAAAACTTGTATTTTTTTTAAAAAAAAAATTTTTTTTTTGATTATCTACATTTAATAAAACAAATTAAAACAAGTATATTGAACAAGAAATTATAAAAAAAAAAACAACACTCACCAGTTCCCATCCTGAAAAAGATAGGACAAGATCCTCCCAATCTTTTCTGTAGCGTTGAATAAACACCAATTCAAAAATCGAGTTTTTAGGCCGGAATCCTCTATTAGGAGGAAAAGCAGGCAAAGTTGTAAAAGGACTAAAAAAAAAGAGACAAAATTTTGTTAGTTTTCTTTTTCAATTTTTGTAAATACATTTCCGTAAATTATTAATTTCTTTGTACCTACCGAGAACTCAAATTGACACCCAGAAGACCAATAATCCCCTCCACAAGTTCGTTTTCCGGTTTATCACATAGAGAAGGCATCAGAAAATCTTCCGGGCACCAGTAGCAACGAAACTTATAACGACGCTCATCCCAAGACCATAAATACTCCTGTACCCATTGAGCATTATCGCATTCGTAATTTTCGGCATCGGCTAAATTCCTCTCAATATCCCACAAACCCACAGGATTATCCCGCATAGTAGCATTGATCCAAGCAGAAAAGAATACTCCACGCCTACAAGTTTAAAAATATGTATAAAAAAATTATATATAAAAAAAAAACACACACACTCACAAATTAATTAGAAAAACTTACCCCAACACACCAGACCTAATTTTCTTCCTTTCCTCTGCCAAATATTTATCTTTCAAAAATTGCAAAAGACCATTATTATCAGTAATATTATGACTGATAATATCTAAAGCAGCACTTAACACATCCATATTGTACACAACACCAGCCATATTTGACATAACTTTATAAACTCAAAATCAAAGAAACAATGTACACCGAATGACAAACGACAACTAATTAAAATCATAGAGAACAAATCCTTTTAGTAAAACACATTCGCAAGTTTGCATTTCTTAACCGTGAGAAATTATGAACAGAAATAACCGGACGTAGACGATCAAGTAACAAATTCAAATATTTTATTTTTACTATATATATATAAAATAAAATAATTTTATATTTTATAAATATATAAAGGTATTTTATTTTTTTTTTAAAAAAATATTTTCCTTTTAAATAAAGATACACATAATTCGAGGCAAGCTGTCAAGGGACGACAGCGCAAAAAAGGGGGGTATAGGGGTAGAAAATCAGACATTTTCCATTTTTTTATGTATATCAAAAAAAAAATTTTTTTGTAATTTTTTTTTTCCACAGCATTTCTTTTGCGGACCTTGTGCAAAAATTTTATATTAAAGAAACAGTGTCAGCGAACAGACAAAAATAAAATTAACATTATTTCTTTAAAATTTTGCACATTTAATTTTTTTTACAATTTAAAATTATTTAAAAATTTCACAACTATAAGTTTCATAAATTTAGTATAAGTTCCTGTCAAACAAAATTTTGAAAAAAAAAAAATTAAAAATAAAAAAAGAAATCTATTACTATTATTACAACAGTAAAAAAAAATCATACGCGACACACATTTTGTTCGGTAACAGCTATTTCATCCAACATATCAAATTCCAGATTATATAATATATAAAAAAAAAAGACCTAATTCTTAAAGGCAAAGATGTAGGAAGCAGATTATATTCTAAATATTATATCAAAATAATTATTCAACAATAAATAAACACTGTAATCGACGTATCACATTTTCTAAAAAACCGTTCAACATAAAGAAATATTCTCAGAAAATGAACATTTCTTTATAACCAAAAGACGAATAAAAATTCTTTTAAGACAAATTGTTACAGTAAATGCAATTATCGACATAGAAGCATTCTATTCTAAAAGATCTATTCGATGTACTCTACGTTTCATTTCTTAATTAATTGCATTATTAATAATAATTTATATAATATCTGTTAAAATTATAAAAACATAAACGTCAGCAAATAAATTGTTCGAAATTTGTCTCGCAAAAAGAAATATTATTGTACACCGTAAAAATAAGACAAATAATATCTAGCCTGGTAAAAATTAAAATACTACATAAACAATAAGAAATTTTATGCTTTTAATAAGTTGATTAATTATTTTAATTAAAAAAAAATTTTTTTTACCAAGCTCGATCTTATTAATGTGAAATACGAAAATGACTTTTCATTAAATAGCTATAGAATTTTTTACGGTTGTTTATATTAATAAAACAAACGCAAACTTTTAGATCTAAAAATCTTCCTAAAACAAAAAAAAGAAATAAATAGGAAACGATTTTTTTGAAATAAAATTACAACCAAAAGTTTGCCTCTGTTTAAAAACCATTATTTTCAGCAAAATCGGCAATCCAAACGATGTAAAACAATTGAAAGAAGGATTTATATGTAATTCTACAAAAATCATATGCTGAACATAAAGCTGCCAAGGGACGTCAGCCAGAAAAAAGGGGGGTATTTGTTACGTATAAAATCGTAACCATTTTATTTTTTTTAATAATAATAATAAGTGGGTTATTTTATATAAAGCCAAGAAGATAATTTATGAATTTGTAATTAGAATTAAGAAACACTAGATAACTTTAAGGTAAAGAAAGTCGATTCACCAAGAAACAAACACAATATATTGTTCTTTAAAAATTCTAATTGAATAACCATTTTTTTTTAAAATTCATTTTTTTAAACAATACACAATATTGTAATACTTGGTAGAAATATTTGGAAAGTATTGAACAACATTTATGTTTCAAAATTAATTCTAGTGATTTAAAAAAAAAGGTCATTTATTTTAATAAAAAAGACTGTGGATGTATGTGTTCAATGATTGGTAAACATCATACACCAGCATAAATTAAAGGAAAAAGAAAACATTGAACTCATATCACGCCACCTCGTAAATTTGCAAGCTTGCAAAAAGCTTACCTGGCAACTATAAAGTTCAATGAGCTGTGTGCAACAGCTCTCCCACTATTGAAATTCTACATGATTTCAAGGTGTGACCATTAATTTCAATTCAATTAAAGAATGAGTATTAATTGGCGTCTCCTGCGAGACGGTCGATTCAATTTTGATCGATATATTTTGTACTCCAAGAGTGGAGTTTTATCCGTAATTAATTGAAGCATAAAAGTGTTTAATTATTTTCGAGTAATGTGACATAAGTTTTACAAATTGAATAATTGAAAGTGAAATATTAAAACGGTGTTAAAGAAAATCAATTTCGAAATATTTATTAGAGTTTTGTGATACAGTTTGACTTAGTTTAATAAAAATTTAAGTTCGGTGACCCCGAAATTTAAATTTTGAGATTAATAAAATTAAAGTTAAAAGAAGGAACTACAATTTTGATCCAGGATTATCACATGTTTTAAACATAAAATAAATTACTGAGGAATAATAAAACAAAAAAAAAAAGAAATAAATAGGAAACGAAATTCAGAAGTAAGGAAAGTGTAATTTGTTCTCACAGGTGTGGGTCATTTGACACCTGAATCAGCGTTTTAATTGGACTATCTAAATATAGATAAATAAGACTTGGTGAGTCGAATTTTTATTATCTAAAATATATACACACACACACACATAAATTAAAGAGAAAAGAAGATTTGTCAGAAGGAATATTAACTGAATATTATATGTATAATAATTGTTATTTCTTTTTTTTTGAGAAGTAAATGTTTTCTAAGTGACATAAATATTTTTCTAAGGATAATATTTTTATTATAAACTTAACTCAATATAACAAGGGATTTTAAATAGAAATATGGTAATACTGATAAATATTGTTGAACTTCGACAAGAAAAATAATTGATTTTGAATAAAACTAATATCATTATAATTGTATACTAAAAGTGTTAATTTCTTTCGAGTACAATTTTCCTTTTGTTTCCTAATTTTTTATCATAAATACCGTCTAATCGGAGCCGCTGAATAAGAGCGTACTTAAGAAAAGTATCCACTACCCTTATTTAAATTAATGAATTATTTTTATTGAATTTTCACGAAGAGTACTTAAGTTATTCTCGAATGAATCAGATAAAGTTTTGTCTTTGTTGAGCCAGTCAACGTAAATTTTAAAATAGTATAATTAAATTTTGTTCAATTAATAATTTTTGTTAATTAATTAATATTTATCGATTCATTCTGTAACACAGGGGACAATTGTCCAAGTTTTATTTTGGGAAAGAGAGTCGAGCTCTTCTTGTATTGCTATTTCCCACTTAGATTTGTCATTGCGATTTTTTATTTCTTTAAATGATTTTGGGATATCACAAACAACAGAATACGCGCACGTGTAAAGGTAATCGCTAACATTATCCTCTTCGTTATAAGAAATTGGAGGCATGTTTTGGATTCGTTCACTTCGGCGCGGTTTGTTTTGGTTTGATACAGATTGAGAGTTTATGTCAACTTGAGGCGACGTATTAACTTTATTTGTTCGATGAAGAGTTTTGTTAATATTACTCTCTAGTGTATCACTAATTGTTGATATAGGATCAGTTTTCGATTTTTTAGCGTTGAGATTTTTAAATTCAATCTCTTCCACGTGTGCAATGGGCCTTGAAGTTTTAAAATTAACTTAATCGAAAATTACATCACGAGCTGTAATAATTTTATTTGTCTCAACATTCAGAACTTTATAACCATTTTGTTCATAATCCACGAGTATACCCTTAAATGACTTTTTGTCAAATTTAGATTTCGTGGTTTTGTCATGAACATATACAGTACAACCAAAAATTCTTAAATACTCTAACTTTGCCTTTTTGTTATTCCAGAGTTCATAAGGAGTTTTGTTTTGTACAATGGCTTTAGTGGGGGTTAAATTAAGCAAGTACGCCGCTGTTAGTATTGCTTCTCCCCATAGTTCTTTGCCTAGGTCAGCACCGTGAATCATAGCACGGGCCTTTTCGGTTAATGATCTATTTAGGCGTTCCGCGAAGGAATTTTGTTGAGGAGTGTATGGTACAGTCAAGTGATATTGAATGCCCTTTTGTGCACAGAACGCTTTAAAATCATTAGATAAATATTCTTTCCCGTTGTCGCAATACAAGTGGGCTATTTTTGAATTGAAATGTGTTTCACACTTTGCAACATAATCTTGAAAAACTTTTAAAACTTCAGATTTATAAGTTAACAAATAAACTACTGTATAATGTGTTAATTCGTCAAGAAAAGTCACAAAATAATTTTTATCGTTAATTGTTGCGGGTGTAATAGGACCACAAACATCTGTGTGAACAATATGTAAAGATCTTGTAACGTGATCTCTATCTCTATCTTTTGAAAAGGGAAGGCGAGTTTGTTTACCGTATATACAAGCCTCGCATATCTCGTCAGTGGGATTTATTGTCATTAATTTTTGACTATCAATTAATAAATTATTTTGTTTAATTTTTAAAAATTTTTATTTCCCAATATGACCTAAACGTGCATGCCAAAGTTTATATGTGTTTAGTTCATTGTTTATATCAAGTTGAACTTGATTACAGAAATTTTTATTTACAATAAAATTGACACATATTAAATTATTTACTGACTTACCATTAAGAATGGTCTTACCGTCTTTGCTAATTGTCACTTGCCCATTTTCATTAAAAACAACGCTCATACCAGCTTCCTGGATTTTTCGTACGGATAGCAGGTTGTATGGGACTTCAGGTACGTATAAAACATCTTCCAGTGTTCCTTTGATCCCATGCGTAGTCGTCACATCTATTGTTCCCTTTTTAGTTGCAATGATTGCCTCGTCCTTCTTAGCAATTGAAATTTTTAATGGTTTCTCCAAATCTGCAAGGGTTGTAAAAACATCTAGTTGGTTGACTATATGATCAGTTGCTCCGGAATCCAATAAAAATGTTAATTGGTTTGATGGATTAGTAGATGTGTTTGCAAAATTTTCAATTTTGCTAACGAATGCAAAACTCCTATTGTTGTCTTCAAGTTGAATTGTTTGAATTGTTCGTGGACGCTCTTCAGAATTTTGGATACTTCTTTTGTAATAATAACAATTCTGTTTATCATGATTATTTCTGCCACAATGATCACATTTTCTTGTATTAGTTTTATTATAGTTTCCCTTGTTTGAATATTGATGTTTAGAATTATTATTATTGCGTTTTTGATTATTAAAAGGTTTTCTTTTAAAGTTTGAACGTTGATTTTTCCATTTTCCTTTTGTCTCTGTTTTTTGTTTCTTTTCTGGAGGTTGAATTGCTGCTTGCAGTACTTTTGTACTTGTTTCTCCACTTTCATCAGTTAATTTTATTTCGTAGTCTAACAATCTTGTTTTGAAAAAAGCAAGGGATAAACTTTCGTCAGAAAGGGTTTGGATTGCTGTCACGACCGGATCGTATGAATTAGGAAGTGTTAAAAGTAATCTTGCTACTTTGCTTGTTTCGTTCAATGTTGCTCCCGCTGCAGATAGTTCAACAATCATTTCGTCGAAATTGATGAAGTGCATTGCCAATGTATTGTCTCCCTTAAATTTAAAACTTAAAAGCTTCTTTTCGATGGCCAACTGTGTTGCTAAACTCTTTCGTTCGTATATTTCGTCGAGTTTTCTAAAAATTTCTCGGGCAGTATCTTTTTCTGTAGCGAATCCGATCATAGAGTCACTCAAATGTTCAATGATAACACCTTTTGCAATCCGCTCTCGTTTTTGCCAATCATTTGTTAATTTTTCAGAAATATCTTTATCAATAACAAGTAAGGCATCTTCTTCCGCTATTAATGCGCGAACACGGAATTTCCAAATGCTATACTTTTGTCCGTTAAACGGTTGAATGTTTCGTTTCGATTTCTTTGTTTCTTCACTCATTGTCACTTAAAGAACTTTTCACTGATATAACAGTCACAAATCACTTAAATGCACAGGCACTAAAATATAGTTAATTGTTCGCACCTGGGCCCATAACCTATTGGAATTTAATATTAAAGTATAATGACTAAAAGGGTAAAAGAAACAATAAATTGTATAACACAATAAAAGACAATAATCGAATTAAAGTAAGTCTTTATTAAAAGAGAGCGGATGAGCGACTAACTAATGCTTTGGCGGAGTGTGGTCCCATAGGACCTTATCTGATTTTATATTATAAACAATTCGGAGGAGTTGTAAGCATTTGATTCTATACAGTTGCTAAGGAGAGAAAAGAATATGAAATATACATATATATATATAGTTTAGTATATTAATTTTTGTATATTCTAATAGATAATTATTAGTACCTACTTGATGCATAATATTGTTTTCAAAATATAGTTCTCTTTATTCGCAATTAGGTTTATTTTTAAAAAAAATTATTTAATTAACGGAAAATTTAATTATAAAATACTGAAGCGAATAAAAGTGAATTTAATTAGGTACTTTGTAATAAAATTTAATATAAATATGATTTTTTTGCAATCAATTTGAATTTTCCCGCCGCAATATTTGAATTTTTGAAATGTTTCATGAAGCATTGAAACTTTCATGAAACATTTCATTTTCGAAAGTTTCATAAAACTTTACAACCCTACTTGTGTCGACTCACGACCAGCGAGCGTGTATAGAAAAAATTTTTTAATTTCTCTTTCCCATATTATATTAGCCACTTTGAAATTTTAAAAACAAACATTGTATTTGTAATCAGCAACTCTAAAAACAACCGAGTGACAAAATTAAGATCAATTGCATAAAGTAAAAATTTTGTTCCATATTAAATCTGACATTTTAAATTCTAATTTACGTTTCTTAAAAGTATACAATTTTTGTGCCTCTATGGATGAGAATTGAATATTATTCACGCACGTTTAATGGGTAAAAAATTATCAAACTTGAAAAAATGAAATTTCTTTTGTGTTTTTGAAATTAAAACAGCCATATTTAATTTTTGGGTTGAACGAAATTCTTTTTTTCATACCGGAATCGAAAAAAACACTCTAAATACCTATAAGAAACATACTTGCGGTATAAAATATGATCCGTTTTATTAATAAAAGTATAGGTTGAAATTGCGCAAAGAATTTTTTTATTTTAGGCGTTAATGGGTTATAATTATTATTTATTATTATTATTATTTATTATTATTTATTATTTATTATTATTATATTATATTATATTATTATTTTATTATATTATTTTATTTTATTTTTATTTTTTTTTTTTTCATTAAAATAATATTATAATATTAAGGGTGAGTGGGGCAAACCGGCTAGGTGTCAATATCACCGAAATAGCGAAATTGTCAAAAGTGTTGTTAAGAATTTCGAAACAACCATGTGTAGTATTCCTTATCTTTAAACAAATATTTATTCTCAAAATGAGCCTATGGGGCAAACCGGACATAGGATATTTTCATTGTACCAGAGTTTCATGAAAATTATTATTAATTAGAATGTTTTTTTCAATAACATATTTACTTTTAATGAAAAATAATTGTCTTCCAATGGAAGCGTTCATAAATGATGTAACGCAATTTTTTGGGATTTTAGACCACTCCTCCCCCCTGTCACGCAATTTCACATGTAAAAATACATTGTGTCACGTTTAGTAGAGACCCCCCCCCTACTCCCAAAAACGTGACATCAGTTGTGAACGCTCCCAATGAGAATTAGACCCTTAGATATTGTTTCCCTGATAATTTCAAACATTTTTGTTTGTTATTAAAAAAATTATTTATCTAATTAAAATCCAATCCTGTATTATTATTAACATTATGACAACCATTGTTCACATAATTCTTTATGTTTGTTGTTATAGTAGATTATACAAATGCAATATTATAGATAAAAAACCTAACTGGTCGGTTTACCCCAGGGGGTGGGTCAAACCGGTCAGTTGGCAAAATTTTTTATAGTTAACGCAGCAACTAAACAATGAAAGATAAAGTATAGGTGTCTCTGGGAAAAAGTTGCACAATTAAATGATCTTTCAAACAACACATCGAAAAATGAAATCGGTTGATTCATTTAGTCACAAGAGTAAAAAACCGTTAGTATGGCTTTTTTGCCCAACTGTATATTAACACCATAGACAGGGAAATGTCATAAAACAATTTTCAGGGAAATTAAGAAAATTGAGACTTTTTTCGACTTACTTTAAAAAAATGCCGCTTTTTCGTCTTTTCCTTCAAACTTCAAACATCAAAATACCACAATTTTTAGTAAAAAAAGTGCAAGTTATTTTTATTTTGATAATGCGAAAAGTAACTATAAACAAATTATTAAAAAATTGTTTTTGAATCATTTTTTAAGACATAATTTAATTTTTGAAATATATGTATAATAAAAATCTTTTTGAATAGTTGAAACTTTGTAAAATTTATTTGAAAAATAATTAATTTCTTTTAAGTATTTTGTTATAATGTTTAAAAATTAATTTTTGAAGAATAAAAAGTCCTTAAAGGCCAATTTAAAAATGAAAATTATTGAAAATTAGCTTCTAATTTTTTAAAATTTAATATTTTCAGTATTTTCAATTTATATTTCCAAAAATCTAAATTTATACAAAAATTTAGAATTATTTTTAACATTTTGGAAAAAACATTTATATTCAAAATTTTTATTGACATTTATCACAAAATTAATTATTTTTTTTTAATTATACAAAAACTCTTTTAATGAAAACAATTTAAATTTGGTAAAATCTTTTAAAAATAATAGAATTTTTATTAAAAAATATTAATAAAAATGATCAAATTTTTTGAGAATTTAAATTATAAACAGGACTATAATTTCTTAAAAAATTCAATGTGTCCAAAAAGTAAATATTTATAAATTTTTATTTACATTGTTCGAAGATAATTGAATCTTAAATAATTATAAGAATTAGTTTTTGAAAATATTTGCGATTGTTCACAACCGGAGGCGGGGTGGGGGTCAAAAATTAGTGAAAAATTGTCCATTTGGTTTATGGAACAACGATAAAATTTCATCATACTCATACTCACTCATACTCATACGCCCTTTTCGTATTTTGGCTTGAAAGTGAAATTCCCCACTTTTCCTTTCCCTATCAAATTTTGTTCCTCTCTTTCTACCTGACACGGAAAATGGTGAAAACATGATACCCCCTTCTAAACCCAAAAAGTAGGCATTACTTTTCTAACTATTCGGCTCTCTTTCGCTCCTACTCTAAACTAAAAGGAGAGACAATACCTCCCATCCTCTCTTTCTCTCTCACTGTGAACAGAATATATAAGGAAAGACTAACTTAATATATATATAGATATAATAATATTTGCCTCTCTTTCGCTCCTACTCTAAACTAAAAGGACAGGCGATACTTCCCTCTCTTTTTTCTTTTTCTCTCACTGCGGACGGAATGTACACGCTGTGGACAGACTGAATGAATGAAAGAATACGAAGATTATTATAGTTAATGAGGAAGCAGTGTTCATGAAATGAGCACCAAAATTATAAAAAAATACAACTTGGCAGCGGTTTTTTAAAAAATTTTCTACACCTTATAATATAGAGGAGATTTTCCAAAAAGTCTCAAAATGGGTCAGATGTGTTAAATGAGTTTTAAAACATTTTCAAAAATCACTTGCAAGCATCACAGTGGGATTTTTTTTACAATTAACTTTTTAAAACTGTCTACAGAGTATAATTTTTAATCTATTTAAGAGTGTTCTTTGTTTTAAATTAAAGGGTCTACGCTGTAGACAGTTTTAAAAAGTTAATTGTAAAAAAAATCCCACTGTGATGCTTACAAGTGATTTTTGAAAATGTTTTAAAACTTATTTAACACATCAGGCCCATCTCGTCATTTTTTGAAAAATCTTCTCTATATTATAAGGAATAAATAAATTAAAAAAAAATAAAATAAAATTCGGCCCAAAGTTAAAACAAATTAATTTCTTTATAAAGAAAAAAATTTTTTTTAATAAAAAATTTTTAAAAATATTTTTTGTTTACATTTTTTAAAAGTCGAAAGAAAACGAAAACTTTCATTCTCTGACAACTTTCTAAAATTCATAACTCGAAAATTTGGACAATTAAACAAAAATAAAAAAATACTTATCTGTTTTTTTTCGATACAGAATAGAAAAAATATATTTTTTTCCGATTTTAAGAGATTGACTAAAATTTCACGTGGAATTGCCTATATATATGTTTTTTTCGAAAAAAGAATCAGCTACGATTTTCGGAAATGAAAATTTAGAATCTTGGGACGATTCCAGATAAAACTGCGTTAACACAATGTTGACTTATTTTAGGTAAACCTAAATGTCTCAACCTCAAATAACTCCCAAGATGCTTTTTAAACCGATTTAACTGAAAGGTTCTGGCACCTGGAGTTTTCTTCTTGATTTTGATTGTAGATTATAAGTACATCATTTTCCAACAAAAACGAAAATCTTTTGTGGAGCCGTTTTTAATAAAAGTTGATTTGAAAATTCAAAATAACGAAAATTCAGTTTTTTTCAAGAAATATCCATTTCAGAAAGAATATGATCAAAAAATGTCAGAAAGCAGACGACAGGGAGTAAAAGTCATTCACTTGTTCGACTTGTATGAAAATGGCGGCCGTTTTCTCCCTTGGGCAAAAATAATGCATGGGATCAGCTGTTACTTTTGCACATGGGAGAAAATAGTCGCTATTTTCATAGGGTCGAACAAATGAGTGACTTTACTCCCTGTCTTCAGCTATCTAAAAGCGCCATTTTTGTGCATGTGGGATAAAAAACAATTTTTTATAGTTACCAATTCAGATTGTAAAGCGGATCCAATATGGCAGACAAGTTTTTAAAATTGTTTGGATTTTTATTTTACTTGGTATCTAAGGTTTTTTGGAGCCGCTGATTACGAATCAGTAGTCAGCATTTAAGAATTTAAAGTGGTAAATTCAATGACGAACATGTTTTTGGAAAATTTCTCTAATTCATACGAAACCATCAGGTTTCGTATATAATTATTATATTTATTTTTTATGTATATATTATATATATTTTTATCCCACATGCACAAAAATGGCGCTTTCTGATAGCAGACGACAGGGTGGAAAGTCATTTATTTCTTCGACCGTATGAAAATGACGACCGTGTTCTCCCAAGGGCAAGAAAATTAGCTGTTCACATGCATTTTTCTTGCCACACGAGTGGAGGTCTCCACTCGTGTCACAAAAATCACCGTAAAGAAATGGCTGCCTTTATCCTCTTGTTGCTTAATATACTATTTTTTTATATTTCGTATATTTCGATATTTGGGGGTCCCAAATTACGGATCCAATATTGCAAACAAGTCATTAAGGACCCCAAAAACACAAAGTAACAGGTTTCGTGAGAATTCGAGAGATGTTTCAAGAACTTGTTTACTATATTGAATTTGTCATTTGGAATTCTAAAATTCTGACTTCATACTCGTCATCAGAGACCCCAGAATCCTTAGAGTAACAGGCTTCGTGTAAATTTGAAAGATTTTTTAAAAACTTGTTTGCAATATTGGATCCGCAATTTGGAATTCTGAAATCCTGACTTCAAAATCATTATAAGGAATCACTAAAACCCCTGAGTAACAGGTTTCGTGTGAATTCGAGAAATTTTTCAAAAACTTGCTTGTTATATTGGATTCTGCATTTCGAAATCTAAAATTCTGTTTTGTAATTAAGGACCTAAAAAACTCCTGAGCAACATTTTTGAGTTTTTTTTCGGATGTATCGTAACTTTGAGCTACTGTAGATAAAAACTGTAGGGGAGAATGGTCCTAAGTTGGCCGCCTAAGCTAATTGGTAGAAAATAGTAACAAAATGAAATTTAATCACTTCGGCAAATATATATTAGTGTTCAGAGATCGTTTTGCTATAATTTTGTGGTATTTCGAATGATATAGAATGACTTTTGTAGTCTTAATACAATTAACAGTGAAAAGTTGCATTTTGGACAATTCAGAAATAGCGGTCCTAAGTTGGCCACCACTTTTTTTCGCTTAAGTATAAGGAAGAAATGTATATTCTTTTGAATTACGCAGTATAACGGTAATATTTTATTATTAAAGTTACCTTCAGAAGAATCCAAAATTGTTGGGCGCCAGTCCGATCGTTGGACAATAATACAAAAAAAAATAAGCAAAAGACTAAATTTAATTTAAATTTTCTTCTGGAATAAATATTTAGCTAACTCAGCCTCTTTGCTGGATAATAACAGAGAAGAATTACAAATGCATTTTTATAAATATGAAATATTAAACATTTAATAAATTTCAATTTAAGAATTATAACAATATTTAAGATTAATAATAAAAAAAGTAAATTCTTTATCAATTTGAGACTAGGACCACAGAATTAATTTAATATCTGAATCATATTCAAGAATGAAAATAATTTTGACAAAATCTCACCAAAAGTTGAAAATCAATGACAAGTTCAGCAAATCTCCAGGAAATCAATAATTAAATCCCAAAATCCGCAATTATGGCTCCAATTCACAAATTCGCAAAAGTTATAATCAATTATTGATAGTAAATATTCAAATTAAATTAAATCAAAATTAAATCAAATTAAATCAAAATTGACTTTGCAAATTAAATTTACGTCCGTCTCATATGATTTCACAAAAAGAATTGAAGTTAATCGAATGTTTATTATTCTCCCTGGAGATCTGTTGCTAACAAAAAATTGAAAATCGAATTATTTAAAAATTATAATTAAATTTTGAAGACATTAATGAAATTCAAATTAAAAGTTGAGAAAATCTTCTGAATCAGCAATTGATTTGATGCAAGATGTTGGATCATTACAATACTCCTCCAATATAATTGTTTGACAGAACCAAGTATTAAAATTGAAATTTCCAAGAAAATATCCAAAAATCCAAAATAAAATTCGTAATATTCTTAAACTTCAAATTGCCATAATATTGGTTGGCAAATTAAATATATGGGCTTTATCTTCATTCAGCAATTAAGAGATTTGAGCAACTGCTCAAATGTGTAACGAAGCCTTCCAAGAATTAGATGAATCTTTAATTTTTCTTATAAAACCAAATAGTGTTATGTCGAAAAATAATTGATGTTGATTTTGTCCATAATTTCTCAGGTACAATCAAAAAAGAATAATCCAACAATTAATTGAATCTTCAAATATTGATTTTAATTTAATTAATAATGAGCAAATATATGATTTCAGGTCTTGTACATGTGCTTTGAATATTTTGGAGTTATCAAAATTGGCAATCTCATAAACAGTGGGAGAAAGAATTTTAGAAATTCTATATGGGCCTATATATTTCGTGTTTAATTTAGCAGATATTTGCTTTTCTTTTGATGATAATTCTCTATTTCTAGTCAAGACTAAATCTCCTAAATTAAATTGTAATTGTCGACGCTTAGCATTGTAATATTTCGATTGTGTTTGAAATGCTATGTGCAAATTGTTAATAATTAAATCTTTTATCGTTTGTATTTTTCGCGTTTGTTCGTTCCATGATTCAACAGATTTGTCGTTAATATTTAAATCTATGTCAGTTTTAGTTTTACGAGGCATATTAGTCGGTTTCGGATGTCGGCCTAAATTGATAAAAGCTGGTGTAGTTTTAATAGACAAATGGTGTGCCGTGTTATAAGCGAATCTAAAATCAGATAAGTGTTCATCCCAAGCTCTATGGTCGTTGTTAATGAAGAAAACTATCATGGTTTTTAAAACCCTATTAACCCGTTCTACAGGGTTTGCCTGCGGATGATATGGGGAGAGGTTGTGTTAACTATGTTAAATTCTGTTGTCAATTATCTAAGTATGCCGTTTGTAAATTCAGTTTCATTGTCTGTGTGCAAGACTTGAGGGGTGCCCCACCTATTAATTATTAATTCCTGAAATGATTCTTTGATCTCTTTACCTGTTGCAGTACGCAATGGGACACATTCCACCCATTTGGTGAAGAGATCTTGCATAACAAGAACGTATAAAAATACTGCTTTGCTTCGAGGGAAAGGACCCATAATGTCAGCAGCGACTACTGACCAAGGTTCTTTAACTATACGATTTCCCATTAAAACCCTCCTGCGTACCTATTATCACCCATTAAATTGTTTCCAAATGCACAAATTTTTCACACTGTTGGATTTTTCTACAATTTGGTACCTAGGGGTTTTTGGGGTCGCTGATTACGAATCTGAGGTCAGATTTAAAAAATTCAAAATGGCGGATGAATTTTTAAAAAATTGTTTGATTGTAATGAAATCTTGGGGTTTTTGGGGTCGCTGATTACGAATCTGAGGTCAAATTTAAAAAATTCAAAATGGCGGATCCAATATGGCGGATGAGTTTTTCAAAAATTTATCCAAATTTCTTGAAAATTTATAATCGGGGGTTTTTGAGGTTGCTGATTACGAATCTAAGGTCAAATTAGAAAAATTCAAAATAGCGGATCCAATATTGCTAAAGAATTTTTAAAAAATTGTTTGATTTTATTGAAAAATTTCAATGAAACTTGGTGTCTAGGGTTTTTTGAGGTCACTGATTACGAAGCTGAGATCAGATTTTAAAAGTACAGAAAATCAGAGCCAATATGGCTGCCATATTTATAAATTTTTTAGATTTTTTATACATATATTGGTATTTTACGAGTCCTTCAAAAACTACGTCTCTGTTATATGTAACAATGTGCATTTTTTAGATTTCCTAAACTGAGTAGTACTACATAATGATGTTTTATGAATATGACAATTTAACACATATTTAAAAAAATAATTATAAATGTTGATTAACTCCTTGCACAAAAGACTTATTAGAAACATGCTTTTTCCAAAATTCAAAATTTAGCAAGATCAGTATTATTGTAAGATTCATGTTTGTTAATTGCAAAATTCGCGGTATATTATTCAGCTTAGTTAATTGCAAAATTAGAAAAAATTGCATGCTTCTAGATGTTTTTTGTAAAAAGTTAGTAAATAACAACATTATTTGTTTAAACAATTAAAGAATCGTTCAATTTATGAAGAATCTTCATGTAATATTACTCAGCTTAATTAATTGTAAAATTAGAAAAAAAATTGCATGTTTCTAGATGTTTTTGTAAAAAGTTAGTAAATAACAACATTATTTGTTTAAACAATTAAAGAATCGTTAAATTTATGAAAAGTTTTCATATAATATTACTCAGCTTAGTTAATTGCAAAATTAGAAAAAAGCTGCATGGTTCTAGATATTTTTTGTAAAAAGTTTGTATTTAACAACAATTATTTGTTTAAACAATTAAAGAATTGTTAAATTTATAAAATATCCTTATATTGCTCAGATAAATTAATTGCAAAATTACAAAAAAGCTGCATGTTCTTAGATGTTATATTTCTAATTAAAATCAAACAATTTTTTAAAAATTCGTCTGTTATTTTGGATCCGCCATTTTGAGTTTTGAAAATCTGACCTCAGATTTGTAATCAGCGACCACTAAAACCTCTAGATACCAAGTTTCATTAAAATCAAACAATTTTTTTAAAATCCATCCACCATATTGGATCCGCCATTTTTGATTTTTTTAATCTGGCTTCAGATTTTTAATTAGCGACCCCAAAAACCCCTAGATACCAAGTTTCATTAAAATCAAACAATTTTTTAAAAATTATTCGCCATATTGGATCCGCGATTTTGAATTTTTTAAATCTGACCTTAGATTCGTAATCAGCGACCTCAAAAACCACCGATTATAAATGTTCAAGAAACTTGGATGAATTTTTGAAAAACTCATTCGCCATATTGGATCCGACATTTTGATTTTTTAAAATTTGATCTTAGATTCGAAATCAGTGACCTCAAAAACCCCCGATTATAAATTTTCAAGAAATTTGGATAAATTTTTGAAAAAATCATCCGCCATATTGGATCCGCCATTTTGGATTTTTTTAAATCTGACCTTAGATTCGTAATCAGCGACCTCAAAAACCCCCGATTATAAATTTTCAAGAAATTTGGATAAATTTTTTAAAAACTTATTCGCCATATTGGATCCGACATTTTGGATTTTTTAAAATCTGACCTTAGATTCGTAATCAGCGACCTCAAAAACCCCCGATTATAAATTTTCAAGAAATTTGGACAAATTTTTGAAAAACTCATTCAAACTCATATTGGATCCGCCATTTTGGATTTTTTTAATCTGGCTTAAGATTCTTAATCAGCAACCACAAAAACCCTTGAGATACTAAGTTTTATTAAAATCAAACAATTTTTTTAAAGAGAAGTATGTATTTGCAACTTTTATTTTGTGACCTATCCTCTACTGTTTATAACAAATATTTAATACTTTGCTTATTAACAAATACTTTAATTGGAAAGTTTATTATGTATGTATCATTAACTATGAACCTTGCACTATAAGTTGCACTTTGTCTCATGTGTTAAAGTCAAGTTGTTTAAAAGTTATGAGAAAAAATATTTGGACGAGTATACTCGTCCTCGCGCATTTGGTAACAACTTAGTTTGGACGAGTATACTCGTCACGGTACGGAGGAGGGTTAAGCCTGGTGGAGCTTTTTGTTCCACTTTGCACAACTGACAAATTTCGCACTTTCTCACATAATTTTGCACGTCTTCAAAATATCCAGGCCAATAATAATTGAGCGTAATTCGTTTGAACGTTTTCTCGGTACCTAAATGACCTGATTATGATGTATCGTGAGCTTCCAAAAGCACTGAATTTCGTTGATCGTCACTAGGGACCAATTTCCACGCATCTAAATCTTCTACTTAATTTTAAATTAAAATATCTGGTTTGCAATAATACAATTTATCATCGACTATTTTCCAATTACGAAGTTTTTCAGGAAATTTTTAGCAGCGATAAAACGACGGACATACCAGGAGGATTTTTGATCTTGAATTAAATTAATTTTTTCATTTTCAGATTCGAACATTCGTGACAGAGCATCCTGTACACAATTCAAGGAACCTTTTCGATAGACAACATCAAAATTGAATTCTGTGAGAGATAATGCCCATCGAGCCAATCTACCTTTGGGATTTTTCAAATTTTGGAGCCATTTCAAACTGGCGTGATCAGTGACTACAGTGAAATGATATAATCTGACATAATCATCGAATTTTTCAATTGCCCAAACTATGGGCAAACTTTCCAACTCAGTGGTTGTATAGTTTTTCTCAGCACTTGTCAACGACCTGCTAGCATAGGAAATCACGTGCTCAACTCCATCAATTTTCTGTGCTAATACAGCACCTAAACCTGTAGTACTAGCGTCTGTCTGTATTTCGAATTCATAATTAAAATCAGGTGTCGAAAGAATGGGTGAATTTATAAAACATTGCTTTAAATGATTAAACGAGGAATTTTGAAGGTCTGTCCACTCCCAGCGTTGTTTTCTACGTAAAAGAATATTTAAGGGAGCAGTAATAGTAGCAAAATTTTGAATAAACCTTCTATACCAACTAGTCATTCCTAAAAATCTTCTAAGCTCTTTAACATTTTTCGGAGCAGGATAGTTAAGTATCGGTTCAGTTTTATCAGGATCTACTAATAATCCAAACTCATTTACCATATAGCCAAGATATTTAACTTGATGACAACAAAACTCGCATTTATTAATATTTAAATTTAAATTCGCTCCTTTAATTTTATCTAATACAATTTTTAAACATTTCAGATGTTCGTTGAAAGTTTCTGTGACAATTATAATGTCATCAAGATAGGCGAAAACAAAGGGTTCCATATCTGGTCCTATTAAAGCATCGATCAACCTTTCGAACGTAGTCGGAGCGTTCGTTAAACCAAAAGGCATTCTAACAAATTGAAAGAGTCCACGACCAGGAATAACGAAAGCTGTATTGTCTTTACTATTTTTCTCGAGGGGAATATTTAGAAAACCTTTATAAACATCCAATTTTGATATATATTTTGCTTTTCTTAATTTGTGGAGAATGGAATCTATTTTTGGTAGAGGATACGCATCTGGTACTGTAACTTTATTAAGTTTTCGAAAGTCTAGGAAAACTCTATAAGTACCATCAGATTTTTTTACTAATACAATTGGTGAGGACCAACCACTATTAGAGGGCTCAATAATTTCATCTTTACACATTTCATCGGCTTCTTTATAAATTATATCTTGTGCTTTTGGTGAGACAGCCTTGTTTAATAGGTTTCGTATCACCAACATTGATTACGTGTTCAATAAGGTTAGATAAATTTTTTGATTCATCTGGATTTAATTCATTTAACCCGAAACACTTGTTAGGATCCCAATTTGCAGTTTCAAAATCAAAAATTTTTGAAGGATCATTTATGAAGGACCAAGTTCTATTTTTAAAATCGATCATAATTCCAAATACTTTTAAGAAATCTAAACCCAATACTAAGTCCTCAGGAAGTGAATTTAGAACTCGAACCTTTAACAATTCTGTTTTATTATTTAATTCGATTGGGGTCAGGATTTCCTCTGAAACAGTTTGAATTTCACTATTTGCGACTTGTACTTTTCCGAAACTTTTTTTCATTATTAAACCTAGTTCTTTCAATACTTTTTGACCATTTTAACCGACAAAAGATCTAGTTGCTCCACTATCTATCAGAGCCTTGAATTTATGATCGAAAATTTTAATATTCAAATAAATTAAAGGTTCTGGACCCGAAAAACAATTTGGTACATAGTTTATTTCTGACAAATTGTATAAAAACGAATTATCGTTATGGAAAGGATTATCTGAATTTTTCTCATCAGTTATATGAATTTCAAATCTAGTATCAATTAAATTTAAACTGTCTTGATCGTCATTATTCAAAATAGATTCGTGATTAAAAAAGTCTATTATATCAGAAATTGATCCATATTTAGGTTTTTTAATTTCAGTATAAATATATAGTATAAATAAATGTCTATTAAAATAGATAAATGTATAAATGATAGACAGTATAAATGTCTATAAAAATTTAATTAAAAGCGATTTTTTAAAAACAAATTAAAATAATAAAACTTTTTTAATTTGGTGAAAAAATTCCCGGTTTGTCATGAAATTCCTGGCTTATTCCCGGTCGATTAAAATTCCCGGCTATTTTCCGGTTAGTAGGCACCCTGTGAAAAATCTAAATTGGAAATTTTTAGATAAATTTTTTTAATCCCTTTCTAATTTGTCAAAAAAATTTAACAAAGAATATTATACCATTAAAATAACTTATTACAATAATTTTTGAAAATAGTTATCCGCCATTTTAAATTTTCAAAAACTGACTTCAGATTCGTAAATCAGTAATCCCTAGATATCAAGTTTTATGAGAATCCAACAATTTTTTGAAAATTCGTTCGCCATATTGGATCCGCCATTTTGAATTTTCAAAACCTGACTTCAGATTCATAACACAGGCACACAAAAAAAAAAGTTTCGTGGCCGAGACACTACAGTAGTATATTCCCATGTATTTTTGGCCGCTGAATCCGAATCTGAAGTCCGAATGCTCAAATTGGTTCTTTTTTTTTAGTTATACTCAAAAAACGACTCAAAACACGAATTTGAACCAAAAAAATTAAAAAATTTTTTTGTGAGACATGACAATAGCATATTTCCATGTATTTTTTCCCGCTAAATCCGGATTCAAAGTCAGAATTGACAGATGTGCTCAAAATTTTAAGCTAAACTCAAAAAACGACTCAAAAAACCGAATTAAAATGACGAAAATGAAAAATTTTTTCTGTGACACTGCAAAAGTATATTCCTATGAATTTTGTATGCTGAATCCGAATTCGAAGTCAAAATTGACAGATTTGCTCAAAATTTTGAGATAAACTCAAAAAACCACTCAAAAAAAGACTCAAAAATCCGAATTAAGATGAAAAATTTTTTTATGACACTACACTACTATATTCCCATGTACTTTTTCCCGCTGAATCCGAATTCGCAGTCAGAATTGACAGATTTGTTCAAAATTTTGAGATAAGCTCAAAGAACTGATAAAAAAGCGATTTAAAATAAAGAAATGGCAATTTTTTGCTATGACACTACATTACAGTATTTTATATTTTTACACTCGGATCTCGCATTTGAAGTCAGAATTATTCTAATGGCTCAAAATTTTGAGACACACAAGAAAATCTGTTAAGTTACAAAAATTAAAGTCAAGAAACTCTACTTTTCTTGCTAGTACACTACATTAGTATATTCTCATGTTTTTACATCTGCTTCTAAATTCAAAGTTAAAATTATTAAATTGGCTCAAAATTTTAAGTTAAATCCAAAAATGCTCAAAATTTAATATAATGCAAAGGAGTTCATTTTTTTGGTATTCGGTAGTGTATTCTCATGAATTTTATATACGCTGAATACAAATTCGAAGTTAGAATTATCAGAATGACATAAAATTTTTTAAAACTCAAACCCTGGTTACAGGTACAAGCATGCATGTTTTTGAGCACTTT
This sequence comes from Leptopilina heterotoma, assembly GCF_015476425.1. Classification (NCBI taxonomy): domain Eukaryota; kingdom Metazoa; phylum Arthropoda; class Insecta; order Hymenoptera; family Figitidae; genus Leptopilina; species Leptopilina heterotoma. The sequence goes on from NW_025110909.1 coordinate 2,721,409, forward strand.
TAATGAAATCCAAAATTTTGAGCCACTTTGAAAATTCTGACTTTGGAATCACAGTGAAAAAATACATGGGAATACACTAGTGTAGTGTCATAGCAAAAAATTTCCTTTATTCATATTAAATTACATTTTTATCAGTTTTTTGAGTATATCTCAAAATTTTGAGCAAATCAGTCATAAATCTGTCAATTCTGACTTTAAATGCGAGATCCGATATGGAAATACTGTAATGTAGTGTCATAGCAAAAAATTTCCATTTCTTTATTTTAAATCGCTTTTTCTAACAGTTCTTTAAGCTTATCTCAAAATTTTGAGCAAATCTGTCAATTCTGACTGCGAATTCGGATTCAGCGGGAAAAAGTACATGGGAATATACTTTTGCAATGTCACAGAAAAAATTTTTCATTTTCGTCATTTTAATTCGGTTTTTTGAGTCGTTTTTTGAGTTTAGCTCATAATTTTGAGCACATCTGTCAATTTTGACTTCGAATCCGGATTCAGCGGGAAAAAATACATGGAAATATGCTATTGTCATGTCACAAAAAAAATTTTCATCTTAATTCGGATTTTTGAGTCTTTTTTTGAGTGGTTTTTTGAGTTTATCTCAAAAAAAGGAACCAATTTGAGCATTCGGACTTCAGATTCGGATTCAGCGGCCAAAAATACATAGGAATATACTACTGTAGTGTCTCGGCCACGACACTTTTTTTTTGTGTGCCTGTGTAATTAGCGACCCGAAAAACTCTTAGATAACAAGTTTTATAAAAATCCACCAATTTTTGAAAAAAGTCATCCACCATATTATATCCGCCATTTTGAATTTTAAAAAACTGGCTCCAGATTCGTAATCAGCGACCTTAAAAACCCCCGAGTGACAACTTTCAAGTAAAATTAAATAATTTTTAATTTAATAGTCCGCCATATTGACTCCGACATTTTGAATTTTCAAAATTTTGAAAATCTGATTTCAGATTCGTAATCAGCGACCCCGAAAACCATAGGTATTATACCTATTGTAGATATTTTTCAATTGCCCTAATTATGGGACTGAAAGGGATAACCTATAAAATCAATTAAAATTAAAACTATTTTAATTTTCTCTTTCAGATCATTTAATTTTTATTTAATCCTTTTTGAAATCTTATAAACTATGTTCGACGCTTGGATAATAATATGTTTATAAAATTATTCATCCCCTGATGAGGAACTATATATAGTTCGAAACTAGTTGGGATTTTAATAAATTTTATTAAAAAAATATACCGCATCTAGGCCTTTTCATTACTCAACAAATTAATTAATACGGTAAAGCAAAAATTATATATTATATACACTCAATTCTTGTTATAACGAATCTCGTTACAACGTTCTCTCGTTATAACGAACATTAAAACTCTCGATACAACGACAAAAAAAACACGAACGTATTTAAGAATTTAATTTAACAAAAATTTTGGTTAACTCTAAATAAACGACAATATTAATCAACCCTTAACTTTATTTAACCTAAAGAATCTAGTGATCCGATTATTATTAAACCTACTTACTTTTTCTTTAAACTGATTCCATAATTCAGAACTTTTAATATAAATAAACATACTTTACGAAAAATTTTACACGTATTTGACGTTTTGTACTGTTAATCCGGATAAATTTATGCGTTTGAATAGAACGTGAAGTAGGATCCTCTCCTTCCGTCATAACATCGAGATTTTGAAGGTCCGAGTTCGTCGTTATAACGAGAATAGAGTGTATTTATATACGAGATAAATTTTTCTATCCCCGCTCTTTGAGGGCAACTATTTACTCACTTAGGATAAAACATGATCTGCCGGGCCTGATTCTAGCTGCATCTCATACTTTGACAGACTCTTCCCATAATTCAGAAAAATAATCAAATTCAATAGAAAAGAGAAACATTTTGTCGAAATTAATTTTAGCTTCTTCAGATACTTTTCCAGGACTCTTTCTGTATTTCGAAAAAATTCACCAAAATGTCGATTACAAGTGACATATAAAAGTTTTGCATGGTTTAAAACTTTTTTTAAAGATATTCTGTTAATTTTCTTAAAACATATTTATAATTTATTTTTTAAATACGATTTTATTCAATAACCTCATCGATTGCGTTTGATAGAAGCAATTCTAGAATTGATTTACGGAAAATTTCCAGAAAAAAAATTAACTTCTAAAAAGAGTCAATTTCCAGAAATTTGTCTGAAAAAAATCGACTTCCAGAAGCATCTTCCGGAAATAAATTAACTTTCAAAATGAATCAATCCTTCCACATGAGAGGATTATTATTGATTATAATTAGGAGTATAATTGACTGGACCATGTTTTTATATGTATTTTGGATCGCTTAATTCGAATACGAACTTAGTTTTCCGCCATCACGTCAAGTTTCTTCAAAATAGCGGATCCAATATGGCTGTCGAATTTTTTAAAAATTTATCAGATTTACTTGAAATTAGTTACTCGGTGATTTTTGGGGTTGCTGAATACGTATTTCACCTTAGTTTTTCAAAATTCAAAATGGCGTATACAATATGGCTGATTAATGTGTTAAAAATGTATAAGATTTATTTGAAACTTTTTACTAGGGGGTTTTTGGGGTCGCTGAATACGAATTTTACCTTAGCTTAAAAAAATTCAAAATGGCGGATCCAATATGGCCAATCCAATCTGATAAAAAAAATTATCAGATTTTGAATTTTTGAAAACTAAGGTGAAATTCGTATTCAGCGACCCCAAAAACCCCCTAGTATAACGTTTCAGGTAAATGCAATAATTCGTATTTAGCAACCCCAAAACCCCCCGAGTAACAAGTTTCAGTCGAATTGAGTGAATTTTAAAAAAATTGACACCATATTGGATCCGCCATCTTAAATTTTGAATAAGTTATAAGTACCTTTAAAGAATTGTTTTTAATAACTAAACTGCTAATATTTATTATCTTCAGATTTACATAATGTAATTAGGGCATTCTTTGTCAACAGGAGACCCCTACCTCCCTACCTTGCCGATTACGAATCTGATGTCAGTTGAAGTTTTATTGATAAAATACTAGAAACAAAATAATCCATGCTCAATTTTGTAGAAAATATGTTTTTAAATCCACAAAAAATTGCCAAATGAAAAGATTAATTTTTATAATTTTTAATAAAACTCTTTATTTGTACCATTGTTATTCTATTCTGGTGTATCAAAATTCATTTGTATAATTTTGTAACAAATTTCAGATCATATTTTTATTCTAAATTTTTTGTATAATTTATTTTTTATATAAACGACCTCAAAAACTTTTGTATTTAATCCGCCATTTTGATTATTAAAAACTAAAATTAGATTCGTAATCAGTGACCCTTAAAACCCCCAAGTAACGTTTTTGAAGCAAATTCAAACAAATTTTTGAAAATCTTGTCCGCCATATTGGATCCGCCATTTTGGATTTTGAAAAACTGACATCATATCTGTCAATTTTTCGAAATAAAAGCATGGCTAATAAAAAAGAATGAGTTAGTTTAAGTGATAAAAATTATGATATAATTGATAATAAAAATGGAATGTTAAATAATGACCATATGCATGAATTTCAAAAGCTTTTAGAAAGACTGTCAGATTCGTTTTATAATATACAAAGGACTTTATGTTTACAAGTACTTGATATGATAATTCCAATCGAAAAAAATAAGAGGCACATTCAAATAATTTTTAGTGGTTCTTGCAAATCAGGTCACTGGATTTGCACTTATTATGATGAAACAAGACTTTATATTCTTGACAGTCTTAACAAAGGATCTTTAAATGAGGATCAACTCAACTATTTAATTAGATTATATCCATTTAAACCACCAGTGGTATTTTCAAAAGTTCTTTAACAACCGTTAGGCAGTGTTGATTGTGGAGTAGGGTGGTCCAAAAATACATGGGAAAAAAGTAAAATCGTAATTTTAATGCTCTCACCCCCTAGAATTGTTCTATATGGAGAAAAAAAATACCCCTATTTTTTTGAAAATAAAAAAATATTTAGAGGTCGCTCAAAGAGCTCAAACTTTCCCATGTAAAATGCATGGGGAAAAAACACTTTTTCGTAGAATTTGTATAGAATTTTTAAAAATCAATATTTTTCATTCAGCAAACTCTGTTTCTCTTCTGAAGACTTTAAAGAATAGTGCTAAATTGTTTACTTAATCATTTTTTTAAATTAACTATTTTTCATAGTGCCCCAAGAAAACCCGATAAATTTCCAAATTATAAAAAATCGTTACAAAATATTTTTTACTAATTTTATTAAAGTTTTTTCCTAGATTATGAATAAATAACACAAATATTGATTTTTAAACATTATTCCATGTAATTGCTAATTTGTTTAAACAAATTATTATTGTTTATTTTTATCTTTTTAGCAAATTGAGCTACAGAGTTGCGATTTTTTCTGAATTTTGCAACTTTTCAAACCGAATGTAACCAGTTACTAACAGTAAACTAAGAATCATAATTTGACCAATTGTTTAAACACATTACTATTGTTTAACTTCCACTTTTTATCAAATTGAGCTGCAGAGTCGCAATATTTTTCTCAATTTTGCATTTTTCCAAGCCAAATGTAACTAGTTACTAACAAGAATCTAAGAATTACAATTTTACCAATTGTTTAAACAAATTGTTACTTTAAATTTGAAGCTATCACAGTAGTAATTTCAACGATGTAAATAAAAATTTTGGTACTTAACATTTTTATAATAATAAATTTCTTGTTCACAATTTTTACTTGATAATTAAGTCTTACATTAAATATCACCTCACAAAAAAAAATAAAATGTACAATTAAGAAAAAGTTGCAACTCTAGCTCATTTTGATAAAAAGTGGAAATTAAGCAATAGTAATTTGTTTAAACAATTGGTAAAATTAATATTCTTAGTTAGTTGATAGTGACTGGTTACCTTCGGCCTGAAAAGTTGCAAAATTGAGAAAAAATCGCAACTCTTTAGCTCAATTAGATAAAAAGTTGTAAATAAACAATAATAATTTGTTTAAACAAATTAGAAATTACATAGAATAATGTTTAAAAATCAATATTTGTGTTATTTATTTATAATCTAGGAAAAAACTTTGATAAAAATAGTAAAAAATATTTTTTAACGATTTTTTTATAATTTGGAAATTTATGGGGTTTTTTAGGGCACTATGAAAAATAGCTAATTTAAAAAAATGATTAAATAAACAATTTAGCACTATTCTTTAAAGTCTTCTGAAGAGAAACAGAGTTTGCTGAATGAAAAATATTGATTTTTAAGGATTCTATACAAATTCTACGAAAAACTGTTTTTTCCCCATGCATATTACATGAAAAAGTTTGAGCGCTTTGAGCGACCTCTAAATATTTTTTTATTTTCAAAAAAAAATAGGGGTATTTTTTTTCTCCGTATAGAACAATCATAGGGGGTGAGAGCATTAAAATTACGATTTTACTTTTGTTGGACCACCCTATTGTGGAGTATTTGCTATATCATTTGCAACATCTTTATTTTTTAATGAAATGCCAAACACTGTCTATTATGATTATTGTCATATGAGAAATCATTTAAAGTTAATTTTTAAAACCAATCATTTATGTCGTTTTCCGGTTAAAAAAATTCTATTAATCCACGTTTGGTTGTTAAATATGATTGGGAATATCTTTTAAGGAATCCAGTTGAAGAACTCCTATGTGGAAAAGAAACCCTAATAAAATTATTAATCAATATATTCCTTGTGAAAGAATTTCAAATAGTACAAAGGAAATCAATAATCTTTCAAAGACACAACAATATTCTGCCATACTCAAATCCAAAAGTAAAAAAATTACAAATTTAGTTCATTCAGATAAAGTAGAAGTTTTCTCTAAAAAAATTCAAACGAATCAGTTAGAATTCCAATGACAACATCCGGATAAAAGAAAGTTTGAAGTTATCAATAATGAAAAAGACTCCTTGTGTAAGAAAAGCAACATACAATATCAAAAAGAATGTGAAGAGGGATTACTTAAGCATAAAAATTTGTTAATTCAAGTTAATGATTCAAATGATGATAATATGAATGAATTTGTTAATTTAGAAAATATCGTTGCTTCCATTCCCACAATAAAGAATATATGTCGTAGGCAACTAGAAGAATCCGGCAATAAGCTTAATTCCTAGGCAATAAGCTTACTGCCGGCAATTAGACGAATACACGACAAAATCGTTCAGATTTGTCTATTTGCCTAGGCAGTAAGCTTAATGCCCGGCAGTAAGCTTATTGCCCGATGAAAATTCGGCAATTAGACGAATCACATTAGAATCCATTTGCAGTGCACAAACGTCCTATAAAAAATTAATTAAAAACAATAATAATGATAATAATAATAATAATGATAATAATATTCCTTGACTCATATAAATAATAATTCTCGACTAAAATAAATATTGTTTGAGTCAAATAAACATTTCTTAACTGAAATAAATCATTCTGGACAGAATTAAATATTTCTTGGGTAAAAAAAATATTTCTTGAGTCTAATAAACATTTCTTGGATCAATTAAATAATTCTGGACAGAATTAAATATTTTTTGAGTAAAACAAATATTTCCTGAGTCAAATAAATAATTTATATTTTCCTAAGAAATATTTTTTTTCATCCAAGAATTATTTCTTTTTGAGTCAAAAAATATGTATTAGTCTCAAGAAATATTTCTCAATGATAACAAATATTTATAAAAGTCAAGAAGCATTTATTTGAGTCAAAAAAAATTTATTTAAATCAAACCATCTCTATTTGACTTAATAAATATTTATTTTACTAAAGGAATATTTTAGTCAAAAATTGTTTGATAGACTTAAACAAAATTTATTTTAGTCGAGAAATATTTTTCTTTATGCAAAAGTAAAAAAATTATTTATTTGACTCAGGAGATATTTTTTTTACTCAAGAAATATTTAATTCTGTCCAGAATTATTTAATTGATCCAAGAAATGTTTATTAGACTCAAGAAATATTTTTTTTACCCAAGAAATATTTAATTCTGTCCAGAATGATTTATTATTATTATTATTATTATTATTGTTTTTAATTATTTTTTTATAGGACGTTTGTGCACTACAAATGGATTCTAATGTGATTCGTCTAATTGCCGAATCTTCATCGGGCAATAAGCTTACTGCCTAGGCAAATAGACAAATCTGAACGATTTCGTCGTGTATTCATCTAATTGCCGGCAGTAAGCTTATTGCCTAGGAATTAAGCTTAATGCCGGATTCTTCTAGTTGCCTACGACATATATATGATATTGTAAAGGAAACAAATTCTTTATTAAAAACTGTTCGAAAAAGTGTAGCGAAAAATCAAAGAAATTATCGTGCCAGACAAAAATTGAAAAGAAATATTGAAAATGTAAATCTGTCAGATAAAGTAGATCACTTGTCTATAAAAAGAAAAAAGATTTGAGCAGAATATCAAAAAATATATAGGGAAAAAATTGAATTAATAAAAAGAAAATGAAATAAACTCTTTTTGATTTAAAAAATGTAAATTCTAATCAATCTGATTTAATAAATGACATTTCTCCTGTTTCAGTAATAACAAATTCATAATTATAAGATAGTAGTGAAAAGAGAAAAAAACTTTTCAATTGAAAAGATTCGAAAAAGTATGAATGAAATTCAGAAAAACTATCAGGAGAGATAAAAATTGAAACTTAATATACAATAATCAACTGTTATTCTGCCAAGAATATCAAAAGACAAGATGATTCATGAATCAAATTCGAATGAAAATTATTAAGGAAAATTGAATTATTATTGCAGTCATTGTCAAGCTAAGCATTTTAAAGCTGAAAGAGTTAGTGTCAAACAGGACAGTTTCAATTATTGTTGTGGTCATGGTGGTGTTATACTACATTCAGGGCAATATCCAGAAGATTTAAGATTATTGCTAAAAGGACTTCATACAAAGTCAGGTCATTTTAAAAAGAATATAAGACAGTATAATAATTCTTTTTCTTTTGCATCTTTGAATGCTAACGTAATTAATTTTAATAACACAAGAAGAGGACAAATTTGTTACAATATTCAAGGTCAAATTTATTACCAAATTAATATAGTGCTTTATATCCTGATAAAGGTGAAGACCCATGTTTTGGTCAATTATTTATTTACGATCCTAAAGAAGCAATTCGTTATAGATTAAAAAGTAACGAAAATTTGGACGAAGAACTTTTACAAAATATAGAAAATATTATGAGAACTCAAAATGCATACACAAAATCTTTTATGATGTCAGAAGTAATTAAAATAGAAACTGAATTAGCAAGATAAAATAATTAAGATGTTCCAAAGTTACAACTATTGTTCACGTTGAAAAAAGGTTTTGATAAAAAAGATATAATTATCAAAGTTATGATGAAGTTGCTGCTATTTTCAATACAAACTCAGAAGGACAAATACCAGAATATTATGTAACAGTTTGTAACGAATTTTTGTTCATCACAATTTACAAATACAATATAAATAATAAATACTATAAAATCACAAGAAAATTAGACACACTTAGAAAATTATACAGGAATAAAACAAAATCATAAAAATCAAATAATAACGTTATAAAATATATTCAATAAAAATCAATCAAATTAATGACTCGAGTCAATTTACAAATTTTGAATTACAAATGCCCGCGTTACAACATTCAAACACATTCACACATATATAAAAGTCAAATAATAAAATAATAAATTGGACAAAATGCAATTAAAAATGACATGAAATAAGAATACATTTACACAATTACAAAATAAATTAAACAAAAATACTTATCGCTTTCCCAATTTGATGATGAGGGGAAGCGTCAGCGGTGGCGTGGTCCGGAGAACGGCGTGGGCTCGGGCAATTTTAAATTAGGGTGAGGTCTCGCAGTTTTCCTCCTTTTTTATATTTGTCAAGATCACGAATCTCGTACATTAATCCCTTATGAATTCAATTATTTCGAGAAATTCCACATAGAGCAAACGATCGCCAATCTAGTATTCCTCACCGGATCCTCAATTTCACCCTGACACGAATCCGCCCATAATTTGCATAAAAGCGCCACACTAATGAATTTAAATAATAATTAAAAAATATAATCAAAGTAAATAAAAAATGACAATTAAAACCAAAAAAGATAACTCCCAAAATTTACCTCGAGGTCTACGGCATCGGACATCTCGTATGGCGCGGAATCTCCCTCACGGATTCGGAAAGCAAATGAGGAAGGAAATTAGAGGGGCAACCGTTTAATAGAAAAAAGATTTCCCCCAACCCAACCGGTTCTCCAAACCCACCACGCTTTTCGCCGAAACGCGAAACCAAGAGACAAATTTTCGTTGAATCAGACCCTCACAATCGGTTGCATATTTTTAGGAGCACACTTCAAAATAATTAATTTAAACCCTAAAATATAATTCTTACATTACCCCCCTTGCGTAGGATATATTTCAAAAAAATATCGTAGGCAAACAAATACAACATCATAACAAAAATAATGTAGAACACAACATATCAAATATACATTAGTAACCATATAAAATAAAAATTATATCATTTACGTCAAATAAGACCAGCAAAAATCAGTCAGCCAAGCCAACATTCCAAATTCAGATCATAATAAATAGCTTTTGTACATAATAATAATTGAAAATCGAATCCAAGTACTATTTTCATAATGTGCAAATAGAAAGAAATCAAAATATAATATTTCATTTTTTTTAAAGCAGCGTTCATGAATAATTAAATGTTACAATTTTAAAGCATCATAAATTTTTTTTTTTTTTCTTAAAAAAAAACAAAACAATATACATGCCCAAATGTCATTTCAAAAAAATTCATAAAACAACTTTAAATATATTAATTCATTTACACATTCGATATTACAAAACAATCAAAACCAAAAGATCCTTTGTATGATATTTAAAAATTAGCATTTTCTTCAAAATTACATTCATCGAAATAAACAATAACAGAATAAACGATTATCCCTCAAACTATAGAATATATAAAACCAATTCAAAGAAAACAACCCCCCTATACGTGAGAATGCACTTGTCAGGTGGTTTTCTCTTCTGGAGATCATCATTTAATTTACAATGCATTTCAGGATATCCCTGACACAAGACAAAAGATAAAAATTCAAATAAGTAAGTAATAATTCTTTTAAACATAAAAACAAGGAAAATTCTCTTTAAATTTACAGGTTTCACTGTCAAATTAGATTTATTCCTGTTTATTATTTTAATTTCATTACACACAATTTTAACTTGTTTTTCATTAGAACAATCATACAATGAGTCATTATCATTATAATCAAATGATTCATTCTCATTAGAAAATTTATTTAGAGAATCCGAGACGACTTTATTCTCGTTTCCCATTACCTTAGACAAGTGCACCTCATCTGTTGGACCACACCTACTCGCGAAATTGTCAACAATTGGATCAAATTCATAATTATCATAATTTAAATTTTTATTAAAATTATTATCATTAGATTCATCAATAAAATAGTCACAAGTTTCCTCGCCATATATTGAATCAAGCTGTGATAGGACCGATGTAATCTTGTTAAAGTCAGAAAAATTTACTACACACATTATTTCTCTTACGCGACAAGGTAATTGTTGTATAATATTAAAATAGGTCTCATAAGGCTCAACATCATAAAAAATATACTTGGCCTCCACAACTTGCCTCAAAAAATATGTGCTCAATGAATCCTCTTTTGAATCAAAACGCTTATTGAACCATTTAATTTTATTTTGAATTATGATAGGGGTGGAATAAAATTCTTTTAAAAATTCATTCTCGAAATCGCTAAAATCAACTATAGAATTTCTATGAATATCATACCAAATTTTTTCGATTCCATTCAAAACTTTATCTAAAAAAATTAGCTGATTATAATGAAAAATGCAATTTACATAAAAAAAGATTTTCAAATCCTCCAAGAACTTTTTTGGATTTTGATATTCCGATAATAGAGGTGGATTCATTTCATTATTTAAATTCTGAATTGAGGTAAACAATGACCTGAGCAGCTGATCGTCACTACTCTGTACATTCTTATCGATCAGTGTTCGTCTCAAACAATCAATTTCCACACTTTGTTTTTCAGTAATAATTCGCAATTCACGAATTTCGTCTATCAATTGTTGTGCATCGTTCATTGTCTCTATTCTACCTTCGCTTCTATCATTAATATAAACAGACATTTCAAAACAGATATACACACAAATTTTAATTTAACGTTAATTTTAATTTCGTTGAACTTTTCTCAAGAAATATAAAATCAAATTAATTTCAATAATTATATTTTTTTATATACAAATTTTTTTTACAATTCTAAAAAAAGGTGGGCACGCGTCTTGTCCCTGTTCGGGCGCCATTTATGTAACGAATTTTTGTTCATCACAATTTACAAATACAATTTAAATAATAAATACTATAAAATAACAAGAAAATTAGACACACTTAGAAAATTATACAGGAATAAAACAAAATCATAAAAATCAAATAATAACGTTATAAAATATATTCAATAAAAATCAATCAAATTAATGACTCGAGTCAATTTACAAATTTTGAATTACAAATGCCCGCGTTAAAACATTCAAACACATTCACACATATATAAAAGTCAAATAATAAAATAATAAATTGGACAAAATGCAATTAAAAATGACATGAAATAAGAATACATTTACACAATTACAAAATAAATTAAACAAAAATACTCATCGCTTTCCCAATTTGATGATGAGGGGAAGCGTCAGCGGCGGCGTGGTCCGGAGAACGGCGTGGGCTCGGGCAATTTCAAATTAGGTTGAGTTCTCGCAGTTTTCCTCTTTTTTTTATATTCGTCAAGATCACGAATCTCGTACATTAATCCCTTATGAATTCAATTATTTCGAGAAATTCCACATAGAGCAAACGATCGCCAATCTAGTATTCCTCACCGGATCCTTAATTTCACCCTGACACGAATCCGCCCATAATTTGCATAAAAGCGCCACACTAATGAATTTAAATAATAATAAAAAATATAATCAAAGTAAATAAAAAATGACAATTAAAACCAAAAAAGATAACTCCCAAAATTTACCTCGAGGTCTACGGCATCGGACATCTCGTATGGCGCGGAATCTCCCTCACGGATTCGGAAAGCAAATGAGGAAGGAAATTAGAGGGGCAACCGTTTAATAGAAAAAAGATTTCCCCCAACCCAACCGGTTCTCCAAACCCACCACGCTTTTCCCCGAAACGCGAAACCAAGAGACAAATTTTCGTTGAATCAGACCCTCACAATCGGTTGCATATTTTTAGGAGCACACTTCAAAATAATTAATTTAAACCCTAAAATATAATTCTTACAAGTTTATAATAAGTCTACAAAGGAACTGATATCAGTTAGTATTTTAGATCCGAATGTTGAACCATGGATCTATCCCATATTTTATCCACTTGGAAATAAAGGTTATAATATTAATATGCTTCGTAGTGATAGTGATTTTAGAAGTAAAAAACATACTATTTCTAGGTCTGCCTATTGTAAATACAAAATTGCTATAAGAGATAAGAAATTTAATCAATTTTTATATGGAGGAAGATTATTTCAAAAATGGGTAGTTGACAATTATGCAAAAATAGAGAAAGATAGATTTCGATTTTGTGCAAACAATCAAGCTCAATTGAGAAGTGAAACATATCAAGGATTAATCGATGATTTATAAAATAATGAGTTAGAAAATGATGTACATGTTGGAAAAATGCTTATATTGCCTTCCACTTTTATAGGATCACCTCGTAATATAATGCAACAATATCAGGATGCCATGGCTATTGTTGATCGTCATGGTAGACCAGATTTATTTATTCCAATGACGTGTAATCCAAATTGGAAAAAAGATACAGAAAAATTGATTCCCCTATCAAACTTCTGCTGATAGACCTGATATAGTAACTAGAGTTTTTGCATTGAAGGTGAAACAACTTTTAAATGTTATGTTTACTACAAATTATTTGGAGAGGTTACGTCTTATGTTTATGTTATTGAATTTCAAAAGCGAGGATTACCACATATTTATTTGTTAGTTATATGAAAAGGAAATTCTAAAATATTAACAGTTAAAAGTGTTGATAGCTATATTTCTGCAGAAATTCCTGATGAAAATATTAATCCTTTCTAGCATAACATAATAATGCAAAATAACATTCACGGACCATGTGGAGATTGGTGTTTAATTTATGGTAAATGTTCAAAAAATTTTCCAAAAAGTTAACAAGAAAAAACTACAATTGAAGAAAACTGTTATGTTCGTTGTCGTTGAAGAAATAATAATAAAACGTATAAGCGACCAAATGGATTTGTTGTTGACAATTCTAATGTGGTTCCATATTGCCCTACACTTTCGAAAATATTTAATTGTCATATAAATGTGGAAATAGTTTCGAGTATCAAGTCTGTTAAATATTTATATAAATATATTCTCAAAGGGCATGATGCTGCATCTATTGTTATCACAAATGCGAATGGTGAGGTAACTGTTAATCATAATGAAATACATCATTATGAAGAAAATAGGTATGTAGGTCCTGTTGAGACTGTTTGGAGAATTTTAAGTAAACCTTTAGTCGTCCAATTTCTCCTGTTCTAGCAATAAAAAATTCACAATTACATGATAGTAGTCAAAAGAAAAAAAATCTTTATTAAAAAAAGTAGGGATGAAATTTAAAAACATTATTATGTGAGACAAACATTTTCAAATTCTCTATTAACTAAATATTTAAATTTATTTATTTTAAAAACGGATTCCTTTAATTAAATTTAATACTTCATTTTAATTATTTGAGTTTAACAGGATATTTTCAAAAATAAAATATGAGAAACTAAAAAATAAAATATGTTTGATTTATAAAATTTTTAAAACTATTTTTAACCCTTTCACGCCCCTGGGACATATACGTCCCACCTACAAAAACCTCAATATCTTTGAAGAAACTTAATATTTTTGAGTCTAATTTAGTGCGTTCTCTTCAGGAAGAATAGGGCTTTAAAAATAAGTAACCTAGATCATGTTAAAAAATTCCTATTGTTTAAAAAAATTCATAAATTATTGTTAAAAATCATGAATTTTTAAAATATTTTAAAATCGCCTAAAAATTGTTACTCGGGGGTTTTCGGGGTCGCTGATTACGAATCCGGTGCTAGTTTTTCAAAATTCAAAATGGCGGATCTAATATGGCGGACGACAAATGTAAAAATTAAACGGATTGTCATGAAACTTGTTAATCGGGGGTTTTTAGGGTCGCTGATTACGAATATAATATCAGTTTTTTTAAATTAAAAATAGCGGATCCAAGATGGCGGACGATTATTTTTAAACATTTTAATTTCACCTGAAAATTGTTACTCGGGGGTTTTCGGGGTCGCTGAATACGAATCCGGTGTTATATTTTTAAAATTCAAAATGGCAGATCCAATATGGCGGGCTTCATTTTTAAAATCGTTTAGTTTCACCAGAAACTTGTTACTCGGGGGTTTTCGGGGTCGCTGATTACATATCCAGTGTTATATTTTTAAAATTCAAAATGGCGGATCCAAGATGTCGGAAAATTTTTTTAAACATTTTAATTTCACCTGAAACTTGTTATTTGGGGGGTTTCTGAGTCGCTGATTACGAACTAAGTGTTAATTTTTAAAAATTAAAAATGTCGGATCCTATACGGTGGACGACAAATGTAAAAATTGTTTGGTTTAGAGGGAAGCTTGTCACTGAAGGGTTTTTATGGTCTCTGATCACGAATTTGTTGTTTATTTTAAAATTGCGATTGTGTATTTATTTATTTATTTATTTCTCGCAGTAAAAAGTAAAGTATGATTTCATTGTATGCCCTTTCGGGCCTTTACAATCTCCTCAACATCACTATACTAAACTCTACTAACTCACAAACTCTTCCTCCATGTCCCTACTTTTGCGGCTGCAGCCGACTTAGGTTAGGAGTACTCGCATTCGCCTGGACATTCGGCCAGGGGAGAGGAAAACTGCAGAAAACCTATTTCCCGAGTACAATCGGTTTATTGATGTCGAGTCATGAATGTACATTTGGATAGCCATCACAAATGCACAAACATAACCTCGGCATCAAACCTCCCGTTTGATTTATCTCATCAGTGAAAAACACCGAAACTGTAGCGATTCACAGAGGGTCACCCATCCAAGTACTAACCGCACTCAAAGTGGCTTAACCTCTGTGATCGCAAGCAACGGGATTCCACCAACCGAGCTATACCATCGGTTATTTTTATTTCTGTCAGTAGATGGACTTGTTTCTTTCTACTCTAACTGGATTTGTAATCAGCGACCCCGAAAACCCCCGAGTAACAAGTTTCTGGTGAAACAAAACGATTTTAAAAATAACGTCCGCCATATTGGATCCGCCATTTTGAATTTTAAAAATATAACACCGGAATCGTATTCAGCGACCCTGAAAACCCCCGAGTAACAAGTTTCTGGTAAAACTAAACGATTAAAAAAAAACCGTCCGCCATCTTGGATCCGCCATTTTGAATTTTTAAAAAATGATGTCATATTCGTAATCAGCGACCTCAAAAACTCCCGAATAACAATTTCCAAGCCAATCCGATCAATCTGTAAAAAAGTTGCTTGCCATATTGGATACGCCATTTTGAATTAAAAAAATTTTATAATTCTGATATCAGATTCGTAATCAGCGACCCCGAAAACTATGCATAACTTTACACTTACGTTTTTTTAGCCGTCCAGTTATGCCTGGGTGTGAAAGGGTTAAATTATTACCAAAATATATTTAATTTAAACAATTTTTTTTTATTATAAAGTTTCTTATAACTAATTAATTGTTATATTATTCAATGTGAGTATTTATGATTAATAATAAGTAATAGATTTGTTAGTTTTTATTGTATTAAATTATAAAATTATTCTTTTTTTGAAGTAATATTATTCTTAATTAATTTTATGATAATTATAAAAAATTAATTGAAAAATGGATTAATTAAAGTCTATTAAAATTTTATTTCATTTAAAACATTGCTAAATTTGAATTTACCACTGAATTAAAATGTATAGTTTATAATTATGAATTATAGATAACTTTAATGATGATTATTTAAATTACGACTACAAACCACTTTTGGATTTGAGTGTTTCTGACATATATGGGCGAATCTCTGGAACTTTTAACCTTTATGTCCCTCACATTATTTGCACTTAAACGGCCTAAATATAAAAACTAATGATTTTTAAATATTTACATGTTTTTAAAAAGAAAATAAGGATTAAGATTTAATCATGGATATAAACAATTTTGTTTATTTTTTCTGTTTTTCTTTATTAAAGTTCACAATACCATGATTTTGCAAGTGTCACTTTCGCTTTTTCTAAAAGTATTTTAACTTTTTAAATAAGATTTTCTTGGAAAACACGTTTTTTACTGTTATAAACTATTTAAAAATATTTTAAGAATTCCATAAACAAACTTAAAAAAATAAAAAGTAAAAATTATAAAAAATATAATCTTCTAAAAAGTGTCCCTTAGTTTTTGTGTCGCTGGTAAAATCAAAATGGTTATATAAATAAACATTTAAAAACTAAATGAAAAAATTTGAAATAAGGGGCACAATTGAATTGTAATTCAAATTTGATGTGCGTGATTTTTATTTTTATTTTCAACTATATTTTAAGCAAAATAATTGTTGGATACTTGTGAAACTGATGTAGTACGAAAAATATGTCGCAGGTCAAATCATTAATTTCTCCAAAGTTTCTTATTTAATTTGCTCCAAAATTGGGGCACATATTACTTTAGATGTATTTAAAACTGTGCATATGTTTTTATTTATTGTAATTCTTATTTAATTTTTTTTATGTGGATATTCAAATTGTCGCTCGTCAAATATGTCGCTTGGTCAAATCAATCGTTTTCCAATCAATCTGAAGTTTCGCATTTATTTGTTACATGTCATTTATCACGAAGTAACCAAAAATGTAATAAAAAGTGACAAAATGAAAGAAAATCAAAGAAAAGAAAATAAAATGCGAGAAAAAGGAAACGCGGAATGAAAAATTTATCAACGGAAGGCACTTAAATTATTTTTTATTAAACGTCAATGAAACTGTTAGTGTTTTTTCAAGGTTATATTAAGATCCTCGATATTTCTTCAAAACAATTCAGCCAATTAAATAATTAGAAAATTTCATCTTACTAATTCAAATAATTATACGTAAAAAATTTTCATTAAATTTTTTTATTGGAATTTTGTCCTTATTGGTTGTATTAGACGTTTATTATATTTATTTCCATGTTTAATTATGTTTTTGTGATACTGTGAAATAACTTACTTAAGTGTAGGAGATAACATGTTTAAGTATATCTTGTTACAGATTTAGATAACCTAACATTATTTTCTTTCCAAAAATTTATATTTTAAAATAGAAGGCAACCAAATAATGGTTGTACAGTAATAAAAATGAAATTTATTTTGGTCAAAGATGTAATACCAAAAATATCAAAATTGTGCACACAAAAATTTTTTTAAACAAATTCAAATTCAAATGTTAAAGTTTACAGAGATTTGCCCATATAACTAGAAGTTCGTTTTGTCGAACAATTCAAAATGACAGTTTGGTTGTCAAGTTGACTGCAAAACAAAAATTTCGTTCGTTTAACGGTTCGTTTCGTCCAAATGAATCACTTGTGATTTGTCCAACTTTTTTATATGTCCCACAAAAATTACATTTTTTTCATAGGCTTATTTGCATCAACTTTTTTATAGAATTGATATTTTTACAAGACTTTATCTACATACATTCCTTTAGAAAATGCAAGTATAATGTATACAAATTTTAAAGTTACTTTTACAATTGAAAAATAATTCTTGTATATATATAAGGCATTCCATTTCAAAACGACCCCCTTCATAAACAATTGCCATTGTAAGGCAATTTTTGAATAATTATTTCTCCTATTTATTAAAGCCAAACTTTATTAACTAATACTGTTTTAAAAAGAAAAATTTCTCAACTTTATGATAGTAAAAAATTTTTTTTAAAAAATAATATTATTTATGAAAAAAATTAAGTTTGAAAGATAACCTTTTGAATATCTCAAAACACGTTGCCTCCGATTTTCTTGAAACTTATGTCAAAATAAAGCTTGAATATTCTAGTTTCATTCCCTGTAAATATTATAATGGACAATTCAGGGGAATTTAAGAAATTAATTAAATTTTACAAAGATGTCAGAGGTTATAATGCATGTACCGAGCGGAAATAGTTTTTTTCACATTTTTACACAGTTTAACCTCTGAAATCTTTGTAAAATTTAATTACAATGGCAATTGTTTATGAAGGGGGTCGTTTTGAAATAGAATGCCTCATATAAAATATATACTAGGTATAATTACAGTAGTGTTACAGTAATGTCACCGTAATGATACGAAAAAGATTACCAAATTCCATTCAATAAGAATTGTTTTTATCTTTCTTTAAGATAATACTTTCGCATTACTGCAATATTACATTAATATTACCATGTAATGTAACTATGCAATAACTTAAAATATCACATTGGTGTGAACATAGTTTAGTTTAGGTTATTTACGGTATGATACACCTTTTTTCAATTTGATGTTACATTGGTATATTAATAACATTACATGGAACATTGCGGTCACATTACTGTAATGTCATGTGTTACTTAGGTGATATTTAAAAATACCCTGCATATTTTCTAAGGATGTTCCCCATTTCTATACAATTAGGGTATCCCTAGGATATTTGTAGGACGTCCATAAATAACATTATTACAGCTAATTGATATCTTAATTTCCAAAGACTAATAAATAATCTCAAGATGTCTATAGGAGATATCTAAGATATCCTACGATATCAGTAGGATATTAGAATTCTTTGCTCTACTGGATATTCGAAATATTTTATTTAAACATTTTCAAGATATTGAAAGCATATGAAAATTGCTTAAATATATTGTGGGATTCGTGTGATATTTTTAAATGATTTACATATTAAAAAACTTAAAGTGCTCATTTAAAGTGGTTTTGTTGAAATGAATTGGCGCGCAGAAGTTGTTCTAGTATATATGAAAATGTTACCAGAATTTCTTAAATTTATTTTAATTTCTTATCCCCCAGAATTGATTTTGACCTAGAGAGTTCTAGTAGGGCTTAAAATTCAGCTATTAAGGAGGTTGTTTACAGGTATACAGACCTTCAGAAAAAATATTAAATTGACATTAAAAAATTTTTTAATATTATTGTTATTCCTATCTCCTGTAAGAAAAAATATCAAATTTCAAGAAAAAAATTTAAAAATTACAAAAATTGTTTATTTAGACATTTTGCATATGATCAAAGTTTTCTTTATATTAAAAGGTTAAACTTTTTCAAAACTGATTAGATTTAAATCAATGATGGCTTATTTTCTTCAGAAAATGATTCTCTATAACTTGACCGCTCTGATTTATAAACAAATACACCGTTTTGAAAATATGCTTATTTGTTTAAAAAAAGTGATTTAATTTTACATTTTTTTTAAGGGTATGTGGAATCAGCCAACTTCAATTAATACATGTATTAATATTCCCACCGGTTTTCTAAAAAAATATTTAATAAATCTTGACAAAATATAAGAAAAATAATATTTTATTTATTGAGGCATGGATCTCTAGTCCAATTAATACAAAAATTTGCTTTTAAATATTATTTTCCATTTAATAAAAAGTTTAATATTTTTTGAGAAAAAAAGACAATCAAATACAAATTAATATTGAAAAAAATTAATAAATTTATATTTTTCTATTCAAACTTTCATTTTTTTGACAATTTTCGAGAAAAAAAGACAATCGAATACAAATTGCCATTGAAAAAAATGAATGTTAACATAGAAAAATATAAATTTATTCATTTTTTTCAATATTAATTTGTATTTGATTGTCTTTTTTCTCAAAAAATATCAAACTTTTTATTAAATGAAAAATAATATTTAAACGCAAATTTTTGTATTAATTGGACTAGAGATCCATGCCTCAATAAATAAAATATTATTTTTCTTATATTTTGTCAAGATTTATTTAATATTTTTTTAGAAAACCGGTGGGAATATTAATACATGTATTAATTGAAGTTGGCTGATTCCACATACCCTTAAACAAATAAGCATATTTTCAAAACGACGTATTTGTTTATAAATCTGAGCGGTCAAGTTATAAAGAACCATTTTCAGAAGAAAATAAGCCATCATTGATTTAAATCGAATCAGTTTTGAAAAAGTTTAACCTTTGAATATGAAGAAAACTTTGATCATATGCAAAATGTCTAAATAAACAATTTTTGTAAGTTTTAAATTTTTTTCTTGAAATTTGATATTTTTTCTTACAGAAGTTATGAATAACAATAATATTAAAAAATTCTTTAATGTCAATTCAATATTTTTTCTGAAGGTCTGCATACCTGTAAACAACCTCCTTAATGTCTACTTTTAAGGGCAAAGTGGCATAATTCAAAAATTCAAAATGGCGATTCCAATATGGCGGATAAATTTTCAAAATTGTTTAAATTTGCTTAAAACTTATTACTCGGACGTTTTTGGGGTCGCTGAAACCGAATCTGGCATCAGATTTTGAAAATTAATAATCGTAATTACTTTCTTTCTGAACCTGTGTTTTATAGTTATGCATATGTTTTTATGAATTGTCAAAAACAGCGTAAGTGATTAATTCTGTTTTTTGTTTTGTGTTTTTTCAATTATCATTAATAGTTTAAATTTTTTTTTGAACTACATTTTTTATTAGATATTTTTTAATTATTAAGACACGTGAGTCACTTGTTTCGAAACCTATCTTTTTTAGTTATGCATTTGTTTTTTTTTAATTTATCAAAAATGGCGTGAGTGATTAGTTTCTAAATTGCTTTTGCGTTAGGCATCAATTTCAATTATCAGTAATAAGGTAAATTTTCTTGTCGAACTACATTTTTTATTAGATATTTTTTTCCATTATTAAAACACATGCCGAAGTCACTTCTTTATGAACTCGTCTTTTATAGTCATTCATTTGTTTTTCGTTAGGCATTTGTTTTTTCAGTTTATTCAATAGCGTAAATTTTCGAACTGCATTTTGTGTTAGGCATTTATTTTAATTGTCAAGTCACGTAAGTCATTTGTTTCTAAACCGGTTTTTTCTAACGCTTTTTTGTTTTTACAAAATAATTGAAATCCGTTTCTTTTCTTAATACTCAATAAATTTGAATAACAGTTTGAATTATAATATTATAGCTGACATGTTGCATAACTCTCACTTCCTGTTCTCGATCTCTACTATATGACCATATATGGACATAAAGGAGAATCGCGTGGGCCAATTAGCGTGTTGATACGTCCAATCGCGCTGTATACTCCCACTACTGTATGAACGATATTGGGTCTGAATAATCGAGCTTATTCATTTTTTCTCCAACAGTGAACCGTAGCAGTCAAATTGTTAGTCACAACGATCTATTTTTATTATTGTTTTTCCACTTTTGTCAATATTCTTCTTTCTTCTTTTTTTTGGTCAATATTCTCAAAACTTTTTTTCTTTATTTACATCTAAAATTTTTGGACGCTCTTGAAGAATGTCAAATAAAGATTACTCTCATAGCGACAGATTTTGCAATCCTTATGAAGTATTTGGCGTTCCGAATCACAAAGGAAAGGATTTGCGAAAAGTTTCAAAAAATATGAAACGTAAATTTCCTGAACTTTCTGATTATGATAAGGTTTGTTATCAATGTAGACGCAAAAAACATGACTCTACAATCAATAATGAAAACTCTCAATAGTCTGATCAATTAAATGAAATGGAAGTGAGTAATGATGTGGACAATAATGCAGTAAGTGCAATTATTGTTCGTTCCGAAAGGGAAATTAAATTGGAAGATATGTTAAGCGATTTGAAAGAAACTTTTTCTTGTTTGTCAAGTAGTGATCCGTTGAGGTTACGTATTCTAAATATAGTTCCGAAAACATGGAGTGTTCACAAGATTGCGGAAGAATATGGTTGTAGTTGGCAGTTTACTAAAAAATGCTAATGGCATTTTAGCAGAGACTACAGCAAAGGCTGGTAAAACGTTACCAATATCTTCTGTAGAAAATGTAGTAAAGTTTTACACTAGTGACGAGAACAGTAGGATAATGCCAGGTAAAAAAGATGTAGTCTCTGTAAAAGATAAAAATGGTCGTACTTTGAAGCAGAAACGTCTTCTATTTTTGGATTTAAAAGGTCTTTTTTGTTTATATAAAGAAACCTATAAAACTTTTCCTGTAAGTTTCACCAAATTTTCCCTCCTTCGTCCAAAAGAATGTATTCAGGCTGGAGATAGTGGAACTCATTCGGTCTGTGTGTGCACCATACATCAAAATTTCAATTTGGCGTTGGATGCAATTCATATTGAAAAACTTACAGAAGGTTCTAAAAATCCAATTAGAAATTATAAAGATTGCTTAATACAAATTACTTGCGAAAATCCTAGCGAAAATTGCTTTCTTGGAAGATGTACTGAATGTCCAAGCATTGACAACTTTGTACAATTCTTGCAGGCATTATTAGACGGAAAAAATATTCACCATATCCAAATTAGTGCATCGACAGCCACAGACAAGTCAACATTGCAAACACGAATCATCTCTACAGCAGACTTTTTAAAGGAATTGGGTAGTAAGATCCTCCTTTTAAAACCTTACTCATTTTTAGCAAAACAGCAATCACAGTTCTTTAGTGATAAGAAAAAGAATTTAAATGATGGTGAAGTTTTAGTCATTTTAGATTTTTCTGAGAATTATAAGTATATTGCCTAAGAAGCCTCTCAAGCTTTCCATTTTAATAACACACAATGCACAGTATTTCCTGTAGTGTGTTATTACAAACAAGATTCGGAAATTAAACACAAAAGTCATATATTTTTATCTGAAAGTACTCGGCATGATACAGCGGCAGTTTATACAGTGCAAAAGATGCTAATTCCTTACTTGAAGGAAAACATTAAAGTAAAAAAAGTGATTTATTTTAGCGATGGGGCCAAGCAACATTTCAAAAACAAATACAAAATGTCAAATTTATTCAATCACGAGAAAGACTTTGGAGTTAAAGCAGAATGGCATGTCCATGTGACTGCCCACGGTAAAACAGCATCGGATGGTATTGGGACGACATTCAAAAGAGAAGCTGCTCGAAACAGTCTTCTGTTCAAGCAATCAGAAGCTATTTTATCCCACGAGAAACTTGTGAAATAGCCTGGCCATTTTTGTAAAATTGTATAATATCAATGAGTGCCGGGCTAAAAAAGTTTCCTTTTCATCTAAAAAAACAAATACAAAAATAATAAAGTGAATGTATAAATAATTAATGGACCCAAAAACTGATTGAATGTAAAAAAAAAGATTCTATTGAATTTTTGCATTAATTTTCAATGTTTTTTTTATAGAAAATGGTTTTTTCTGTATAGCTATACCATAAATAAAATATATGGGCAATTCCACGTGAGATTTCAGTCGACCTCTTAAAATCGTCCAAAAATATTTTTTTTCTATTCATTATTGAAAAAAAACAGATACGTATATTTTTATCTTTTTTTTTGAGGTCAAATTTTTGAGTTATGAATTTTCAAAATTTTCGTTTTTTAAATGTAGGTATATTTTTAATGTCAGATAACTCAAAAAATATTGCTTCTTTTCATTTTTTGACAAGAGAAAAAAAGTTTTGTTTTTCTCTCTACTTTTGAATAACCATAACAAAATTTTTTTTTTTTTATTAAAAAAATAAAAAAATTTTATAAACAAATTAATTTTTTTAACTTTGGGTATGATAAATTTTTAATTTTCTTTTTTAAAACATACTTGGAATTAATAAGAAGGTTTTGCAAAAAGTTTCAGAGTGGGCCTGACAAGTTTGATGGGTCCAAAAAAATAATTAAGCTGTCCGTGCAGATCGCACGCACGCGGCACAATGAGATTTTTTTACAATGTATTATTAAAAATTGTTTAGAGCCTACAAATTCAATAATAATCAAAATCCGATAAAATTTGTAGGCTCTAGACAATTCTTAATAGTAAATTGTAAAAAAATTCCATTATGCTGCGTGCGAGCGACCGGCACGGGCAACTTAATTATTTTTTTAAACCCATCAAACTTGTCAGGCCCACTCTGAAACTTTTTGCAAAACCTTCTAATCATTTCCAGGTATGTTTTAAAAAAAGAAAATAAAAAATTTATCATATGACATTAAAAATATATCTTCATTTAAAAAACAAAAATTTTGAAAATTCATAACTCAAAAATTTGGCCTCAAAAAAAATAATAAAAAAAATCTGCCCGCCCTCCGGGCGGACACATTCTTATCCGCGCTTCGCGCGGAGGGCTCGCAAGTTTCAGGGCTATTGGTCGTCGCGCTCCGTGGATTGTTGCGCGCTTCGCGCGCAAATAGCTCGCAATCGTCCGCAGAGATTGTGCATTACTTGCGTTCTTGATCCTTTTTCCTATTATATGTTTTATAAAACTTTTTTTTCTTTTTCCTACTATATGTTTTATCAAACTTTTTTTCTTAAAGTTACTACGACTTTAAGGATAACATTCTCATCACCTATTTTTGTTTGCTGATGATTGTAAGATTAAGTACACTTTTAAGAAAATTTTTAGTCCTGCTAATTCAAAGTGTGAAATTATTCTTAATTACTTACTTTCTTCGCAGAAACACGGTTTGCTAAATTTTCGTCTATAATAGATTTACATAAAAAAATAACTTTAATTTTTAGAAAAGTTTCAGGCTAAACATTCAATAAAGTGGGACATGTAAGCCTTTACACAATTAATTTTAATATTGGATAGTAAATAATACTACGAAGTTTCCATGTAAATCTTTAAATAATTTTTAGGAAGTATTCAGCATCGTGTTCGACACCTGGTCATCTTCACAACTAAACACGTCAGTTACACTTCAACTCCAGCCAAAAAAATTTTATTTTTTTAATAAAGAAACCAATATTGTCTGAATATTGACAAAACATGTTGTGATATTTTGTTGATGCAAAAGAAAATAATTTTAAAAAACGGTTAAAAGTGTTCTCTTTATTTTGTTGTAAACTACAGAATTTTAGAAAGGTTTTAACATTTCAGAAAATAAATAAAACTTTATAAAACAGTTAAGCTGGTATGGCCCAAAAACTTTAAAAAAAAATTATAAAAAATGTTATAGAGAAAAGTTGTTTGTATTTTCCTAATATAAAATAATATAAAGTTAAAAATTTTGAAATTTAAAAAAATTGAGTTTTTAAAATTTTTACACTACTGTAGTTTCTGTAGTTTTCAACAAAAATGGCTGGTTAACGAACTTAGCCATCATTTTTATACCAACTTTAAGCGTGTTAAATTTAAAAACGATCAGATAAGATTTTCAAAAGTTATTGTGCCTACAAGATTTTAGTCTACAGACGGACAGACAGACACACAAACAGACCATGTTTTTCGGGTTCAGGGGGCCTTAAAACGTAAAGATTGCATAAAATTAGCAAAGGTCAATTTTCGACCAAAACTAATACTTTCTCATGTGATGAGAATGTAATAAAAATTAATTTTTTTCAAAATAACTCGAAAAGTATAGGGTTTGGCGAAATGATGTCTACAGCAAAGTCGTAGCTGAGGATGAGATGAGAAAAAAAGTCTGTAGTAGCAAGATTCCATATGGAATAGATTCGGAGATAATTGAGTCGGAATATCGATTTTTAGTCAAAAAAACGCAAAAAATATATATAAAGAGTGGTTTTTTCGAAATTACGACTTTTTTGTGTACAAGTATATTTTTCAAGTATTTTAGGGTAAGAATATGTCAAAATCAATTGACTGACTTTTATTTCTTTAAAAAAATTCGATTTTCAGTGATATTTTAGGATTTTTTTTAGTTTTTTTGACCATTTAAGAGACTATAACTTCGAAAATTGAGTTTTTATATAAAAATGTTAAAAAGAAAAGTTATTTGTATTTTCCTAATATAAAATAATATATAGTTAAAAATTTTGAAATTTAAAAAAATTGAGTTTTTAGAATTTTGAAACTACTGTAGTTTCTGTAGTTTTCAACGAAAATGGCTGGTTAACGAACTTAGCCTTCATTTTTATACCAACATTAAGCGTGTTAAATTTAAAAACGATCAGATAAGATTTTCAAAAGTTATTGTGCCTACAAGATTTTGGTCTATAGACGGACATACATACAGACAGACGGACAGACTCGCCGAACCATGTTTTTCGGGTTCAGGGGGCCCTAAAACGTAAAGATTTCATAAAATTAGAAAAAGTCAATTTTCGATCAAAACTAATACTTTCTCATGTGATGAGAATGTAATAAAAATTACTCTTTTTCAAAATAACTCGAAAAGTATAGGGTTTGGCGAAATGATGTCTACAGCAAAGTTGTAGCTGAGGATGAGATTAGAAAAAAAGTCTTTAGTAGAAAGATCTATTTCCATATGGAAAAGATCCATATCCATATGGAATATGGAATAAGATTCCATATGGAAAGATCTATTTCCATATGGAATAGATTCGGAGATAATTGAGTCGGAATATCGATTCTTAGTCAAAAAAGCGCACAAAAAAAAATATATATATAGAGTGGTTTTTCCGAAAATTACGCCTTTTTTTTGTACAAGTATATTTTTCAAGTATTTTAGGGTGAGAATATGTCAGAATCTATTAACTGACTTTTATTTCTTTAAAAAAATTCGATTTTCAGTGATATTTTAGGATTTTTTTAGTTTTTTGACCATTTAAGAGACTATAACTTCGAAAATTAAGTTTTTATGAAAAAATGTTATGAAGAAAAGTTGTTTGTATTTTCCTTATATAAAATAATATATAGTTAAAAATTTTGAAATTTAAAAAAATTGAGTTTTTAAAATTTTGAAACTACTGTAGTTTCTGTAGTTTTTAACAAAAATGGCTGGTTAACGAACTAAGCCTTCATTTTTATACCAACTTTAAGCGTGTTAAATTTATAAACGATCAGTTAAGATTTTCAAAAGTTATTGTGCCTACAAGATTTTGGTCTACGGACGGACATACATACAGACAGACGGACAGACAGACACACAGACAGACGGACTCGCCGAACAATGTTTTTCGGGTTCAAGGGGCCCCAAATCGTAAAGATTTCATAAAATTAGCAAAAGTCAATTTTCGACCAAAACTAATACTTTCTCATGTGATGAGAATGTAATAAAAATTACTTTTTTTTAAAATAACTCGAAAAGTATAGGGTTTGGCGAAATGATGTCTAGGGGAGGGTAGGCTACATTGAAACGGGTATTTTATAAAGTCCAAGAACTAATTAAATTTTACAAATTCTGATCAGGTTTTTGTATCAAAATTAAGCTAAAGTACTCCTTTAGTTAATACACACGTTACAAACACAAATTATTATGATTAAAGAATAAAATTTAATTTTTTTTTAACAAGTTACACTTTTCTTATTTTGAAGGATCTGTGTCTACATTGAACCACCTCTAATAAAACACTACAATTTACTTCAAAAATAATATTTCCACTTACACATTGTAAAAAATCTTATTTTTCACTCAAAAAAATAGAAAATTGTTGTTAAAGAGTTATTATTTGTTAATATAGGACATTAATATATTTTGATGTCAGGTTAGGTAGGTAAAGTGACAGTTTGAGTTTATCTCGTTCACAATTGTGATGAAAGCATGTCTTTCAGTATTTTTCTTACTAATTTGTAGAGCAGACAACTTTACAGCTCTTAAAATTGAAAATTCTTTGCTTTTTCGGGTGGTTTAATGATGCTGCACTAGGGAGTGCAGCATCATTAAGTATTCACATGACATTCACAACAAAAATTGTTTATAATAAATTTATGTAAGAGTTAAAATTCTTTATCACATCGGAATATTGAAGTTGACACCCTAAGCGAAATAAATCACAAGTTTACTAATTTTTAAAACTTCCTACTTAAAAAAAAACTTGATTATATTTCCACAAAATTTTTTGTTTTGTAAGTGAAAAACAGTTTTTTTAGTTTTTCTTTATAAATAATAAACCTACGTGCCCGTAATTTTTGGACATAGTTTGTTTCAGTAAAACTAACTTATATATTAAATAAGAAAAAATTTCACTCAGTCATTTCTCAGAAAATTGAAGTGGTTCACTGTTGACGCTGGTTCAATGTAGCCTACTCTCCCCTACAGCAAAGTTGTAGTTGAGGATGAGATTAGAAAAAAAGTCTTTAGTAGTAAGATTCCATATGGAATAGATTCGGAGATAATTGAGTCGGAATATCGATATTTATTCAAAAAAGCGCACAAAAAAAAAATATATATAGAGTGGTTTTTCCGAAAATTACGCCTTTTTTTTGTACAAGTATATTTTTCAAGTATTTTAGGGTGAGAATATGTCAAAATCAATTGACTGACTTTCATTTCTTTAAAAAAATTCGATTTTCAGTGATATTTTAGGATTTTTTTAGTTTTTTTGACCATTTGAGAGACTTTAACTTCGAAAATTGAGTTTTTATGAAAAAATGTTAAAAAGAAAAGTTGTTTGTATTTTCCTAATATAAAATAATATATAGATAAAAATTTTGAAATTTAAAAAAATTGAGTTTTTAAAATTTTGAAACAACTGTAGTTTCTGTAGTTTTAAACAAAAATGGCTGGTTAACGAACTTAGCCTTCATTTTTATACCAACTTTAAGCGTGTTAAATTTAAAAACGATCAGATAAGATTTTCAAGAGTTATTGTGCCTACAATATTTTGGTCTACAGACGGACATACATACAGACAGACGGACAGACAGACACACAGACAGACGGACTCGCCGAACCATGTTTTTCGGGTTCAGGGGACCCCAAAACGTAAAGATTTCATAAAATTTGCAAAAGTCAATTTTCGACCAAAACTAATACTTTCTCATGTGATGAGAATGTAATAAAAATTACTTTTTTCAAAATAACTCGAAAAGTATAGGGTTTGGCGAAACGATGTCTACAGCAAAGTTGTAGCTGAGGATGAGATTAGAAAAAAAGTCTTTAGTAGCAAGATTCCATATGGAATAGATTCGGAGATAATTGAGTCGGAATATCAATTTTTAGTCAAAAAAGCGCACAAAAAATATATAATATATAGAGTGGTTTTTCCGGAAACTACGACTTTTTTGTGTACAAGTATATTTTTCAAGTATTTTAGGGTGAGTATATGTCACAATCAATTGACTGACTTTTATTTCTTTAAAAAAATTCAATTTTCAGTGATATTTAAGGATTTTTTTAGTTTTTTTGACCATTTAAGAGACTATAACTTCGAAAATTGAGTTTTTATGAAAAAATGTTATTGAGAAAAGTTGTTTGTATTTTCCTAATATAAAATAATATAAAGTTAAAAATTTTTAAATTTAAAAAAATTGAGTTTTTAAAGTGTTGAAACTACTGTAGTTTCTGTAGTTTTTAACAACAATGGCTGGTTAACGAACTTAACCTTCATTTTTATACCAACTTTAGGCGTGTTATATTTAAAAACGATCAGATAAGATTTTCGAAAGTTATTGTGCCTACAAGATTTTGGTCTACAGACGGACATACATACAGACGGACAGACAGACAGACAGACAGACACACAGACAGACGGACTCGCCGGACCATGTTTTTCGGGTTTAGGGGGCCCCAAAACGTAAAGATTTCTTAAAATTAGCAAAAGTCAATTTTCGACCAAAACTAATACTTTCTCATGTGATGAGAATGTAATTCGTATCTGTTTTTTTTCAATACAGAATAGAAAAAAAATATTTTTGGCCGATTTTAAGAGGTCGACTGAAATCTTACGTGGAATTGTCCATATATATATATATATCCGCCCCCCTGCGCGCTTCGCTCGCCAACCCCCTATTTTTATTTTAAAATTAATTTTTAAATTAAGAATTAATTAATAATTTTTATTATTAATATTGTTTTTTAGCCAAATTCAGGAAAATTAGTGTTTGTTGAAATTATTTGTATTATTCAATTTCAACATTTTAGAAATCCCTTGGAAGGCCTTAATGAGGGCTTTTTATATGTGTTAGTTAATAAATAGGTCATTTTTGATCTAACTCCAGAAGATATAAGGAAATTTGTCGATTTCATAGACCCTCTTTTGACCTAAGTTTAAGGTTATATTCGCCTCTCCACCTGTCTGTGGACGCAATAACTTTTGACCTGATTTTGAGGTTATGTTTACCTCGTGACCTACGTCTGTGACCGCAATAACTTTTGACCTGATTTTGAGGTTATGTTCACCTCTTGACCTACGTATGTGATCTGAAATTATGTTAAATATACTATAGCTATTTGAGGCCAACTTCAGTGCGATGTCCCTTGACCTGATTTTGAGGTTATGTTTACCTTATGACCTACGTCTATGACCTAAAGCCCAACTTCAGAGCGATGACCCTTGACCTAATTTTGAGGTTATGTTTACTCCTTGACCTACGTCTATGACCTGAGGCCAACTTCAGAGATATGACCCTTGACTTGATTTTGAGGTTATGTTTACCCCTTGACCTACGTCTATGACCTGAGGCCAACTTCAGAGCGATGAACCTTGACCTGATTTTGAGGTTATGTTTACCTCTTGACCTACGTCTGTGACCTGAGGCCAACTTCAGAGCGATGACCTTTGACCATTTGTGGCCAACTTCAAGGCACTGAATCCGGCGGCGAAATCTTTTTATAATATATATATATATATATATATATATATATATATATATATATATATATATATATATGACAGGTTCCACGTTAAGTGACCCAGGTCAAAATTTTAAATGTTTGGGATCGGGTAAAAATTTTGCAGAAACAGTAGTCCTATTAGATACAATTAAAAATACCAAATATTATTAATTTATTTAAACAAATATAAAAACTGGAGGGGGTCAAAGTTTAAATTTTTGGTCTAACATGGAATATTTGAAAAATTTGTAGTTTCTTTAAAACAAAACGAAAATACGTTTTCTATTCTGGGTTTTTCTGCTGTTTTTCAACACTTTCTAATGGTGTAAACAAATGTAGAGAAAAAAATGTTTGACCTTGAAAAATTAAATTAAAAAATAAAATTTCATTTTTTCATCAAATGGACAGTTTTTATTTTAAAAAAAAAATTTTTATCATAAAGGTGAGGTTTTTTCCTAAAAAAAATGTATAGGTCAAAACGTGGGACAAGAACTTTTAACTGGTCAAAATAAACATTTACTTCTGCAATCCACCGCCCCTGCTCGTTGTTGGGCTATATATTGTTTATAACAATTGAAATAGATTATTTTATGCTTTATTAATTATCTGGTGGTCATATTGGATGAATTTAAATTTATTTAGATCATGTGCATCAACGGAATAAGAAAATAAACCTCCTTTTTTAAAAAAGTGTATTAATTTGTTAACTTTGATTTAAAAAAAATTATAAATAATTAAAATCTCCAAAATCGGCCTCGAAGGATGTCTTAAGAATTTATTCCTCTTTAATTTAAGACAAAGAACACTCAAATCGGTTAAAAATTGTAAGCTATAGACATTTTTTAATAGTAAATTGTAAAAAAAATTCCACTGTGGGACGGTGCACGGCAGAAGTAAATGCTTAATTTGACCAGTTAAAAGTTCTTGTCCCACGTTTTGACCTATACATTTTTTTTAGGAAAAAACCTCACCTTTATGATAAAATTTTTTTAAAAAAAATAAAAACTGCCCATTTGATAAAAAATGAAATTTTATTTTTTAATTTAATTTTTTAAGGTCAAACAATTTTTTTTCTCTACATTTGTTCACACTATTAGAAAGTGTTGAAAAACAGCAGCAAAACCCAAAATAGAAAACGTATTTTCGTTTTGTTTTATAGAAACTACAAATTTTTCAAATATTCCATGTAAATTTTTGACCTGGGTCACTTGACGTGGAACCCGTCATATATATATATATATATATATATATAATAAAAAAATCCAAAAATTGTTGAAGATACGCCATTTTGAATTTTAATATTAATTTTATAATATTTTAAATATCTCGGAATAAACAAAACAAAAAATTAAATCATTTTAAATCATTTAAACAAACAAAAATCACTATCTCGGAATATTGTTTGTGGATTTTTATGAAATTTACACATTTTTTAGGTAAAAATTTGTAATTTGAAATAAAAATAAAGTTAATAAAAAAAATTAATTTTTAAATAAAAAAATTTAGGTATATCTCCGGTTGCTACTCTTGAAAAAATTGATTTTCAATAGATTTTCTTCAAATCTTGAGAAAATGTTTCTTTGTAAATATTTAAATGTGGTAAACCCTGGTTAAAAACCCGGACAGATTTCGGACTAATCCAAAATTTGTCTGAAACAATGCGATTTATGGTCAGGCTTTTGTCACCCGAAATTGATCCGGAAAAATCCGAACTCTATACGGTTTGTGAACAACTAGTGAATCCGGAGTTGGTCCGATGAAGTCCAAAATTAATATCAGTTAATTTTAACTAGTGAATCCGGAATTAGTCCCAAGCAATAAAAAATTAGTCCGGACAATTTAGTGAATGTTAATAAAAAAATAATTATACAAGTTACACATATTAATTATTATTACTTTATGGTACATTCAACATATTTTTCGATTTACCTATCGCAGTTTTATTTACATTAACTTAAAATTTCTAACGCTTGGGGATTAGAACCTACACCTATCTAACATTATATCGCACCGAAATCGAATACACTAACCACTATACCACGCTCGCATGGGAGTTCAAATTCATAATAGAATTTATAAAGTGCCACGAAAAGAAATGACAAGAAACTAACACATAGTCAGGGTTTATTTTAATATTGAAACAAAATAACTAATAATACTAGTAAATTTGTAAAAACAAATTGTGACTGCAGAATTAAATATTTTATTTACCATAAGTAAATACCCTGAATAAAAAGTAGGACCGATTTCGGACTAATCCGGAATTTGTCCGCAACAGTACGGTTTATTGTGGAGTTTTTTCACCATGAATTAGGTTTGAAATCAATACCGTTTTTTATCACTATTGTATCCGTAATTAGTCCGGTTTAGTCTGCAGATAGTCAGATCATATGCAACTAGTAAATGCAGAAGTAATCTGGTTTGTTTAACCAGTGAATCCGCAGCTAATCCGAAACAGTCTGCTTATGATTGAATATGGATTGTATTGAACTGTCTGTGGATTGTATATATTTACAAATTCTTATAATAATAAGACTTATTTTCGGACTGGGGTGTTTTAATCGAATATTATTCGGATTGACGCTGACTATTACCGGATTCTTTGCATACAGATTTTGGATTGTTCCATACTTGTTTCGGATTAAATCTTTTAACTGGATTAAGTTCGAAATATTGCGGACTGATTTTGTATTCTTTACATATTGATTTCGGATTATTTCGTATTTATTTTAGATGAGTTTTTTGACGGACATAATTTCGGATTGTTGCGTAATAATTACGGACTTAATTCAGACATTTAAGATTATTCCTGACTGATTTAGAATTCACAATTTCACTCGGATTGATCTTAGCTTAATGCGGATCATTTTCGTACAATTATCGGACTAATCCACACTAATATGCCCGGATTTAATTCGGATTAGTCCGAAATTTTTACCAGGGATTTTTATTCGGGATTTTTATTATTTTCTTATTTGAAATTTAGATGTTTGTAGTTAAATTCTTCTATATTATTGAAGTTTTGTCTATTTCTACTCAATTTTTGTAGAATTTGCCTAACTTACGAACAAATGAAGATTGTTTAAATATCCGAAATGAAAAAATCGAAAAACTGAGTTTATTCAAAATTTTATATCCCGATTTTTTCTTTTTTGTCTTAAAATTATTGTATGGCTTTACTGAAACGATACAAAAAAAAATAGGATGGGCAAGAACTTTTAGGTCTTTATACGAAGTTGCTGCAGCCAGTCTTTTTTTACAAAAACTTCAATATCTCCGGAACCAGATGAGTCTTCATCAATTTTGTTTTATTAAATTAAAGGTGAATTCATAAGGATTTCAAATATGTTAATAACATTTTTCTCAACAAGTTGTTCATTTCATGACCATTTAGCTTCCTCATTATAAATAGAAATTCGTGACGTAATTCACGTACAATATTGTGAAATTCAAAAATTCAAAAATTTGAATTTTTTGTGAAAAAGAAAAATATTTATTAATTTTATAAATTTTAATAAAATATATACTTTGTATACATCAATCGATTCGTTTTCTTGTCAGGAATGTAATTTTGAGAATAATTAATGAAAATATTAACAAATAAAGAAATTATTTAAAAAAATACAAAAAAAATTTTTTTCTGAATTTTAAAAAAATTGTATAAAAAAAAATTTTGTGGATATTTTCGAAAATCCTTGTGTCAAATTTTAAGTATTAATGACTGCAATAAACCTGCAAAATTTCAGGACAATCCATCAAAATTTGTCTGAGATAATTTGTACACAATTTTTGTGACATACACACACACATACACACATACATCTGGACATTTGCTCAGAATTGAATATACATATGTTTTAGATGAAAATGAGTCCATATAACCTTCTTTTGAAAAATTGAAAATCGTCACGAATGCAAAGCTTCCTTACGAGGAAGCAAAAAGGAGTAAATAATAAAAAAATTGTTTAAAAAATTTTTTTATTTAAAAACTAATTTTTTATTAACATTATTTTTATTTTAAAGTACACATTTTTACCTGAAATATGTGTAAACTTCATAAAAATCTATAAACAATAGTCCGAGATATTCAAAACTTTATGGAATTAATATTAAAATTCATTAATATTAAATAAATTAATTAATATTAATATTAAATAAAATTAATATTATCATTAATATTATCATTAATATTAAATATTAATTAATATTAAAATGTCAATAAAATCTCTTTTTCTATAGTATTATTAAGTTTTTGGGTCTATTAATTATTTATAGATCAACTTAAGTATTTTCGTATTTGTTTCTTTAAGTAAAAAGGAAACTTTTTCTGCCCGACGCTCAATGACATTACCAGATTAAAAAATATCTTAACAAATCGCGGCCAGACTATTGTGAAATGGGGTAAGGATTATTTCACAAGTATAAAAGTAATCTATTACAGTCGCAAAGCGCACAAAATCTCAGAAAGGTTCCTCAAGAAAAGATTTACCGAAGCACTAGCAGTCCCAGAAATATTCAAAAATCACTGCTTCATTAACCGTGAAAATAATCAATTACTAATAAAAAGGTATTCGAATGCACCTACTGGCAATAATTAGAATAAAAGACGTAAAAATTTCTTAAATTCTTAATTTCGTATTTTAAAAGAAAAAAACAAATTAAATTTAAAAAAATTTAAAAAGACAAATTAAATTCGTTTTGTCAGAAGCTTAAAAAATTTAATTCTTAACATTTTAAACAACTACAAATAAAACCTACTGGCACTATGAGATTAAGGATCTTTTCTTACTTTAATTAGTTGGACTCTTATCTGGTTTTGCTTTTGCTGGTTGGGCCAGAAAATTGTCTCGCTTTAATTAGCTGGTCAAGTAACTTGTTTCGCCTTACTTTCTCTGAAAAATGTTATTGTATAAGCTTTATTGGGTGAGCCAGTTACTAGTCTTGCCTTTACTGTCTGGACTCTGATCTGGTTTTGCCTTTGCTGGTTGGGCCAGAAAATTGTCTTGCTTTTATTAGTAAGTCAAGTAACTTATTTCGCCGTACTTTCTCTGAAAAATGTTATTGTCTTACCTTTATTGGTTGGGCCAGTTAGTAGTCTTGCCTTTACCGTCTTGATATGATCCGGTTTTGCCTTTGCTGGTTAGGCCAGAAAATTGTCTTGCTTTCATTAGTTGGACAAGTAACTTATTTCGTCTTACTTTATCAAAAAAATAATATTGCCAAACCTTAACCCATTGCAGCATAGTGGTAACCTTGATTTTTTCCAAAATTCAGGCAGTAGCCTAACCAATCACCCCTTTTAAGGGCTATACGATGCACAAAACCCGATCCTGCAACCTCCCCGCGGTGTACATCGGGCAACGCCAATGCCAACGGTACAATTATTAAAGAAAATAACGTTAATTAAATAAAACTAACTTAAGGGGACATTCCAGTTCAAAATGTCAAAAAATAGATTTTTTTGTTTTCATTTTCTGATTTGTTATAGTGTTAAGAATACTCTCCTAAAATATTATTGCAAAATTCGAAGTAAAACAAAAGTTATACATCCTTATTCTTCGCCATGTCAAAGATGTTTTTGTATGCGGATAAGCAATCGAATGATTTAAATGTTTTCTTATTAGCATTTTTTAAAAAAGACAAACAAAAATGTATTTGGAGTTGCTGATCACAAATTAGATATCAAATTTTCAAAATTCAAAATGGTGGATCCAATATGGCGGAAAAGAAAATTTTTTAATTTTAATTTTTTTTTCGTTTAATTTTTTTTTGTTCATTAAATTTCATCCGCCATTTTTAATTTTGAAAAAATGATGTCATATTTGTAATCAGCGACCCCAAAAACCCCCCTGTAACGATTTTCAAGCAAATCCAATGATTTTGAAAAAAAATGTCCGCCATATTGGATCCGCCATTTTGAATTTTAAAAATCTAATTCCATATTCGTAATTAGCGACCTCAAAAACCCCAGAGTAACGATTTTCAAACAAATCCGATGATTTTTTTTTAAAAATTTCGAAACTTATGAACAAAAACTTTAAATGCGGTTTTCTCAAAATGTCTTTTTTTGATCTGGTAAGAGTGATATCTCGAGTTCTTCTGAAGCGATTTAAAAAAATCAAACGGCTTTTGATTCAGCGTCATCATGCCTATAAGTGGAACCTCAAAAACTGGAAAATTTCCAACTCCCCTTTTTTATAAGAGAAATTCTGAATAAAAACACCTTTTTTTTGCATATTTTGGGGAAAAAGTACTCTAAAAAAAGGGGGGAAAGAAAATTCCATTTTTTTGAGGTTCCACACCTAAAGAAATATCTAACGAAGAGAATGTCACTTCGTTTTTGGATTTATCTGTTTTAGAAAGCTTGAAATCGATCTTATCACCGAAAATGGGCATTTTCGAAAATGGCGTACATATATCGCTGCCATTTTGAAATAAAAATGAAAAATTTTTTTTTACAAATTCTAAAATAAATTATTTATTACATGTAAAAGAAATTTTTTAAATAAATGTCATATTTTAATAATAAATACTAAAAAAGCCTTCTTTTTGCCTGTTTTGAACTGGAATGTCCTCTTAAGATTTGTAATCAGCGACCCCAAAAACGTTCGAATAGCAAGTTTCGAGCAAATTGATTAATTTTTTAAAAACAACGTCCGCCATATTGGATCCGCCATTTTGAATTTTTAAAATCTGATGTCAGATTTGTTTTCAGCGAACCCAAAAACCCTCTTACAGCAAGTTTTGAGTAAATTGATTAAATTTTTAAAAACAACGTCCGCCATATTTGGTACCCCATTTTGATTTTTATAATCTGATGTCAGATTCGTTTTGAGTGACCCCAAAAACCCCCGAGTAATAAGTTTTAAGCAAATTAAGGCGAATTTAAACAATTTTGAAAATTTATCCGCCATATTGGAATCGTCATTTTGAATTTTTGAATTATGTCACTTTGCCCTTAAAAGTAGACATTAATAGCTGAATTTTTCGCCATTTTGAATTTTTGAATTATGCTACTTTGCCTTTAAAAGTAGACATTAATAGCTGAATTTTAAGGCTATGTCCAAGTTGTGAAATGTAAACAAACCAAAAGGTCACTACACCAGCACTAAAAACGCAATTTTGTGACATCCAATTCTCCCACAAAAAATAACATTTTTACACTTTCTTTACGAAAATGGTAAATTAGAGTATCAAAGTTTCCAAAAAAATCATTTTTGACTATGAGCAATAAAAAGCAATTAGTAAAATAACTAATTAAAATTACCTGTAAAAGAGCATTTTTGACGCGTCGCGAAAAATAAACTGTTTGAGTATATCAACCGCACTGACGATGAAGAAGTTCCATGTCAGCGATTGGACCTTCAACATGTGGAAAGGGAAATTTTTCCCTTTCCTCCTTAAAATTACAAGAGAAAGGGTAAAAACTTCTTCATCGTCCGTGCGGTTGATATAGTCAAACAGTTTAATTTTTCGCGACGTGAACTCTGTTGCTCGCTGCGCGTGCGCAGACCGTACCAAGGTCGCAATGACATTGCCATGCAAAAAGGCACATTTTTTTTTTTGACTGAATTTCAGTGGTTTTCTTATTTTTTCAGTTATTCAAAGTTTAGTTACCAAATTCGATACTTTAGTTCACCATTTCTATAAAGAAAATGTGAATTTATCTTTATTTACGCAAATGGGAACAGCGAAAAAATGCTTCACTATTCGGTCTATAATGGGGCATTTTTTCGCTGTTCGCATATGTGTAAATCAATATAAATTCACATTTTCTTTATGGAAATGGCGAAATAAAGTATCGAATTTGGTAACTACACCTTGCATAGCTGAAAAAAATGAGAAAATAAC
Organism: Leptopilina heterotoma; assembly: GCF_015476425.1. Lineage (NCBI taxonomy): Eukaryota > Metazoa > Arthropoda > Insecta > Hymenoptera > Figitidae > Leptopilina > Leptopilina heterotoma. The sequence continues at coordinate 2,760,114 of NW_025110909.1, forward strand.
TAAGTTTCAGTAGAAAACAAAATGTGCATTTTCGCATGGTGCTGTCAATGCATTCTTAGTTTTGGTTTTGAATGATACTCAGTGGTTTTCTCATTTTTTCAGCTATGCAAGGTGTAGTTACCAAATTCGATACTTTAGTTCGCCATTTCCATAAAGAAAATGTGAATTTATATTGATTTACGCAAATGCGAACAGCGAAAAAATGCCCCATTATAGACCGAATAGTGAAGCATTTTTTCGCGGTTCCCATTTGCGTAAATAAAGATAAATTCACATTTTCTTTATAGAAATGGTGAACTAAAGTATCGAATTTGGTAACTAAACTTTGAATAACTGAAAAAATAAGAAAACCACTGAAATTCAGTCAAAAAAAAAAATGTGCCTTTTTGCATGGCAATGTCATTGCGACCTTGGTACGGTCTGCGCACGCGCAGCGAGCAACAGAGTTCACGTCGCGAAAAATTAAACTGTTTGACTATATCAACCGCACGGACGATGAAGAAGTTTTTACCCTTTCTCTTGTAATTTCAAGGAGGAAAGGGAAAAATTTACCCTTCCGCATGTTGAAGGTCCAATCGCTTGGGGGATAGGAAATTAAAATAAATTTAAGAAATTCTGGTAACATTTTTATATATATTAAATCAGCCATCTTGAATAATTTCATATACCACTTCGCATTAAAAAGTAGACGAAAAGAGCTAAATTTTAAGACTTAATTGAACTCTTTAGGTCAAAACCATTTTTAAGGAGGTAGTGGTCTCCCGTTGACAAAGAATGCCCCAATTATATTTTTTAGAATCAAGTGATTTGTATTTAATAATCTTAGTAATCAATTATTTATTTGAAGTACAAACTTTTTTTTTGACGGGATTAAAAATTTGATCGCTCTCCATTGTTAATTATAATTCTGCCGCTTCACGGTGTAAGAGAAATTAAAAGACAAAAATATTATATTAGTTTTAGTTTTCATGCATTGAACACGGAATACTAAGAGTTACAATTTAAAGATTTTTAATAAAATTTATTGTTTGAAACTTTATATTTTAAAAAAGCGATATACAACGGTACAGACATTTTAGAGGTTATGATGTAATATTATATGTCGTATAACACCTACATCTATATACTTTTGGTTTTAAATTGCTGTCATACACAACCGTCCACGAGTATCAGGACGATTACACGCAACTCTATAAAAAACATGCCATCACTTTTTCAATCATATCTCGGAAATTAAAGGAGATAAAAAAAACTTAAATACGGTCGGAAAGCTGATTAAATTCTGCGTAAAATAAGCCGTCTTTGAAGTCTTTTCGTTAATTCTTTTTTAAGTTGTAGAGTGAGAAAGAAATAAAAAAAATTATCAAATTTTTTTATTTTTGTCTCTTGACTTCAACTTTTTCAAAAATCTAGAAAAATTTAGATAAAATTTTTCTAAAAACACAGAAATCTTCGTTAGAATTTTAGCTTTTAAAAAAAAATTTAGAATTTCTTCGAATTATTCTTATTTAGAATTATTCTTCGAATTTTAAAAAAGGTTAATCCATCTTCGATATATCATTAAAAATGTGCTGCCGTGTTTCGACCGATTGGTGCATTGAAATTCAACTGTGACGACAGCGAATGAGAGAGAAAACAGGGTCGAATTCATGCGGGGGAACGATGAACTTTTGAGTTTCTTTATATTACTCGTAAAACATCATTATTTATTATTCTCCAACATAAATTCGTCCCTGTTTTCTCTTATTCGCTGCCGCGCGAAGCCAGAACCGAGTCGTCACAGTTGAATTTCAATGCACCAATTGGTCGAAATACGGCTTCACATTTTTAATGATATATCGGAGATGGATTAACCTTTTTTAATTGTCGAAGGCTTATTTAAAAGCTGAAATTCTAACGAAGATTTCTGTGTTTCTAGAAAAATTTTATCTAAATTTTTTTAGATTTTTGAAAAATTTGAAGTCAAGAGACAAAAATGAGAAAATTTGATAATTTTTTTTATTTCTTTCTCACTCTACAACTTAAAAAATAATTAACGAAATGACTTCAAAGACGGCTTATTTTACGCAGAATTTAATCAGCTTTCTAACCGTATTTAAGTTTTTTTGTATTTCCTTTAATTTCCGAGATATGATTAAAAAAGTGATGGCATGTTTTTTCATCGAGTCGAATGTAATCGTCCTGATACTCGTGGACGGTAGTGTATATACTTTTAAAACTTACTTATACCAGGTTTAAAATTTTTTCATTTTTAATGCAATTTTGGAAGGGCCGGTAAATTGGACAGTTACGTGCAAATCACCAAAATAATATATATAATATCAGGGTGTATGTTAATATTATTTATGTATTTATATTGTTTAATTAAAAAAATATATCATGATAAAAAATATAACAAAATTTTAGCCGAGCTGTTTTGGAACTTCACAAAAGTGCAGGATTACATGATCTTGGCGATATTAAGTGGGATATAGCTCTGTGTTTATTAGGTGTTTATCTTATTTGCTATTTTTCACTATGGAAAGGAATTTCAACTTCTGGAAAGGTAAAATGTGTTTTTAATCTAAAAATTATTATAAGTGAACTTAAATCCGCTTGAAAAATTATTATTATTACACAGGACCACAAAGTTTTTTAAAGGAAGTATTGACCTGACCATATTTTTATATGTTTTTTGGGTCGCTGATTTTGAGTCAGAACTCAGTTTTCCGCCATCACGTTAAGTTTCTTCACAAATTAATAAACTTCGAAAAAACTGACTGTAAACAAGATTTAAATAAAAATAAGCAGAAGAATCTATTAAAAATCAACTTTAAAACACTGATAAAATATTATATAATGTTAAACAATGAAAGAAACGCGTAAATATTCAAAATTTAAGATGGCGGATCCAATATGGCGTCAATTTATTTTAAATTCTCACAATTCGTCTGAAACTTGTTACTCGGGGTTTTAAGGGTTGCTAAATACGAATTTCGCCTTAGTTTTCAAAAATTCAAAATGACGGATTCAATATGCTGACCAATTTTTCAAAAAATTATTGGATTTACCTGAAACGTTATACTCGAGGGTTTTTGTTAACTAATTTATTTCTGCAGTGTAGTAAGGAGCAAGAAATAATACAATTTTACATATAAAATATTTACTATCAGGAATAAGTAATCTGTACAAAGGTCAAGACTCAATCGATCAACTGGTTTCACTATTCTTTTAGGGCAATTAACAATTAAAGAGGAAGAAACTTTAAATTTTAAACACTTCGAAGATTCCTTTATTCCAACAAGAGGGGAAACTACACTTTGTCTTGAAACTGGCGTTGAAGGTTGATCAATGTTGTTGTCCTTGGAAATTGGAGTTAAAACATCTGCGACTCTTTCCGCCGTAAAATTTTCACTAATTAATTTATCTTGTGAAGTACTCTTTTCCTTTGAAATTTCTGGACTGATTGAATCGGAACACGATGATTCCAAATTATCCTTAGTTCCTGCTCCAATAATTTGATCTGCATGCCTTTTAACAACATGATTTGGATTAGATGAATCGGGTTGACAGAGATAAGTTCTCTCTCCCAATACTCTTTGAATTGAAGCTGTGGACCAAGTAGGTATTGTATAAACAATGGAGGGGGCATTGCCATAAGCGAAAAGATATCTTGAAATGTAGACACGTAAATCATCCTTAGAAAATTCTTGATCATTAAAAGATTTTGTGATTCTTCTTATAAAATTTTCCACTGCATTTTCCGCGAGACCTTTGGTTCACGGATGATAAGGAGCTGAAGTTCTGTGACTTACTCCATTCATCCTGCAAAAGGTTTGAAATTCTTCCGAAGTAAATTGTTTACCATTATCGGAAAATATTAAGGCAGTAGTCTCCTTTATAAGCTTAAAAAAATCGACTTTTTTATTTTGTCTTAAATCTATTCCAAAACTATCCAAGAATATGTCTTTAAAATTTTAGAGGCCAATTTGACATATTTTCGAAGATATATCAGATTTTGTGACCAATCGTCGAGCACGTGTGAATGCTCAGACAGACCCCATCGCGCGCGCACCACCCCTTAATGGGTTATATTGTTTACCTAACCTTGTATCATCTTGTATACACCTGAAAAGGTGTATACACACACTCAAAATTCTGACGAAGCGTTATATTCGCTTGTGTGGCGCCTAAACCCAAAACACGTCAATTCCGCCTTTAAAATCGTCGAAATAGTGGCAAATTTGGCTGCAGGCATTTTTAACAAGGGCTGTGCTAACCACTATGCAGCTGCTCGATATTGTTATCGGGCAGCAATACAAAAATTTTGCCGATAATATCGATGCGGAGTGCATAACGAGGGAAAACCGGCGCTCGTCATTTTCGAGCAAGGAGGCTCGGACAGCTCGACGAGAAGAAAATATGCGACAAAATGAGTTCTTCGAGGAAGAGGAAGGACTACTATATGGGCCAGGAATAGCTGATTAAAATTTAATTAGTGTAAGTATCCTAAAAATTTTATTTTTTGGACCTAAAACTTTAAATCGCTTTTTCTCGAATTTTCATTTTCACACGTCATAGAAAACGTTGCCGGTGATAGCAAAAAGAATTTTTGTCCGATTGAAAAAAATCAAAGTGTTCTCGCTTCAGTATTAAATTATCTTCTATTTGAACCTTTAGTTAACAATACTTTTGTCCAACTATTTTATAGTTGGACAAAAATATTATTTTGTAAGTTTTTAGCGTTACATTTTAGAATAACCTACCTACCTCTGAGGAGACCTGTGAGTGGTGACTTTTATCAAATAAATGGACACTTATTTACACACACAAAATCACATTTATTTTAATTAAAAGAAGACTTTATAAACAATTTCAAGTTAGTGACAGACTTGCTAAGCGTCGGAGAGCGAACTTGATATTGAAATTAGAATTTACATTTAATTAATAAGACGAATTAATAAACTGACTCACCATTTCCTTTAAAATAAAATTGAGGGCTTGGATCGAAGAACCGACGCTTGTAAACGCACAGAACATTGCGAAGCGTCGGTTCTTCGATCCGAGCCCTCAATTGTGGTCTAAAAATCAATTTGTCCAATAGCATGTTTTTTTGCCACACTGTACGCTTGCCCGTTCGCGCCTGTAAAAAGTTTAAACACCCATGTGGCATCATGTACAATTGGAATATGAAAACTGTAAAAGTATTTGGATGTATTTTTAGTCTACTTAACAGAATTTCTAGGATGAACTCATTCTTTCATACGGATTCGGAGTTTGAAAAATAGATACTCGAGGGGTCCAAGAGACCCTGCTTTCCCGCCCAAGGGTTAACTTGACGAGTCATTTAGTCCTTCAGAGCGAAAGCAATTGGTCTCAGTTTACAAAATATCGGCCTAGTTCCCGGAGAAATGCTCATGTGTATTTTTTCTAACTTGTATCGGCCCAAGGTGTTATCGAAAAGAGGTTGAAACTGTTGCAATAAATTTTTCAATTCACTTTCAGAACTTAAGGAAATAATGTGCGTAATCTAATATCCTGAAGCAAACATTAAGTCTCTTCCTATAAGCATTCTGCAACCACCTCTAACCACTAACAGTTTAGCAGAAACTCTATTGTCACCTTTTGTAATTTTAACCTCTAATTGACCTACAGGCTTCACAACAGAACCGTCGTATAATCGCAACATAGTGTCCGTTTTTTCCAATTTATATTTAGAAAATTTTTCACGATAAACTGATTTCGGAATAAGCGATCGACTTGCACCGGAGTCGATTTCTGCTTGAACCGAAATGTCATTAACAAAAAATTCAATTAAAATTGGTTCTCTATTATCAAGCATAGAATATAAATCCACATAGTCCAGTCCCGGACATTCCTTATCTTCTTCAACCAAATTGTTTTGAGAAGTACGATTATCCTTGTTTCGACACACCTTTGCCAAATGACCCGATCTTTTACACACATTGCACTTATAGTTTTAAATTTACAGTTTTTAAAATCGTGATTCAAACCGCCACAATGCTTGCATAAAACTAATTTATTTTTAATATCCGAAACTTTAGAATTTTCTTTTCATTTAAAATTCTTATTTTCTTTCGAATTAACACTGTAAACCGTCACTTCTTTTTTAGAATTTAACGGGGAGTGTCACCTTTGAGGCCTCTTTTGAACCTGTTTTTCATGAATTTTTTTAAGACACGGGAATAAAGTAAACAAAATGTGGTTTTGAGGGATTTACACTACCGTCCACGAGTATCAGGACGATTACATTCGACTCTATGAAAAACATGCCATCACTTTTTCAAGCACATCTCGGAAATTAAAGGAGATATAAAAAAACTTAAATACGGTTAGAAAGCTGATTAAATTCTGCGTAAAATAAGCCGTCTTTGAAGTCATTTCGTTAATTATTTTTTAAGTTGTAGAGTGAGAAAGAAATAAAAAAAATTATCAAATTTTCTCATTTTTGTCTCTTGACTTCAACTTTTTCAAAAATCTAGAAAAATTTAGATAACATTTTTCTAGAAACACAGAAATCTTCCTTAGAATTTCAGCTTTAAAATAAGCCTTCGAAAATTAGAGAAGGTTAATTCGTCTTCGATGTATCATTAAAAATGTGAAGCCGTGTTTCGACCAATTGGTGCATTGAAATTCAACTGTGACTACAGCGAATGAGAGAGAAAACAGGGACGAATTCATGCGGGGGAACGATGAACTTTTGAGTTTCTTTATATTACTCGTAAAACATCATTATTTATTATTCTCCAACATAAATTCGTCCCTGTTTTCTCTCATTCGCTGCCGCGCGAAGCCAGAACCGAGTCGTCACAGTTGAATTTCAATGCACCAATCGGTCGAAATACGGCTTCACATTTTTAATGATATATCGAAGACGGATTTACCTTTTTTAATTTTCGAAGGCTTATTTTAAAGCTGGAATTCTAACGGAGATTTATGTGTTTCTAGAAAAATTTTATCTAAATTTTTTTAGATTTTTGAAAAAGTTGAAGTCAAGAGACAAAAATGAGAAAATTTGATCATTTTTTTATTTCTTTCTCACTCTACAACTTACAAAATAATTAACGAAATGACTTCAAAGATAGCTTTTTTTACGCAGAATTAAATCACCTTTCTAACTGTATTTAAGTTTTTTACATTCTCATCATATAAGAAAGTATTAGTTTTGGTCGAAAATTGACTTTCGCTAATTTCATGAAATCTCGACGTTTTGGGGTCCCCTGAGTCCGAAAAACATGGTCTAAAAAAAGTGTCTGTCCGTATGTCTGTCTTCGTGTCTGTCTGTAGACACAATGGTGTCCCTACGATAACTCTTGAAAAACTTATTACATCAACTTGCAACTTTGTATGCACAAAGTTAGTGTTAAAATACAGATCAAGTTCGTTAGCTAGCCATTTTCGTCGAAAACTACGCAAACTACAGTAGTTTCAAAATTTTGAAAATTCAATTTTTTCAAATTTCATTATTTTTAACTTCATATTACTTTAGATTAGACAAATGCAAACAACTTTTCTCTACAACATTTTTTCATAGAAAGTCAAATTTCGAAGTTATAGGCTCTTAAATAGTAAAAAAATACTCAAAAATTCTAAAATAAAGCTAAAAATCAAAATTTCTCAAAGAGAAAAAAATTATTACATTAATTTCCACATATTCTCACTTTATTGTACTCAAAAAATGCTCACATTAATCAAAAACTAGTAATTTCTGGAAAAACCACCGTATATATATATTTTTTATCATTTTTTTAACAAAAAATCCATATTCCGACTCAATTATCTCCAAAACTATTGCCTATGGGAGCTTGCTGCCAGAGACTTTTTTTCTCGTCTTACCATCAGCTACAACTTTGCTGTAGACAACTTTTCACTAAACTTAAAACTTTTCGACTTATTTGCAAAAAACTAATTTTTTATTACATTCTCATCATATGAGAAAGTATTAGTTTTGGCCGAAAATTGACTTTCGCTAATTTCATGAAATCTCGACGTTTTGGGGTCCCCTGAGTCCGAAAAACATGGTCTAAAAAAAGTGTCTGTCCGTATGTCTGTCTTCGTGTCTGTCTGTAGACACAATGGTGTCCCTACGATAACTCTTGAAAAACTTATTACATCAACTTGCAACTTTGTATGCACAAAGTTAGTGTTAAAATACAGATCGAGTTCGTTAGCCAGCCATTTTCGTCGAAAACTACGCAAACTACAGTAGTTTCAAAATTTTGAAAATTCAATTTTTTCAAATTTCATTATTTTTAACTTCATATTACTTTAGATTAGACAAATACAAACAACTTTTCTCTACAACATTTTTTCATAGAAAGTCAAATTTCGAAGTTATAGGCTCTTAAATAGTAAAAAATTCTAAAATAAAGCTAAAAATCAAAATTTCTCAAAGAGAAAAAAATTATTACATTAATTTCCACATATTCTCACCCCATTGTACTCAAAAAATGCTCACATTAACCAAAAACAAGTAATTTCCGGAAAAACCACCGTATATATATATATTTTTTATCATTTTTTTAACAAAAAATCCATATTCCGACTCAATTATCTCCAAAACTATTGCCTATGGGAGCTTGCTGCTAGAGACTTTTTTTCTCGTCTTACCATCAGCTACAACTTTGCTGTTGACAACTTTTCACTAAACTTAAAACTTTTCGACTTATTTGCAAAAAACTAATTTTTTATTACATTCTCATCATATGAGAAAGTATTAGTTTTGGTCGAAAATTGACTTTCGCTAATTTCATGAAATCTCGACGTTTTGGGGTCCCCTGAGTCCGAAAAACATGGTCTAAAAAAAGTGTCTGTCCGTATGTCTGTCTTCGTGTCTGTCTGTAGACACAATGGTGTCCCTACGATAACTCTTGAAAAACTTATTGCATCAACTTGCAACTTTGTATGCACAAAGTTAGTGTTAAAATACAGATCGAGTTCGTTGGCCAGCCATTTTCGTCGAAAACTACGCAAACTACAGTAGTTTCAAAATTTTGAAAATTCAATTTTTTCAAATTTCATTATTTTTAACTTCATATTACTTTAGATTAGACAAATACAAACAACTTTTCTCTACAACATTTTTTCATAGAAAGTCAAATTTCGAAGTTATAGGCTCTTAAATAACTCTTGAAAAACTTATCGGATCGTTTTTAAATTCAACACACTTAAACTTGGTGTAAAAATGAAGGCTAAGTTCGTTAACCAGCCATTTTCGTTAAAAACTACAAAAACTACGGTAGTTTCAAAATTTTGAAAAATCAATTTTTTCAAATTTCAGAATTGTTAACTTTATTTTATTTTAGATTAGAAAAATACAAACAACTTTTCTCTATAACATTTTTTCATAAAAACTCAATTTTCGAAGTTATAGTCTCTTAAATGGTCAAAAAAACTTAAAAAATCCTAAAATAACACTAAAAATCGAATTTTTTTAAAGGAATAAAAATCAGTCAATTGATTTTGACATATTCTCACCCTAAAATACTTGAAAAACATACTTGAACACAAAAAACTCGTAATTTCCAGAAAAATCACTCTCTATATATATTTTTTGTGCACTTTTTTGATAAAAAATCAATATTCCGACTTCATTATCTCCGACGTTCTTGCATATGCGATTTTGCTACCACAGACTTTTTTTCTCGGCTTTGCATCAGCTACAACTTTGCTGTTGTCAACTTTTTGCCCAACGCAAAACTTTTCGAGTTATTTTTTAAAAACTGTCAAAAAACTAAATTTTTTACATTCTCATCACATGAGAAGGTATTAGTTTTGGTCGAATTTTGACTTTTGCTAATTTTATGAAATCTTTACGTTTTGAGGTGCCCTGAGTCCGAAAAACATAGTCCGGCGAGTGCGTCTGTCTGTGTGTCTGTCTGTCTGTCTGTCTGTCCGTCTGTAGAGGGTAATATGTTGTTCCCACGATAACTCTTGAAAAACTTATCGGATCGTTTTTAAATTCAACACACTTAAACTTGGTGTAAAAATGAAGGCTAAGTTCGTTAACCAGCCATTTTCGTTAAAAACTACAAAAACTACGGTAGTTTCAAAATTTTGAAAAATCAATTTTTTCAAATTTCAGAATTTTTAACTTTATTTTATTTTAGATTAGAAAAATACAAACAACTTTTCTCTATAACATTTTTTCATAAAAACTCAATTTTCGAAGTTATAGTCTCTTAAATGGTCAAAAAAACTTAAAAAATCCTAAAATAACACTAAAAATCGAATTTTTTTAAAGGAATAAAAATCAGTCAATTGATTTTGACATATTCTCACCTTAAAATACTTGAAAAACATACTTGAACACAAAAAACTCGTAATTTCCAGAAAAATCACTCTCTATATATATTTTTTGTGCACTTTTTTGATAAAAAATCAATATTCCGACTTCATTATCTCCGACGCTCTTGCATATGCGATTTTGCTACCAGAGACTTTTTTCTCGGCTTTGCATCAGCTACAACTTTGCTGTTGACAACTTTTTGCCCAACGCAAAACTTTTCGAGTTATTTTTTAAAAACTGTCAAAAAACTAAATTTTTTACATTCTCATCACATGAGAAGGTATTAGTTTTGGTCGAATTTTGACTTTTGCTAATTTTATGAAATCTTTACGTTTTGAGGTACCCTGAGTCTGAAAAACATAGTCCGGCGAGTGCGTCTGTCTGTCTGTCCGTCTGTAGACGGTAATATGTTGTTCCCACGATAACTCTTGAAAAACTTATCGGATCGTTTTTAAATTTAACACACTTAAACTTGGTGTAAAAATGAAGGCTAAGTTCGTTAACCAGCCATTTTCGTTAAAAACTACAAAAACTACGGTAGTTTCAAAATTTTGAAAAATCAATTTTTTCAAATTTCAGAATTTTTAACTTTATTTTACTTTAGATTAGAAAAATACAAACAACTTTTCTCTATAACATTTTTTCATAAAAACTCAATTTTCGAAGTTATAGTCTCTTAAATGGTCAAAAAAACTTAAAAAATCCTAAAATAACACTAAAAATCGAATTTTTTTAAAGGAATAAAAATCAGTCAATTGATTTTGACATATTCTCACCCTAAAATACTTAAAAAACATACTTGAACACAAAAAACTCGTAATTTCCAGAAAAATCACTCTCTATATATATTTTTTGTGCACTTTTTTGATAAAAAATCAATATTCCGACTTCATTATCTTCGACGTTCTTGCATATGCGATTTTGCTACCACAGACTTTTTTTCTCGGCTTTGCATCAGCTACAACTTTGCTGTTGTCAACTTTTTGCCCAACGCAAAACTTTTCGAGTTATTTTTTAAAAACTGTCAAAAAACTAAATTTTTTACATTCTCATCACATGAGAAGGTATTAGTTTTGGTCGAATTTTGACTTTTGCTAATTTTATGAAATCTTTACGTTTTGAGGTGCCCTGAGTCCGAAAAACATAGTCCGGCGAGTGCGTCTGTCTGTGTGTCTGTCTGTCTGTCTGTCTGTCCGTCTGTAGAGGGTAATATGTTGTTCCCACGATAACTCTTGAAAAACTTATCGGATCGTTTTTAAATTCAACACACTTAAACTTGGTGTAAAAATGAAGGCTAAGTTCGTTAACCAGCCATTTTCGTTAAAAACTACAAAAACTACGGTAGTTTCAAAATTTTGAAAAATCAATTTTTTCAAATTTCAGAATTTTTAACTTTATTTTATTTTAGATTAGAAAAATACAAACAACTTTTCTCTATAACATTTTTTCATAAAAACTCAATTTTCGAAGTTATAGTCTCTTAAATGGTCAAAAAAACTTAAAAAATCCTAAAATAACACTAAAAATCGAATTTTTTTAAAGGAATAAAAATCAGTCAATTGATTTTGACATATTCTCACCCTAAAATACTTGAAAAACATACTTGAACACAAAAAACTCGTAATTTCCAGAAAAATCACTCTCTATATATATTTTTTGTGCACTTTTTTGATAAAAAATCAATATTCCGACTTCATTATCTCCGACGTTCTTGCATATGCGATTTTGCTACCAGAGACTTTTTTTCTCGGCTTTGCATCAGCTACAACTTTGCTGTTGACAACTTTTTGCCCAACGAAAAATTTTCGAGTTATTTTTTAAAAACTGTCAAAAAACTAAATTTTTTACATTCTCATCACATGAGAAGGTATTAGTTTTGGTCGAATTTTGACTTTTGCTAATTTTATGAAATCTTTACGTTTTGAGGTGCCCTGAGTACGAAAAACATAGTCCGGCGAGTGCGTCTGTCTGTGTGTCTGTCTGTCTGTCCGTCTGTAGACGGTAATATGTTGTTCCCACGATAACTCTTGAAAAACTTATCGGATCGTTTTTAAATTCAACACACTTAAACTTGGTGTAAAAATGAAGGCTAAGTTCGTTAACCAGCCATTTTCGTTAAAAACTACAAAAACTACGGTAGTTTCAAAAGTTTAAAAAATCAATTTTTCAAATTTCAGAATTTTTAACTTTATTTTATTTTAGATTAGAAAAATACAAACAACTTTTCTCTATAACATTTTTTCATAAAAACTCAATTTTCGAAGTTATAGTCTCTTAAATGGTCAAAAAAACTTAAAAAATCCTAAAATAACACTAAAAATCGAATTTTTTTAAAGGAATAAAAATCAGTCAATTGATTTTGACATATTCTCACCCTAAAATACTTGAAAAACATACTTGAACACAAAAAACTTGTAATTTCCAGAAAAATCACTCTCTATATATATTTTTTGTGCACTTTTTTGATAAAAAATCAATATTCCGACTTCATTATCTCCGACGTTCTTGCATATGCGATTTTGCTACCAGAGACTTTTTTTCTCGGCTTTGCATCAGCTACAACTTTGCTGTTGACAACTTTTTGCCCAACGCAAAACTTTTCGAGTTATTTTTTAAAAACTGTCAAAAAACTAAATTTTTTACATTCTCATCACATGAGAAGGTATTAGTTTTGGTCGAATTTTGACTTTTGCTAATTTTATGAAATCTTTACGTTTTGAGGTGCCCTGAGTCCGAAAAACATAGTCCGGCGAGTGCGTCTGTCTGTGTGTCTGTCTGTCTCTCTGTCCGTCTGTAGACGGTAATATGTTGTTCCCACGATAACTCTTGAAAAACTTATCGGATCGTTTTTAAATTCAACACACTTAAACTTGGTGTAAAAATGAAGGCTAAGTTCGTTAACCAGCCATTTTCGTTAAAAACTACAAAAACTACGGTAGTTTCAATATTTTGAAAAATCAATTTTTCAAATTTCAGAATTTTTAACTTTATTTTATTTTAGATTAGAAAAATACAAATAAATTTTTTTTATAACATTTTTTCATAAAAATTCAATTTTCGAAGTTATAGTCTCTTAAATGGTCAAAAAAACTTAAAAAATCCTAAAATAACACTAAAAATCGAATTTTTTGAAAGGAATAAAAATCAGTCAATTGATTTTGACATATTCTCACCCTAAAATACTTGAAAAACATACTTGAACACAAAAAACTCGTAATTTCCAGAAAAACCACTCTCTATATATATTTTTTGTGCACTTTTTTGATAAAAAATCAATATTCCGACTTCATTATCTCCGACGTTCTTGCATATGCGATTTTGCTACCCCAGACTTTTTTTCTCGGCTTTGCATCAGCTACAACTTTGCTGTTGACAACTTTTTGCCCAACGCAAAACTTTTCGAGTTATTTTTTAAAAACTGTCAAAAAACTAAATTTTTTACATTCTCATCACATGAGAAGGTATTAGTTTTGGTCGAATTTTGACTTTTGCTAATTTTATGAAATCTTTACGTTTTGAGGTACCCTGAGTCCAAAAAACATAGCCCGGCGAGTGCGTCTGTCTGTGTGTCTGTCTGTCTGTCTGTCCGTCTGTAGACGGTAATATGTTGTTCCCACGATAACTCTTGAAAAACTTATCGGATCGTTTTTAAATTCAACACACTTAAACTTGGTGTAAAAATGAAGGCTAAGTTCGTTAAGCAGCCATTTTCGTTAAAAACTACAAAAACTACGGTAGTTTCAAAATTTTGAAAAATCTATTTTTTCAAATTTTAGAATTTTTAACTTTATTTTATTTTAGATTAGAAAAATACAAACAACTTTTCTCTATAACATTTTTTCATAAAAACTCAATTTTCGATGTTATAGTCTCTTAAATGGTCAAAAAAACTTAAAAAATCCTAAAATAACACTAAAAATCGAATTTTTTTAAAGGAATAAAAATCAGTCAATTGATTTTGACATATTCTCACCCTAAAATACTTGAAAAACATACTTGAACACAAAAAACTCGTAATTTCCAGAAAAATCACTCTCTATATATATTTTTTGTGCACTTTTTTGATAAAAAATCAATATTCCGACTTCATTATCTCCGACGTTCTTGCATATGCGATTTTGCTACCAGAGACTTTTTTTCTCGGCTTTGCATCAGCTACAACTTTGCTGTTGACAACTTTTTGCCCAACGCAAAACTTTTCGAGTTATTTTTTAAAAACTGTCAAAAAACTAAATTTTTTACATTCTCATCACATGAGAAGGTATTAGTTTTGGTCGAATTTTGACTTTTGCTAATTTTATGAAATCTTTACGTTTTGAGGTACCCTGAGTCTGAAAAACATAGTCCGGCGAGTGCGTCTGTCTGTCTGTCCGTCTGTAGACGGTAATATGTTGTTCCCACGATAACTCTTGAAAAACTTATCGGATCGTTTTTAAATTTAACACACTTAAACTTGGTGTAAAAATGAAGGCTAAGTTCGTTAACCAGCCATTTTCGTTAAAAACTACAAAAACTACGGTAGTTTCAAAATTTTGAAAAATCAATTTTTTCAAATTTCAGAATTTTTAACTTTATTTTATTTTAGATTAGAAAAATACAAACAACTTTTCTCTATAACATTTTTTCATAAAAACTCAATTTTCGAAGTTATAGTCTCTTAAATGGTCAAAAAAACTTAAAAAATCCTAAAATAACACTAAAAATCGAATTTTTTTAAAGGAATAAAAATCAGTCAATTGATTTTGACATATTCTCACCCTAAAATACTTGAAAAACATACTTGAACACAAAAAACTCGTAATTTCCAGAAAAATCACTCTCTATATATATTTTTTGTGCACTTTTTTGATAAAAAATCAATATTCCGACTTCATTATCTCCGACGTTCTTGCATATGCGATTTTGCTACCACAGACTTTTTTTCTCGGCTTTGCATCAGCTACAACTTTGCTGTTGTCAACTTTTTGCCCAACGCAAAACTTTTCGAGTTATTTTTTAAAAACTGTCAAAAAACTAAATTTTTTACATTCTCATCACATGAGAAGGTATTAGTTTTGGTCGAATTTTGACTTTTGCTAATTTTATGAAATCTTTACGTTTTGAGGTGCCCTGAGTCCGAAAAACATAGTCCGGCAAGTGCGTCTGTCTGTGTGTCTGTCTGTCTGTCTGTCTGTCCGTCTGTAGAGGGTAATATGTTGTTCCCACGATAACTCTTGAAAAACTTATCGGATCGTTTTTAAATTCAACACACTTAAACTTGGTGTAAAAATGAAGGCTAAGTTCGTTAACCAGCCATTTTCGTTAAAAACTACAAAAACTACGGTAGTTTCAAAATTTTGAAAAATCAATTTTTTCAAATTTCAGAATTTTTAACTTTATTTTATTTTAGATTAGAAAAATACAAACAACTTTTCTCTATAACATTTTTTCATAAAAACTCAATTTTCGAAGTTATAGTCTCTTAAATGGTCAAAAAAACTTAAAAAATCCTAAAATAACACTAAAAATCGAATTTTTTTAAAGGAATAAAAATCAGTCAATTGATTTTGACATATTCTCACCCTAAAATACTTGAAAAACATACTTGAACACAAAAAACTCGTAATTTCCAGAAAAATCACTCTCTATATATATTTTTTGTGCACTTTTTTGATAAAAAATCAATATTCCGACTTCATTATCTCCGACGTTCTTGCATATGCGATTTTGCTACCAGAGACTTTTTTTCTCGGCTTTGCATCAGCTACAACTTTGCTGTTGACAACTTTTTGCCCAACGAAAAATTTTCGAGTTATTTTTTAAAAACTGTCAAAAAACTAAATTTTTTACATTCTCATCACATGAGAAGGTATTAGTTTTGGTCGAATTTTGACTTTTGCTAATTTTATGAAATCTTTACGTTTTGAGGTGCCCTGAGTACGAAAAACATAGTCCGGCGAGTGCGTCTGTCTGTGTGTCTGTCTGTCTGTCTGTCCGTCTGTAGACGGTAATATGTTGTTCCCACGATAACTCTTGAAAAACTTATCGGATCGTTTTTAAATTCAACACACTTAAACTTGGTGTAAAAATGAAGGCTAAGTTCGTTAACCAGCCATTTTCGTTAAAAACTACAAAAACTACGGTAGTTTCAAAAGTTTAAAAAATCAATTTTTCAAATTTCAGAATTTTTAACTTTATTTTATTTTAGATTAGAAAAATACAAACAACTTTTCTCTATAACATTTTTTCATAAAAACTCAATTTTCGAAGTTATAGTCTCTTAAATGGTCAAAAAAACTTAAAAAATCCTAAAATAACACTAAAAATCGAATTTTTTTAAAGGAATAAAAATCAGTCAATTGATTTTGACATATTCTCACCCTAAAATACTTGAAAAACATACTTGAACACAAAAAACTCGTAATTTCCAGAAAAATCACTCTCTATATATATTTTTTGTGCACTTTTTTGATAAAAAATCAATATTCCGACTTCATTATCTCCGACGTTCTTGCATATGCGATTTTGCTACCAGAGACTTTTTTTCTCGGCTTTGCATCAGCTACAACTTTGCTGTTGACAACTTTTTGCCCAACGCAAAACTTTTCGAGTTATTTTTTAAAAACTGTCAAAAAACTAAATTTTTTACATTCTCATCACATGAGAAGGTATTAGTTTTGGTCGAATTTTGACTTTTGCTAATTTTATGAAATCTTTACGTTTTGAGGTGCCCTGAGTCCGAAAAACATAGTCCGGCGAGTGCGTCTGTCTGTGTGTCTGTCTGTCTCTCTGTCCGTCTGTAGACGGTAATATGTTGTTCCCACGATAACTCTTGAAAAACTTATCGGATCGTTTTTAAATTCAACACACTTAAACTTGGTGTAAAAATGAAGGCTAAGTTCGTTAACCAGCCATTTTCGTTAAAAACTACAAAAACTACGGTAGTTTCAAAATTTTGAAAAATCAATTTTTTCAAATTTCAGAATTTTTAACTTTATTTTATTTTAGATTAGAAAAATACAAACAACTTTTCTCTATAACATTTTTTCATAAAAACTCAATTTTCGATGTTATAGTCTCTTAAATGGTCAAAAAAACTTAAAAAATCCTAAAATAACACTAAAAATCGAATTTTTTTAAAGGAATAAAAATCAGTCAATTGATTTTGACATATTCTCACCCTAAAATACTTGAAAAACATACTTGAACACAAAAAACTCGTAATTTCCAGAAAAATCACTCTCTATATATATTTTTTGTGCACTTTTTTGATAAAAAATCAATATTCCGACTTCATTATCTCCGACGCTCTTGCATATGCGATTTTGCTACCAGAGACTTTTTTCTCGGCTTTGCATCAGCTACAACTTTGCTGTGGACAACTTTTTGCCCAACGCAAAACTTTTCGAGTTATTTTTTAAAAACTGTCAAAAAACTAAATTTTTTACATTCTCATCACATGAGAAGGAATTAGTTTTGGTCGAATTTTGACTTTTGCTAATTTTATGAAATCTTTACGTTTTGAGGTACCCTGAGTCTGAAAAACATAGTCCGGCGAGTGCGTCTGTCTGTCTGTCCGTCTGTAGACGGTAATATGTTGTTCCCACGATAACTCTTGAAAAACTTATCGGATCGTTTTTAAATTTAACACACTTAAACTTGGTGTAAAAATGAAGGCTAAGTTCGTTAACCAGCCATTTTCGTTAAAAACTACAAAAACTACGGTAGTTTCAAAATTTTGAAAAATCAATTTTTTCAAATTTCAGAATTTTTAACTTTATTTTATTTTAGATTAGAAAAATACAAACAACTTTTCTCTATAACATTTTTTCATAAAAACTCAATTTTCGAAGTTATAGTCTCTTAAATGGTCAAAAAAACTTATAAAATTCTTAAATAACACTAAAAATCGAATTTTTTTAAAGGAATAAAAATCAGTCAATTGATTTTGACATATTCTCACCCTAAAATACTTGAAAAACATACTTGAACACAAAAAACTCGTAATTTCCAGAAAAATCACTCTCTATATATATTTTTTGTGCACTTTTTTTGATAAAAAATCAATATTCCGACTTCATTATCTCCGACGTTCTTGCATATGCGATTTTGCTACCCCAGACTTTTTTTCTCGGCTTTGCATCAGCTACAACTTTGCTGTTGACAACTTTTTGCCCAACGCAAAACTTTTCGAGTTATTTTTTAAAAACTGTCAAAAAACTAAATTTTTTACATTCTCATCACATGAGAAGGTATTAGTTTTGGTCGAATTTTGACTTTTGCTAATTTTATGAAATCTTTACGTTTTGAGGTACCCTGAGTCTGAAAAACATAGTCCGCGAGTGCGTCTGTCTGTCTGTCCGTCTGTAGACGGTAATATGTTGTTCCCACGATAACTCTTGAAAAACTTATCGGATCGTTTTTAAATTAACACACTTAAACTTGGTGTAAAAATGAAGGCTAAGTTCGTTAACCAGCCATTTTCGTTAAAAACTACAAAAACTACGGTAGTTTCAAAATTTTGAAAAATCAATTTTTTCAAATTTCAGAATTTTTAACTTTATTTTATTTTAGATTAGAAAAATACAAACAACTTTTCTCTATAACATTTTTTCATAAAAACTCAATTTTCGAAGTTATAGTCTCTTAAATGGTCAAAAAAACTTAAAAAATCCTAAAATAACACTAAAAATCGAATTTTTTTAAAGGAATAAAAATCAGTCAATTGATTTTGACATATTCTCACCCTAAAATACTTGAAAAACATACTTGAACACAAAAAACTCGTAATTTCCAGAAAAATCACTCTCTATATATATTTTTTGTGCACTTTTTGATAAAAAATCAATATTCCGACTTCATTATCTCCGACGTTCTTGCATATGCGATTTTGCTACCACAGACTTTTTTTCTCGGCTTTGCATCAGCTACAACTTTGCTGTTGTCAACTTTTTGCCCAACGCAAAACTTTTCGAGTTATTTTTTAAAAACTGTCAAAAAACTAAATTTTTTACATTCTCATCACATGAGAAGGTATTAGTTTTGGTCGAATTTTGACTTTTGCTAATTTTATGAAATCTTTACGTTTTGAGGTGCCCTGAGTCCGAAAAACATAGTCCGGCAAGTGCGTCTGTCTGTGTGTCTGTCTGTCTGTCTGTCTGTCCGTCTGTAGAGGGTAATATGTTGTTCCCACGATAACTCTTGAAAAACTTATCGGATCGTTTTTAAATTCAACACACTTAAACTTGGTGTAAAAATGAAGGCTAAGTTCGTTAACCAGCCATTTTCGTTAAAAACTACAAAAACTACGGTAGTTTCAAAATTTTGAAAAATCAATTTTTTCAAATTTCAGAATTTTTAACTTTATTTTAGATTAGAAAAATACAAACAACTTTTCTCTATAACATTTTTTCATAAAAACTTAATTTTCGAAGTTATAGTCTCTTAAATGGTCAAAAAACTTAAAAAATCCTAAAATAACACTAAAAATCGAATTTTTTTAAAGGAATAAAAATCAGTCAATTGATTTTGACATATTCTCACCCTAAAATACTTGAAAAACATACTTGAACACAAAAAACTCGTAATTTCCAGAAAAATCACTCTCTATATATATTTTTTGTGCACTTTTTTGATAAAAAATCAATATTCCGACTTCATTATCTCCGACGTTCTTGCATATGCGATTTTGCTACCAGAGACTTTTTTTCTCGGCTTTGCATCAGCTACAACTTTGCTGTTGACAACTTTTTGCCCAACGAAAAATTTTCGAGTTATTTTTTAAAAACTGTCAAAAAACTAAATTTTTTACATTCTCATCACATGAGAAGGTATTAGTTTTGGTCGAATTTTGACTTTTGCTAATTTTATGAAATCTTTACGTTTTGAGGTGCCCTGAGTACGAAAAACATAGTCCGGCGAGTGCGTCTGTCTGTGTGTCTGTCTGTCTGTCTGTCCGTCTGTAGACGGTAATATGTTGTTCCCACGATAACTCTTGAAAAACTTATCGGATCGTTTTTTAAATTCAACACACTTAAACTTGGTGTAAAAATGAAGGCTAAGTTCGTTAACCAGCCATTTTCGTTAAAACTACAAAAACTACGGTAGTTTCAAAAGTTTAAAAAAATCAATTTTTTCAAATTTCAGAATTTTTAACTTTATTTTATTTAGATTAGAAAAATACAAACAACTTTCTCTATAACATTTTTTCATAAAAACTCAATTTTCGAAGTTATAGTCTCTTAAATGGTCAAAAAAACTTAAAAAATCCTAAAATAACACTAAAAATCGAATTTTTTTAAAGGGAATAAAAATCAGTCAATTGATTTTGACATATTCTCACCCTAAAAATACTTGAAAAACATACTTGAACACAAAAAACTCGTAATTTCCAGAAAATCACTCTCTATATATATTTTTTGTGCACTTTTTTTGATAAAAAATCAATATTCCGACTTCATTATCTCCGACGTTCTTGCATATGCGATTTTGCTACCAGAGACTTTTTTCTCGGCTTTGCATCAGCTACAACTTTGCTGTTGACAACTTTTTGCCCAACGCAAAACTTTTCGAGTTATTTTTAAAAACTGTCAAAAAACTAAATTTTTTTTACCTTCTCATCTCCTCACATGAGAAGGTATTAGTTTTGGTCGAATTTTGACTTTTTTTGCTAATTTTTATGAAAATCTTTACGTTTTGAGGTACCCTGAGGGTCCGAAAAACTAGCCGGCAGTGCGTCTGTCTGTGTGTCCTGTCTGGCTGTCCGTCTGTAGACGGTAATCTGTTGTTTCCCTTCGAAAACTCTTGAAAAACTTAATCGAATCGTTTTTAAATTCAACACACTTAAAACTTTGTGTAAATGACAGGACTAA